>NC_134311.1:16713572-17016602 GCF_949628215.1 Phalacrocorax aristotelis | reverse complement strand
ATCTTCTGAAACAGCATTGGCTTTTGCTAACCTGAAGCAAAGGTACCTGAGGATACGAAGGGCCTATGCTGAAGGACCTTGGGGCAATCTTGTAGCCTTCTTTATACACTCTGGAAAAATCCATTCCAAAACCTAATTTCTTCTCTGGAGGACAGTCACTAATAAGACAGGCTTTCATATCAGTTGTTGTTTTCCAACTGGCCAGAACTGCCAAGGCAGAACTATGACCAGCACACACCTGATGAGAAGGCTGAGGTTTCACAGTGGATTACACTGGACCATTTGATGGATCACTTTAAGACATGATTAGGCTGTGTGTGATCTGTGTGAAATTAGCAGGAGCACAAGGTAGGTTTTTGTGCTGTTGTTGAGCATGCCACCCAAAACACCTTCATTTCCCAAGGAAGCAGCTGTAGAAGGCAGCCTTGCTGGTTAGTGTAGCCTCTTGCTTTTATCCTTCTACTCTGGCATGCTTGGTAGCCTGTTTTCTCTCTGGGAAATTATTTGATTAGGTATGTTTTTTTCTCAAATATATGACTGTGCTGTGCTCACAAAGCTGCACTAGTGGATTGCAACAGTCACACCCATCAGCAGGTAACATACCTCCCTGGACCTTCTGCTGCCACACCTTGTCTGTGTTGGTGAAAGAGGGATGGGTGGTGACTGTAGTTCAGGCTACAAAGCAGGGAGGATCATGAAAAGGTGTTGATGTTAACAGACAGAGAGACAGTATTCACAGGGCTCACTTCTGAGCTTGGCCTTTGTGTGTTGCATCAGTGAATGAATGTACTCTTCCCTTAAACTGCAAGGAAAAAAGCTGTCCTAGTAATTTGTCAGCTGCTCCTGGTGGTTCCGACTTTCTTCCTGAGCTGTTTGGAGTAGCAAGGTCATCAGTCCTCCTAGCAGTCTGTGAGAATGCATTGCACGTTCACTGTCCATATTGTCTTGATTTGATGCACATACCAGAACAAGGAGCATTGCATGCATGGGCTTTAAAGGCTGTGCCAGAGGTACAGACAGGATGCTAGTCTCTATTTGCTCTCCTGTGGGATGTACAGGTCTTCTTGGGCCAAAAAGGCTACTCTACTGTTGTGTTTTCAGGCCATGGTAGATCTCCACTGATATGTGACTGTCAGCAGTGGCAGGCAGCATGGGCATGACTCCCATGGGTCTCACAGCTCTAGCTGGGCTAAGCTCAGCCAGGCCTGCCTGTAACAGCCACAGAAGCCCTGGAGTTTAACAGAGCTGTGAAGTTGCTACCTATGTGTGGCAATACCACCTTTGTGTGCCCTGTGCTTCACAAAGCTGTTCACAAGCATTACCACACCTTACCAAGGGATCTCAGTTGCTGCCTTGGTGACTTCTGTATGACACTGCAAGGTGCATTTGGTGGTCTGAAAGGGAAGGCCTGTTTGGATCACATTCAAGCTGACTCTCAGTCAAGGAAAAAATTTTATTTTGCTATGTTTTACAGCAAATGGAAGATGGTATTTTCCCACTCAAGGGGGAATTGTGGAACCTATTTTTCTTGTTTTGCTACTTATGAGAGCAAGTCTAAGTCACTGTTTTGTAGGGAACTTGAAATGTATGCCAACGCATATTTTCTGAGTTTATAAATCCTTCTTTCTGTAAGCATTTCCCCCAACACCATCTCCCATTTGCTGTTCTCTTATTCTTTTGTCATTTCTTCTCTCTCCACCTTTTCCCTTCCAGCGTGACTGGCTGCGTACAACAGACAACGGGCTCTGCACACATCTTAAAGCAATCCTACTCCTTTTTGCCTGAGCCTCTCACCTGGAAAGCAGACTGCTCTGCAAACAGTACAGTGAACCAGAAACATTTAATTGGTATGAATTGTGCAAACAATGATATCAAATGCAAAGAGAGATAAGAACAGAAAGCAAATGCAAACAGATTTGCACGAGCAAACTGGAAAGCAAATGAAGACAATGATATTTTAAAAAAAGAATACAAGCATAAAAGGAAAATAGCAGCAAAGGTGTATAAAAAATTGAAAAAAGTCATAAACCACTAAAAACATGTAAAAACCAAGCAACTGTATATGCAGTGACAATTCTCACAATGCAAATATTCTGTAGTGTTGAGAAAACAGAGGTGGTAATATTCGTAGAATCATAGAGTTATTAATGTTGGAAAAGACCTCTAGGATCATCAAGTCCAGCTGTCAACCCAACACCACCATGCCTCCTAAACCATGCTCTGAAGTGCCATGTCTACATGTTTTTTGAACACCTCCAGGGATGGTGACTCAACCACCTCTCAGGGAAGTGTGTTCCAATGCCTGACCACTCTTTCAATAAAGACATTTTTCCTAGTATCCAATCTAAACCTCCCCTGGCATAGACTGAGGCCATTTCCTCTCATTCTATCACTAGTAACTTGGGACAGTAGACCAACACCCACCACACTACAACCTCCTTTCAGGTAGTTATAGAGAGCAATAAGGTCTCCCCTCAGCCTCTTCTCTGGGCTAAACAACTCCAGTTCCCTCAGTTCTCCTCATAAGACCTGCTCTCTAGACCCTTCACCAGCTTCCTGACCCTTCTCTGGACATGCTCCAGCAACTCAACGTCCTTCTTGTAGTGAGGGGCCCAAAACTGAACACACTATTTGAGGTGTGGCCTCACCAGTGCCAAGAACAGGGACATGACAACTCCTGCTGGCCACACTATTCCTGATACAAGCCAGGATTCTGTTGGCTGCCTTGGCCACCTGGGCACACTGCTGGCTCATGTTCAGGCTGCTGTCAACCAACACTGTTGGGCAGCTCTCCAGCCACTCTTCCCCAAGCCTGTATCGTTGTGTGGGGTTGTCATAACCCAAGTGCAGGAACCAGCACTTGGCCTTGTTAAACCTCATACAATTGGCCTCAACCCACCGATCCAGCCTGTCCAGGTCCCTCTGTAGACCCTTCCTACCCGCAAGCAGATCAACACTCCCACTCAACCTGGTGTCATCTGCAAACTTACTGGGGGTCCACTCGATCCCCTCATCCACATCATTGATAAAGATATTAAACACGACTGGCCCCAAAACTGGGCCCTGGGGAGCACCAGTTGTGCCCAGCTGCCAACTGGATTTAACTCCATTCACCACAACTCTCTGGGCTTGGCCTTCCAGCCAGTTTTTTACCCAGTGAAGAGTATGCCTCTCCAAGCCATAAATAGCCAATTTTTCCAGGAGAATGCTGTGGGAAACAATATCAAAATCTTTGCTAAAGTCCAGATAGACAATATCCACATCCTTTCCCTCATCCCTTAAGCATGTCACCTGGTCATAGGAGGAGATCAGGTTGGTCAGGCAGGACTTGCCTTTCATGAAGCCGTGCTGACTGGCCCTGATCCCCTGCTTGTCCTGCACTTGCCTTGTGAATACATTCAAGATGAACCACTCCATAACCTTCCCCAGTACTGAGATCGGGCTCACAGACCTGTAGTTCCCCAGATCCTCCTTCAAGTCCTTCTTCTAGATGGTCATCACATTGTCAAGGCTCCAGTGATGTGGGACCTCCCCTGTTAACCAGGACTGCTGATAAATGGTGGAGAATGGCTTGGTGAGCTCCTCTGTCAGCTTCTTTAGTGCTCTCGGGTGGCTCCCATTCAGCCCCATAGACTTGTGAGTGTCCAGGTGGCTCAGCAGGTCATAAACTGCTTCCTCCTGGATTATGTGAGGTTTATTCCACTTCCTGTCCCTGCCTTCCAGCCCAGGAGGGACCATAAAAGGACCATAAAGGAGGTACCCCAGAAGGGTACCATCATAGTACCACAAAAGCAAGATAAAACTTAAGAAATAAAGAAAAAATTACAAATGATGCAAACTTGTGTCAGCACTTGAAATAGTGACAACTACTGAACATGGCAACAGTCACCAAAACTGCTTCTTCAGGAAACAACTGCTCCAGGAAGAGCAGAGAGGGCTGAAGGCAAGGTGCAAGGGCTGGAGGGTGACACACAGGCTGTGTGGCTGGAGGGTGGCTGCTACGGCCTCCACAGCAGGCAGAGTCCCAGACGACCTCTTGCTCCAGCAGCCCTGGCCACTGGGATGTGATGGGGTGGGTGATATGCTGGTGTTACTGCTGTGCAGGGAGCAGACAAGCAGCCTCAGGGGAAGGGTGCTGGAGCTTAGCTGAGTACCTAAGTGAAAAGCGGGCTAACCTGGATAGCCACCTGGAGGGGATGTTCTGGTGAGAGAGCAGGTATACGGCTGGGGTACTGGACTATGGTGCTGTTGGGAGAGCTCCTGACTATATTTGTGTCTTGCAGTTGTTATTAAAAACACACATGGAGGTGAAGAACCTGACAAATTGACTAGGTGTGATATTGCTGGCCTGATCCATCTCTGCGACCCAGGAAAGCTCGGGAGAGAGAGAGCTCAGGGAAAATTCCTGACTAGTATCAAAACACCGCATAGTTCTGCAGTGCTCTCCTTTGACAGGCATTCTCGTTCCTCCTCCTCCCTTGCAGCCAGCTTCTCCAACAGACAAAGCAAACAACTTCTTTCCCACCTTTCTTCTCTGTTGAAGCATCTACCTTGCTGAGTTCTGGTGGGTCTGGTTCACTCTTAACTCGTGGGCCAAGCTGATCTGCTGGGTAGGCTGACCTCCAGACCAGTTTCTGCCCTGGTCACTTCTGCTCCTTCCCTCCTCTTCTTGCCTGGAATACAGGAACTGAACCACATTGCACTGTTGTACAATGTTTCTATTGTCCCATCCTCTGCACATTCAAATTTAAACATCTTCAGTCATGGGGGATCAATTTTTATGTCATTAAGTAGAATAGCATAAATTATCACCATGTAGCTTTGGAGTTTGGAAGGACTTTGCCCGAGAGAAAAAAGACATCATTCCAGGTCATGGCAGAGTGACATATTTCCCCTGGCTTCAAAATTCTGGTGAGTAGCAGAGGTAAACTAAAGAGTGGGTAAATTCACACAAATGATGTATATAAAAGGGAAAAAATTCTGTTGTGCATATTTGGAGGGGAGAAACTCTATGTACTTACGAGTGACTTTCATACCACAGCAAGGAAGCTACAAAGTTCCAGCTAAATACTAACAAGCCCGTGCTTCCCTGCTCTGCTTTCCTGTCCAAGAATGGATTGGAAATATTTTGCATTTTTTCTATATTTTATTTCTAATTCCAGTAGTATTTTAAAAGTGCAGAAAAACTTAGGTACCTGGAAACAATGTAACCAGTTTTATCTCCAGAGGGGAAAAAAAACCCCAAACAAACAAAAACCCAGAAAAAAAAGAAGGGAATTTTATTTTTTGTTGGAAGGAAATGTGAAGATTTAAGCCTCTACTCCATCCCCTTGTCAAGACTTGTTATGTCATCTTTGGATTTAGTTCTTCTTAGTTCTAGCTACTCATCTCAGTTTGCTCAGTTTTATGACTACTATAATTTAGCAATAACAAGATACAAAACACAAATGGAATATTCTGTCTAAACAAAATATATTTATATTTGCACTATATTACAAAAACTCCTTCTAATATAAATGCCTTGCTAATTCCATTCTGCTGTGTTTGATTTTCAGTATTAAACTATTCCTATGATTCATTAATACCATGTCCAAAATACATTCCAGCTAAAATGTTTAGGAATACTTTCATGATATATGGTAATTTATATAGCCATATGTTGAACATGGGAATAGCAACTACTTAGTCTCAAGGCGTGTAAAGATCCAAGAGAAATTACCCACAGTACCTGTAATTGGAGTTCTCTTAAAGGTCATAACCCTCTATAGATCCACACTTACCCTCCTTCCTCCTCTCGGGATTTGGAATACATTAGGCTTAGGATGGATTGTTTAGTTCTCTCTAGACCATAAAGAAACTGATGAAGAATAAGTCACATGATGCTCCCTGTAAGGCTTGTATATAACTTAGCATACATGTCAGCCTGACAGACGGCCAGAAATAAGCTTTCTAGTAAAGTGATTCAAATATTGCACTAAAAGTAATCATGATCTTCAAGTAATTTCAGTTACATAAAAGTAGTTTAATCTCCTTCTACTGTTATAGCATTTACTAAGCCTCTTCTTTTAGAGATATGAGAGCTGGCTTGGCTAATAAACAATGCCTCTATCTTTGACTGAAATATCAAACAAACAAACAAAAAAATAAACCCAGAAAATATTATTTTTCTGGATGTAAGAGGATTGCAAAAAAATTACTGAAGAAACTTCTGGTTCTCAACTATGACAATGATGCAATACTTTATTTATCATCCCAGATGGGGCTTTCATGCTTTTTGTGCAAAAGATTGCTACTTTACCTTACCTCTTCAATATTGAGTGCATGAACGTAAAGGGCTGGTTTGAAGTTATAGCTTTCAGTGTAGATAGCAGTTGCTGTACTGTAACTCTGATTCCATCCTAAATGTATAAAAATGCTTACTTTTTCACGAAGATTTTTTCCCCTTTGTTATACTTTCAGTTATTTATTTCAGCATCACATAGTATTAAAATGCCTCCATAGAAAAGGTCACTCTTTTTCCTTTCAAAACATTTCTGTGCGGTTTCTGTTCCCAGAGGTACACATAGAATCAACAATCGATAAGAGAACATCACATAACACTCTGACTTACCTTTGAGGAATATCATTTAGGTCAACACATTTTATCAGGGAAAGACTTTTACAGCCAATCATTTTCCTTTTAATGACATTTTCTAATCACTAGGTAAATTTTCCTCGAATAGCAATAATACAGCTCAGTTATTCAGTTTGATGCATTTTAACAGGAAAAAAGCACTTAAAGACTTCATTCTGATAAATCCTCTTTTCCTGATTGTAGCCTGTTTTTTCATGAATTGAAGTGCTCCCTTGTTATAATTCTGAGCATTCCTGAAAGCGTTAGAGACTTGGTATCCTAAAGGACGGCTTAGTAAGTTTCCACTGCACCGTATAACCAGTAGGACACTAACAGAATCCTAAAAGTGGTATCCTGGATTTTCTTACCATCTCTGATATCTGGAATTTTAGTGGAGAAAGCCCATTCAAATGCATACAGTTCTGCTATTTAAGATCAAGTGCATCTTTTTAAAAAGACTGTTTAAAGTTCAGAAAGGCTTTCTGATGATGGTGACACATCTTTCAAAGCTGTCACAAAACAGCATAGAAGAGATCCTTTAAAAGGCACAGTCATGGGTTGCTGTGAACAAGGTCACTGCTCATAGGCCACTATCAAAAACAAATCGAAATGTCACATAATATAGTTAACCGTATCACTTTCTCAATTTACTTGAAGACATAGAAAAGGCAGAACAAATTGTGATTTTGGAATCATGTTAGTCATGAGGAGATGTATTGAGGTTATCAATTTCTATGTAACAGGAAAAAATAATCTTAAAATATGCATTCATCAATCACTGTAGCAGCTGGCAATTTCTGTAATCTAGCTCCTGCTTTCCAATGTGGTATGAACAAACATTGCTCTCCATGGAGACATATATGAAAATCATTTAAGAAAAAAAAATCATCTTTACAAACTATCTGCTCAGTTTCTTATTGCAGACAAAAAACATTGTTGAAATAACATAATGTTTACATAGTGTATCATGCCCTCAGAAGTCCAATTTTGCCAGCTGAGAGGTTGTCCAACTAGTCATATGCATTATGATCACATACTTTTCATAGATTCATTTTAGTATTCAGTACAGAGAAAGAAAATATGTTCAATATTTTATTTTCTCTTCATTATTCAGAGCATAGCCCTATGCTTAGGATACATCTTTAACAATTTCCATTCCATTTAAAAAAGATTAATTACCACATGAGCATTTCTATGCCACTTACCAGCTTATGCAAAGGATGTAAAGAAACTATAACATGGAGTGCAATACTTGCTACATTTACTTCAGTCTTTCTAAAACAGCCTATAGTCACTTAGTGGGTGAAAAGATTAAGGACACTGGATACAACAGAAAGAATACCAGTCATTGTCACTTTGTTATGCAGTAGGACAGATAAGAGAGAGGATGGTGGGGGCTGAAAATAAGGTAGGTTTAGTTCTGGATGGCCAGCTTGTTCTGTCCTTGTGGAAGAGTTGCACAGAGGAAGGAGATTGCCCCAGCAGCACAGAGCACCACCCGGAGATCCCATACCCAGATGTAACTTCAAATCTTCACTTTGTGACTCATTACTCCACTGACCCTGTGCTGTACTAAGCATAGGCTTGAGGATGCTAAAGTTACTGAATGTAGTTGCATTGCTAGTAAAATTTTATTGCTGGAGAAGCTTACTTTCCTGCTTTTTTTATTGGGGAAACTTGCTTATAGACCTTATATTGTGGCATCTCTGTGCCATGACGTCCAGGCTCAGTTTACAGGTCTGAAAGAGCCCAAGATACTCATCCAGGGGATGGTAAGCTGCCAGGCAAAAGTAGAGGGGGTGACTCAAAAAGATTTGCAGAGCAGCAAAGTGATAAGTAACCTGTGACAACTGATCTGCCACTCTTTTTTTCCTTCAAAAATTATCTTAACAGCCTGCTGATAGTATGGGAGAAGAAAGATTGTACCACAGTGACTGAGCTTCCTTTTCTTCAATGCAAGGTTGTGCATTCTACAAGTTCAGCGTGGTGCAGGCCACGTGTATAGAGCTTAATGCTACTGTAAGGCATTCTCTGCTATATCTGACTGAGATTAACAGTGCCCTGCTGGCAGTAACTAACCTGTCAATTCATGTTTGGATGCAGTATCTAACATAATACGTTTAAGAAAATTGGGAGAGGCACAGGAAGCTGTCTAGACCAGAGAAATAGACTTGTTGCCATTGCTAGTGCTATCAGGGTCAGTATAGATTTCTTTTATCTGAATTTGGGAGGAAATCAGAAGAAAATAATAGGAATCAGTTGAAAAGACCATGGCCACCTAAAAACATTAGCAAGGAGCCTCTAAGAAGACACATTAGCTGGTGTCTTTTGCAAATATGCTTATTTTGCAATTGCATTCTCTTTCTGAAGAAATAGATAAGAAAGGATGGAATAGATGTTTGTTGTGGTTTAATCCCAGCTGGCAACTAAGCCCCACCCAGATCACTCCCCCCCTGGTGGGATAGGTGAGAGAATGAGAAGGGTAAAATCGAGAAAACTCATGGGTTGAGATAAAGACAGTTTAATAGGTAAAGCAAAAGCTGCACAGCACAAGCAAAGCAAAAACAAGGAATTCATTCACTCCTTCCCATCAGCAGGCAGGTGTCCAGGCATCTCCAGGAAAGCAGGGCTCCATTACATGTAACAGTTACTTGGGAAGGCAAACACCATCAGGCCAAACGTCTCCCCTTCCTTTTTCTTTCCATAGCTTTATATGTTGAGCATGATGTCATATGGTATGGGATATCCCTTTGGTCAGTTGTGGTCAGCTCTCCCAGCTGCGTCCTCTCCCAACACCTTGTGCACCCCCAGCCTCCTCCCTGGTGGGGTGGGGTGAGGAGCAGAAAAGGCCTTGACTCAGTGTAAGCACTGCTCAGCAGTGACTAAAACATCCTTGTGTTATCAACACTGTTTCCAGCACAAATCCAAAACATGACCCCATACTAGCTAGTATGGAGGCAGTTAACTCTATCCCAGCCAAAACCAACACAATGCTATAATGGACCTCTCTGGTTAGTCCGATGGCGTCCTTGAGAAGAGGTTTTCCAGACAGACTTTTGGAAGAGGCAAATCCAACAGAGCTACCAGTGGGTTGTGATGCTAACTCCAAACCTGACTGATTACCTGTTAAAGAAAGGATGAACAAGTGCCTTTTTGTTGAGTGTTGTGTGTATATGCATTATGATCTGCACTGGGAAACCATACAGAGAAGTGAGAAGTAAGAATGCCATGCAGGCCAGTTGACTGGCCCTGAATTCAAGGATATATGTGTGGAAGTCTAAATCAGTTGATCACTTGTGTCTGCAGACAGGTCAAGGGCACTCCCTAACCTGTCTGAAGAACAAAGAAAACATGAGAGTAAACCTGATGCACCTTTCTGTCTACTCCCCAGTTTAAACTATTCCTCTCCCTGCTGGGAGCTCCTCTAAACTCTGTAACTTCTGATGGAGAAAGGCAATTATTCAAGGAGATCAAACATGGCAAAAATGGTGGTGAGGGAGGAATGTTTCAGCTTTTCCTCAGTACTTTTGTCCCTTTTTTTTCTTGTTCTATGGAGACGGGCAATGGCAGGATTGTCTGAATGGAAGGGTTTCTATTATTGGCTCCCTGGGTTATGTTTGTAGAAGACAGAAAGGAAGCGCAGTAAGAAGAGAGATGTCTTGAAAGGGTGTGCTTCCCCTACTCCTGATGCAGGTGCAACTAAGGAAGCAGGTATAAAAATTATCTTTCATATGTGGCAAAAGGCACTCAGGAGCAGAAAAAGGTTTGCCCTGAGTGAAAAAGTGCTTCTTTGTGATCAGAGGATGACAAAACTACATAGAGAGTACAGATTTTTTTTTTTTTTGAGAGGTTGTCACAGTTTAACCCCAGCAGGCAACTAGGCACCACACAGCTGCTCACTCATTCCCCCTCAGTGGGATGGGAGAGCATGCTGGTTTTAGCTGGGATAGAGTCAATTTTCTTCCTAGTACCTAGCATGGGGCTTTGTTTTGGATTTGTGCTAAAAGCAGTGTAGATCATGTGGAGATGTTTTAGTTGTCGCTAAGTAGTGCTTGCATTAACCAAGGGCTTTTTCAGCTTCCCATACTCTGCCGCGTGCACAAGAAGTTGGGAGGGGACACAGCTGGGACAGCTGACTCCAAATCCCACTGGGATGGGGCAGGCAGGGACAGAGTGAGAGGCTGTGTGGTGCTTAGTTGCTGACTGGGGCTAAGTGATGACAGGCAGTGGATTGGAAAAAAGGTAAAACACGTGGTTTGAGATAAAGACAATAGGACAGAAAATGAAGGGAAAAAAAAAATAAAAATGATGATGAAAGAATACAGAAAACAGGGATTCACAATGCAATCTCTCACCACACACTGACTGATGCCCAACCAGTTCCCAACCAGTGGCAGCCCAAGCCAGCCAACTCTCCCCATTTTTTGTGCAGCATGACACCATATGGTATGGAATATCCCTTTTGTCAGCTGGGGTCAGCTGTCCCAGCCATGTCCCCTCGAGCTTCTTGTGCACCTCCAGCCTCCTTGCTGGCAGGGCAGTATGAGAAGCCGAGAAGTCCTTGACAGTGTAAGCACTGCTCAGCAACAACTGAAACATCAGCATGTTATCAACTTTATTCTTACAATAAATCCAAAACACTGCACTATACCAGCTACTAGGAAGAAAATTAGCTCTATCCCAGCTAAATCAGGACAGAGGTAATATTTTTAAAGCATACTCTATTGGACATAATGTCTAGGACAAATGGCTCTGGATTTGTACTATCAACAGAATCAGTCTGCAAAGGTGACGGTGATATGGAACTGGCATTGTAAGATATGGTCTCATAAGGTATTCAGCTCTGTTTACAAGATAAATCTTATTTTCATGCAAATAAATCCACAGACAACCCTATTGTGTTCTAAGGCTAAAACGATGCAAGGGAAAATATTTGTCATATTGATAACTTGGTGCTGTGTTAAAGGGCTATAAAATATTCAGCTAAATGCGGTTGAAAAGTGGCTGGAAAAACATGTCCCCAGACACAACTCATTGGTTGGTCTAGGAACTTTAACGTACTTTGTTTATTGTGGGCAAAGAACTTAAGGAACGTACAATGACAGCATCAAACTAATCTGTAAATATTTGTGTTAGCATAAAGGATCCCTTGCCCTCCCCCCCAGCAACATGTCTGCCTCCTCTACTTGGCCTCTTAAAAGATGAACAGAATTGTATTTGGTGCATTGCACCTTGTGGAATTAAACAAGTCTAAAGAAAACTGCTCCAGCATCTGTCTTCTTTCAAGCAGATTGTCAACAAGACGAGGGGGGAAGGGAAGAAGGGGAAACTTTGCAAGGATGTTTTAAACCCTCCAGATAAACTGTCGCTTTGAGCCTTGACAGCTCAAGAACTTGACACATACGTCTGCTCCCTGGAGGCCATCCCCTGCACGCTTGGCAAGCTGATCACGGCTGCTGAGCTGTGACGCCACAGCGCTTGCCTGACCTGACATAATGGGCAGCTATTTACTGCAAACAAGGTAGATGGAAGAACATAGACTTAAATGATGCTCTGGTGTAAGAAGGAATCCACTAGGGTCCCCAGTCAATCTTCAGGGTTTTTTTTTTCTTCCTTTCTTCCCCTTCTTTTTCTTTATTCTTTCCCCAAGGAGTAGGTGACTGTGGCACAGCACTAAGCCTCCCCTCCCTAGATCAATAGAGTGGGTTAAAGAAACAATTGCAGGGCAATAAACAGAAAGAGAAAATGAACTTTGAATAACCACACCAACAGCTTGCTCTGCTCGTTCTAAATCTATTACTGTGAAAAAGTAAAAACACAAGCCCCTGGAGGGCCTAAAAGAACGTGTCAGCTTCACTCCAACGTGCAAGCATGATCACACTTGATTGGTGAAGAGCAGGTGTCAAAAGCTAGAATGAACCCTACAAATACTGTGTCTATTACATGAATTCAGCTACATCTGATGTCAAGTATTTCTTGCACACCACACTTTCATTCACCTATGAATGTGTTAAAGAAGATGTGCTCAACAATTCTGCCTCCCACTGTGGCAAGCAAGGTTGCAAGTTCAAGAAAACCCTAGCTCTTTCTTTCAGCATGCCAGCTGCATAGCACAGGCAGGCATCTTTCTTCACTGATTTAAAACACTAACAACATTGATCCAATATGCTGGTTTAAATCAGCTGAAAAAGTCATCCTGCTTGGCAAGTGCAAGCTTACACACAAACATGGTGATTAAAAAACGTTTAGAACTATATGACATTGGTGTAGCTTCAGGAAAAACAAAAGGGTAGGGTAACCCACTGAAAGGTTCAGCTTTATTTTATGTTTTCTGCCCCTTCTGAACATTAGTACCGCATTCAGCTGTGCTGTGGATAGGAAACTGGAGAAGTGATGCAGTGGTGGCTTCATGCCATAACCTGGAGATAAGCCACCAGGCTTTAATGGCCCAATGGACAACTAAGGTACAGCTGCTCCAGCCTTCTCTAACTTGACATAGACTGTTTGTTTTACATCCACAGTTTCAGTGGGCATTAGTTAGGATCCCTGCATATCTTAAAACAAAATTTACCTATTGAAGACCTAAAAGGAGTGGCATAAAATATTGTAAGTTCATTTGGTATGTGCACATAGATTAGGTGGAACTCTGTGCGTGGAAGAGCTGGTCTCTGTACATGCCATACACAGTACAACCTCATCAAATTAATCTAAAAGAGAACTACAGCTTTTCAATTCCTCCCAATCTGACTAGACAATAATTGGACAAATCTGGCTTTGCACAAACACCAAACACACACTTGCATTCACATGCAGATCAAGCAACACTGAAATACAATTATAGATAGATTTGTAGTTATCTAAGATGCACCATCATTCATGTGCATGTTGGTATGACATGCATATTATACGCATCCAAAGGATACTATCAAGGAGTATGCAAATGATGGTTTGGAAATAAAAAATGTTGCTTGATCAGAAGCTATAACATATATGACTAAGCATGAAGTGACTGACAGCAGTATGAGACTGTATTCCTCAGTACTACAGTGAAGAATCATGCATGTATTTTTTATACATCCATTGCTGCCTCTATTTTTGTCACAATTATTGTGATACAGCTGAAGCATACACTGAAAACCCCTTGAATAATGTAAAGTTTTTCCATGTCTTCTGTGAAGCAATCAGTATACTTCAAGACAAATAATAAATAACAATGCGTGGATTGTTTTCAGTAGAAGGATGGTGAATTTTATGATAAGCTGTACCATGCATTAGTGACCTTTGTAAAGGCATCACAGTTCCCAGAATATGGAACACCTTGGGAAACACTCTGCTTTGAATGAATTCAGTCTTCTTTCCAATTCTTAGCATAAGGATTTCCACTTGTTGTTTATCTTAAGGACTTAACTAGTTACCATGCAGACAAGCAAAGAATAAATGAAAAATTGTTGTAATGAAGTTTAAAGTAGGATGTTCACCACCTCTACCACTATTTGACTCTTTTTCTTTTCTTGGGTTTTGGTTGAACATAAAACCCATTTCACTATGAAGAGACAGCAGATTCTAAAGCCACTGTTCCCAAGCTGCACTGGATTTTATCTTCCTAGCACAGAGGGGTATTTCCAACTTCATAATGAAATACAGAAAGGCTGTTGACTACAGACTCACCCATTGTTGCCAGTGATGTTTCCCACACTGCCATAATTACATTGGGAAAATTA
Organism: Phalacrocorax aristotelis; assembly: GCF_949628215.1. Lineage (NCBI taxonomy): Eukaryota > Metazoa > Chordata > Aves > Suliformes > Phalacrocoracidae > Phalacrocorax > Phalacrocorax aristotelis. Next base: position 17,002,268 of record NC_134311.1, on the reverse strand, counting down.
TCCAGAAAATTGAAAACGTCTGCAGTGGGGATGTGTCCGTATATTTGTTTCACACTGTTCGTACTAACACTGTGGAGTTATTTCGGTTTCAGGAATGTCTGAAAATAACGTTCATATAAGGGCCGTATAGAACAAAAATCTCCCACTGGAATGGGTCAAAACCTCCACTGACAGATTTTTTCAGTGATGCCAGGCCATGCTCCTACTTTGTATAACGACACAACACATGACAGAAACATAAATCAATGCATTTATGATCAAACTTCTGAAGGATTAATTAGTAAGGTCAAGCCCAGGGTGACACCAATACTTTCAGAAATATCTGAAAGGGATCTAAAGGGGAAAAAATAATAATAAAACCTGTTCTAGACCTCATTTCACCTGTGTATGTCCATATGACCCTTTCTGTATAGGCCCTTGTCTTTGGTAGACATGTACTGCTGGACCTTCAGGGGATTTCACAGCACACTTTACCAGTTTCATGGCACCTTGCAAGAAATCCACAATTCCAGGCATGTGGTGCTTTCACTGGCAGCAGAAAATGGCTGGATCTGTTTACATATTTTAGGAGCTATCTGCTAAATTATGAGGACAGTAATATACTAATTCCCTGGTAGGATCAGCCACTTGAAGTAACAGTACATTTCAAAGGACAAGGCTTTACACTGTTTCCAGAAGAACTGAGTTTCAGATTTGGTTCAGAAGTGTATGTTGTCCTAGGGAAAACACTTTGTGTCATACTGCAGCTGAACCTGGAGGATATGGTTTATATTCTTAAACATCACAGGGTAGTGACTGAAAGTTTACTAATATTAATGGAAATCAAATGCTTTAGATAAGCTTGACATCAAAATTGGAAGTGTCAACAGGCAGTTTCTGTTAACCAGGTCAATATTTTAACTTTTATGCCTTCCTTCAAGAGACTGAGTTTTGGCTTCCTCATAATTTTACAAGTGGCTACATGGGCAAGAAAATCTCATCTTCACAATGGTGACACATCTTCTGTAAGCCTCCAAGCTCAGGCCTATATCCTGGTATTTTATTGCATGAAGAGAGCTTTCAGTGTCATTAACAGTCAATGGGAAACGTCTACCTCCTTTGATCCCTGTGATGCCCTCTGTCCCATGGCCCATACAGCTCAAAGGGATGTCTGATATTCTTTGGCTAGTGTGGAGGATGAGCTGAGGAGCTGAAACATTTCAGGTGTCCCTGGGCCCCATTTTATAGCCTTACCACATCCTTGGGTGAGGAACACCATGTTGTCTTCCAGTTCCCTTAAGGCACTAATCAAAGCAGGCTAAGTACAGTAATTGTCCATAAAATCTAAAAACAGACAGAACGCTTACACATATGAAAGACAAAGCTGAAGAATCAACAAAACCAGCAATTCATCTGTTTACGCTAAGGTTACATCAAAAGAGCACCCCCTTCCCTTATTCACATGACTTGCTGTCCCTCCCTCCTCCCTTCCTAACTTGCTGAAGTGTGGTGTCTTTAATCCTCTTATTTGACCTTAGTCCTCCTAATAAAAACAAAAGTTTTCCTTTCCATAGATATGCAAACGTACCAATTTATGTACCAGGAGTCTGCACTGGTTGGTAGACAGCTCTGTCCTTCAATGAAGTGTGAAACTCATGGCTCTCCCTTTGGTAACTACTTGGCATTCTTCAAGCAGGAATGAATCTCTGGCTGGATCTTCATTTCCCACCAGCTAGTACACTAAAAGTACACGATACAAACATCTATATAGTCTAATTGTATGCAGCTTATTACTGGCTTTTGACTGAGACTAGAAGTGATAACAGTCAAATACTTTGAAGTGACCCTAGGCTTGTGTTGATGGATCTCCAGTTTCTAAATGAGCAAAATGTATCAATAGGTACCAAAGAAGTAACAAGAATTTCTTACTCTTTGACTAATCTATTAAGATATTTCTACACTGATATTGTTTACTTTGTTTTAGCATCTGCTTTTGATTATCTACCACTTAATTTGCAAATGTTTCCACCTTTTTTCTTGAGATATCTGCCCTTGCAGGAGACCTGACTAGTTCACGTATTGCACACTATACACTATGATCAGCCACACCAAGGCATCCAAAGGGGAAAGCCTGTGAAGCTTGAAATCAGAGGGAAACAATGGATTATCTTTGTTACACCTTTCCTGGGCAATTGTGGAAATACAGGTAAAATGATTTTTCAGTCTGCAAATACAAAAAGAGATAGTCTCCAGATTCTCACATGTCCACCAGTAAAAATCATACTAATTTTGCTGCTCTACAACCAGACAAGTCCTGGCACCAAACTGTTCATTGCTCAGAGGGAAGAATGACTTCGCACAGCCAACACCAGCAAAAGTCAGGCTACATGCTAGCTGGACCCACCCCTCCTGAAAGAGCTCCAGCAAAAGCCAATGGGACAACCTCCATCTGGTGTCCTACAGACTTGGGGTCATGATGCTTCTCCAAGTGCAGCCACAAAACGTTGTTCCACATCAGAGAGAGGAGGACAGCAAGCCCACGACGAGGCACCATTTCTTATGAACCAATGTACCACTGAAGCACGTTATGTGAGAAGAATTGTTTAGAAATCTAAAGAAAGGAGGTTGTACCTGGTTATAGTTCTGGCTAAAAGACAGCTCCCTTTTCCCTGACTCACAAAGACCAGAGCTGAGACTCCCCCTTGCACATATATACTTTTGGCTACTTTGGACTCCTCCCAGCTAGTTTGCCTTTTTGTGGGTATCCTATTCTTATGTGGCTTTCTGCATTTTGGGGAGAAAAAAATTGCTTTCCTTTGTACTGTGGATTTCCAGAAGGAGCAAGATATTAAGTCCTTTTTTGACTCTCAACCTAAATTGCCACCATTATACACAATGTCAGTGGTAGAGGAGGAAGTGAATTCAGATCACTTAAACTGTGGGCACAACTTCTATTGTAAGTTGCTAAAGCAAATATTTATAGGATAGAGGCACCCATGGGAATACTTTTTATAAAAAAAAACCCACAACAAACCTTGGTTTTCCTGAATTTGCCTGAGTTTTCTTCATGAAACATTGTATCTGGATGAGATCTTTGGGGACAACTTTCTCTGGGCAATAGTCCCACTTACCTGTAGATCTTAAGCCAGTAATAGGTAATAAGATCCAGAAGAAGATGGTGGGACAGTTAAAGCTGAGCTTCTGATTAGGAGATTAACATGTGAAATATGTTAATCATCCCTTCCTAGAAACCACAACTGCAGACCATGAGTAAATGGAAAAGTGTGACTTGTTCAATATTCACTCAACCTGTGTGTTCATAGATGATACCTATGCTCCCCCTAACGTTGACTCACAGGTGTACTTACATTTTTGTGTCAAGGCCTCAGACCTTCTCCTTTAGAAGACTGGACTCTTACACACTCCCGTTTTAGCCACGTCCTTTGAATGAAGTCCAGAAAAAGGAACTGACATTAGTGTCTTTTCAGAAAAACTGAGGTTATGATTATGCAATTTACATACTAAGCCAACTCCAGAGATTACGTCCTTTAGGAAACTGACTGATTGATGTCTGTGTTAGTCCAGATCAAGCATCTGTATTCAAAGGCAAAGCCACACTTGTGTTACCACGTTCCTGCTGTCTCTGCACTTGGTCGCGTACACGTGGGGACATCTCCTTTGCGTTGGGATTGCAGTGTCCTCTGTGGAAAGCTGTGAGGCAGAATAATATATGTGCATGTGATTTTGTCAGCATCCTCACAGAAAGGCATAGGGTAAGTACTACCATCGTACCTTGAATCCAGAGATCACCCACACTTTTACTCTTCAGAGCTGGAAGCCACCCACCTAACTGTGGTAACTAACTGTGGGAACCAAAATCTACTGACCTTCTCTATCATCTCATTCAGGCAATCAAGTTTCCAACCTGAATTTGGAGATACTTTAAATCTAGGGAAGAGCCAGGTTAGGTTTAATTAAATATACCCTTGAAGCTGATGTGAGGACCTGGTAAATCTGGAGGGTTCCAACAGAAGGGGAAAAATGTTACAGAAAAGTCAAGGTGGGTGCATGGGTGTCCGGAGTAAAAATCTGTCCCAAGGCAACATCTCTTACTCATTCTCTACAAATCTCCACCCATGACTGTTGACTGCCATAAACTTGCTCTGCAGGTGCTTAAACCTTCATCATACATTCTTACTGGCTACATTCCTACAGCTTACACAAAAGCAGAGTTTATGTTAATGCTGAGATACTAGAAAAAAAAAAAAAGGAGAAAAGTGTAGTGATCAGTATCCATCATCTTTCCAACTGCCTTGTCACTACATCAATTAATACAATTGAGCAAAAAATGTCACAAGCCCAGTGGAAAAACCTTTACACAGCTTTTCAGGGGGAAGTTTACTTCCAGCTTTTTTCCCTTGCATTAGCTCCTGTCATCCACAAAACAACAGAACCCAGTGGTGTCAATTATATTTGATTGACTGAGTAAAGCACACACACAAATAAGCGAAAACAATGGACACAAAAATCTATATATGACTCCCCTTGTCAGTGAGAATGCCTGTCTTCTCCATTTTCATGCTGCACGGTGTCCTGCTGCTACAGGCTTAAATGTTTCCTTCAGCCCCCAAACTATCACCAATTAAGTTAGCAGGGTCTTCAAAGGTGTCAAATGACTCCCTGGGCAATTGGCTGTAACTGCTGTTCAATAAATGAGGTCTAATTTATCAGTTTAACTTCACTTTTAAAAACCTAATGTCTCCTGGTACCGTGTGCCATTTGCCCAGAGTGTGAAGAGATGCCTGCCATGTCGCATTTTGAAAGTTGTGTGAGCTCTTGTTAGCAATCACATGTTTTGTCTGTCATACCTTTTGTCCCCTTTTGAATGATGCATTTGAATAAAATATACTTAAGCGGTATGTACTTGCGGACTATGTACCTCAATAAACAATTCCTAGAAAACCACATAAAAATAGTTAAACACAGCTCAGTCGTGGTTTTGGGATGGGAGGGTTTGATTACACCTTAAAACACAGCCCCTTGTTACTTTTCTTGCAATCCTTTTACTTTGATCTTGCATGGAAACCATGTAAACTAACTTTTTTAAGTGTTGGAGGTTCAGGAAATCAGTGGCTAGCATAGGAGATGATCTGGCAGAGGATATACTCTTCAAGGTCAAGGTGCAGGGTGGGGCTGTAGCTGACCATCAGCCCTCTATGAGTATCAGGCAGGCACAGACCCAAAAGGTCAGAAAAGTAGGATATAAATTTAGGAGGTCACTATTAAAATATATAGGGAACAAAACTGTGCCTGAAGAAAAACAGCATGCAGAATATTTATGATTAAAAACTAATTGTTCTGCCACATAATATATTTCATCTAATTTGTGAATGTCCTGGGAAGCAAGTGGATGGAATGGAGAGATGTGGAAAAGTGAGGGTGGAAAAGACAACACAGAATTAGTGAATATAAACTTGTGTTACAGAAAAGTAGTACTTTTTTGACATTAAAAGATACAATATGCTTTCAGTACAGACAAAGTTTGTGCTAGGAACAAGACTATTGTTTTCACCTGTATTAAGATTAATATACATCAGTAGTAATGGAAATTCTGGTAATGTGGGGCAGATTTAATTGCATATTTGAGTAATACTGAAGTGCTGCTTTAAGAATTTTATTTTATTTAATATAGATGCCAAGATGCTCAGTGAGGCAAAGGCATTTTCCTGTGAGCTGCTGCTTCAATGTAAAAATTATTTTTAATGTATCCTACTTAATACAAGATTTGAATTTGCAATAAAGATCTTTCTTGCACACAAAATAAAAAAACCACACACACTGCACTGTGTGGTGGTCATATGGTAGGATGAGGATTAACGTATTTTCTGTGTAAACTTGTTAACTCGCCTGCTGCTTTTGATCAAAAAACTATCTGCAATACACCTGCTGTTAATCTGGAAACATTCCCCCATATGACTTTAGAGCCTTAACTTAATATTGAGGTATATTATGTAATTGACATTAGCATGGCACATAGGAAATATTTTACACTCTAATCTTATAAACAGGGAAAGAAGAAAGAGTCTGGCAAAAGCCAGGGACACTGCATCCACACATTCAGAAAGAAGACACCATTGGAAAAGAGCTCTGACAAACACTCTCAGAAAAAGAATGTTGAGAAGGAGAGTGTGGGTGCAAGTGAAAGGGTAATATGCAAGACACAAAATTAATGACAATTACAAATCCACATATAAAGAGCCCTCTTCTGTAATATCAGAGTGAGTCAATAGTGTATAGGAACTCTTCACCTTAGAGAAACATTGAAGGTGTATGAGTAGAAAGAATGACTTTGTAATCCACTCATCTTCCTTGAACATCTTTCTCAATGCCTGCAGACTTAATTTGTCTTCAACAGACACTAAAACTTTACATGCCACGTACATCCCCATGAAGTCTCAACAAGTTTTTGTACAATGTTGCTGTACAATATTTCTGGTCTCCTATATCATCATTGTTTTTTCTTCTTTTTCTTCTCATACTTGATTGAGAACTATATTGTTATCTGTAATCACTGCTATTTCTGTCCCTCTGTCATCTTCAAGTACAAAGCCTCTCACTTGTAGCAGGTATTTGTACCAGTACCTACTTTATTAATCTGGCAGTTTTTATGATTAGGTTTCCCTTTTTTTTTTTTTATTACTGTAAACTTTGTGGTTATTTGATTGTTCCTGTAGGACACTCAGATCCCCTTCTGCTGACAGTTCCTCTCAGCTCTGCACCTTGGACAACTGTCATAACTTTTTGTGCAAAGATTGTTAAGTAATATCACTCCCTGTGGTGGCCTCTCAGAAACTCCACCTGTAACCTCAGAGCAGGTGTTTAACCTCCTGTTCAAAAGAACTTGCTACCACCTCATTTTTAGCTAATTACCACTAACTTCAAAGTTTTTATGTTAATCTCTATCTTAACTGTTGATTTCCATGTTAGAGGGTATTGTACACTTTACTGAAGTCCAGATATTGTTGTTTCACCTTCTCTGCAGAATTAACTACTGAAGAATGGTATTGAAATTTGGGAGAGTAAGTTGCCCTGATCACTTGTTTTCTCTCAGCTATAAACTATTTACAAACCTGTAAAGTTGATGCTGTTATCACAGTTTTCTTATAAACCCTTACTGCCTGACTTTTGAATTTATAACCCAGAGCTTTCACAGTTGTCAGAGATTATTCACTCCCTTTATTTCAAACTCACATTGAATTTAAAGAGGTCAATACAAATTTGAGTTTTACTTCTATCTTGGATATGAACCCCTCACTCATTGTCCCTTTGTATTGTGCCAGTACTTCTATCCTAAATTTTGTTCTTATTAATTAGGAGGAATAAGAACAAAAACCAAGATCCTCTTTAGTTTCACTGCACAGCAGTGGGTACAATGGAATGCAACCACCTCAGGAGGTTATCTCTGCAGAAGGAAATACGACCCTTGGATATCTAAAACAGGCAAATGTAGTGCTTCCAGTACAAAGGCAGTAATAGAACAGATTCTAGATATAGTTACAGGCAAGCATGGCAATTTGCAGTAATTCCAGTTTTAAAAATAAGAGTCATACCCAGGGATAACAAATCTGTGATTACTGTGCCCATTTCTGGGATTAACAAGATAGGTAGATATGTTCTGGCATCATAGGTGTTGCCTCTAAATTATCATCCAACAGCTTTCTGGAACTGTAAAAAACCCAATGCTGTTGCTCCAGCTCATGGTTCAAAAGAAGAAACCCTAAAACTTAGATGCTTTAAAAAGAATGCAAAAATAAACTCAACCAAAGGAAAAAAAATACAAACCTACATTTATCTCAAATTTACTTGTACTCAGCCTGAGCTAGACACAGCTTCCAATTATTCAGTGAGCAGCTGAGATGGTACTATTTACAATAAAGCTGGGTAATAGATCTTATACCCATGCTGCTTCTGTAAATGTACAATAAAATGAAGCTGAACAGTATCCACTCCGAAAACTAGTGAGAAGGCAAACCCCAGAAAACCTAAAAATAATAAGGCCAAATAGCCCATTATTTGTGTAATATAAACAAATAGCTACAGGAACAGAAGTATGTGGCTACAACATCAATCTGAGATTAAAAAAACAATATTGAGAAGTATCTATGTACAGTGATATACTTTTTTATCCCTCACGTCTCTGAGTGCTAGATGAGGTGGCTGCCTAACTTCCTAGTGCATTCTGACAAACTTTTCTTTCCCAGCAAAGCCTTGGCAGGCAGGTGTAGCTCTTCCTTGATCTGAGGGAGAGAAGCAATGCTAGCACGTAACAGCAAACAGAGCAAAGTCTTTACCTGAAAAACATGACTCATGGAAGCACAAAACAATGACATGTGAAAAGGCAACTTCAGTTTCTTTTTTTCTTTTTTCCTACCTGCGCACTGTCTATTCAAGTTTTGTCTGGAGGCCATTTTGCTATGCTAAGCCAGTAATTAAACCTGTAATGGTGTCCAGGTTACCTCTGCTCAGAGCTGGAGAAGGGCAAGAAAACCTCCTCTGCATGATGGGACAGTGCTGGCAGCGACAAAGTAGGCAGGAGACATTTTGGTGAGGGATTAAAACAACTCATAGACTCCAAGTAGTAACAAAAGCCACCAGCAGTGACCTTCTGGGAGAAGCTTGAGAGGGCTTGCTGGTATTACCAGTGACACAGCCAGAGCGGGAGTGGTGTACTTGAAAAACATAGGCCCTATCCAGTGTGCACCTTTCAAAAAACAATTATAATACTGAAGAATGTAGTGGTGTTAGATATTTTTGCTCCTGATTATTCAGAATTGAATGGTGTGTTGCATTACCAAAGCTATGCAAAAGTGTTTGCAGCTTGGGTGATGCTTGCAAGAATTCCTGTGCTCCTAACATGTGAAAAGTGTGGCTTTTTAGTATAATCGGAATAAATACTCATATGTTTTTATACACGTGTCACACGCAGCTTAAAGCTATAAATTAACACATATGAAGACTTATCCAAATTACATGACCCTTCTGACTTGCTTCCACAACAAATCTTCTCCTCACTTATGTCCTACCCTGCTTTTCCTCCAGCATGCTACTGAACTCCCATTTGACTGTTTTCTGAGGTAGAAGAGCAATTTTTCTCCAATTAGACCCATACTCTGTTACCAGCTGCACTTCCGACAACCCTGGCTGTAAGTTCTGCACCCACCATTGTTATATGTCTATTAGTATGACCCTAGTTCTGCTGGTAGGTCAAGAAAGCTATTGGAAACATCTTTTTTTCAATAAATGCCTACATACCTGTCGTGCTGTGGACTATTGCCCTCTGGAGTTCAAAGCTGGGATGAGAGTTTTCTGAACATAAAATGTCTTTCCAGCTCAGGCAGAAGACTTGGGACTCTTTGCCTCTTTTCCCTCAGTTCAGTGAGTTTAGAGCTAAGCAGGAATCTTTGTGGCTTTCACTCATCCTGGCCTAGCTGTACAGAGAGCACTGAAATATTTGCTCCTTGCAAGTGCATCTTTTGCTTTAGGGCCAAGCCAACAGTGGAGCTAATTCTGGTTCATTACATCACTAATGCTTTTCTTGACTTTAGAACAATTTCAAAGAAGTTTAGAAGTCTTTGGCATTTTTGGGCATCAGTGGTTTCTTGTTCCTACACATTGTCGTGAATTATGGAAATTACTGTTCCAGTCCTAATAGCCAGTCCCAGCTGCCACTGAAGAGGCGGGGGTGGGGAGGAAGTGGGCAAAGATAAGAAACTCACCTAACCTTCTGCAGCATTCTTTTTAAGAAAAAGTATAGGAAATCAAGCTGAAAAAAAGGTAAGAACCCCTGCAGTTCTATTGTATTCTGTGGGAATTTAACTGTTCAGAGCCACACGTTTTTGTTTGTGTTCAGAGCTGCTCACACAACTTAATTGGTAAAAGCTCTCATCTAGAAATACAAATTTGAGAAAGAGTAGGATTTCAGTTACTCATACTTGCCAGGGAAAGACGGAAAAAAAAAAGCATAAGTGGAAGGAAAGGATAATACAGGTAGCAGAGCTTATTCCAGTGCTTGTGCCCAACCCTGTAGGCTGCTTTTGTGGTTTGCAGGGACTACAAGGGATCACTGCAGGCTGGAGGATGAACTGCCACCAGCAGTGGGTGTGCAAGTGAAATCAATGGAACACCAAGTCCTGTACACATTTCTCAGTGAGATGTGCATGTCTGTGGTGCTTGAATTATGTTAAGCAGCAGTAAGTAATGAAATGACACATTTTCCTGCCATATTTTCCTTGTGTGGAATTTAGTGAAAATTAGGTAGAGTACAGACACAGAAGACTGATAATTGAAACATTCATCAAGACAAGCTAGGCTTCCAAAAACCCTAAAACTTTATGCTTAAAAATACTGATGGATCCTGGTTTATCATATTTTCCTACAGCTTATGCAATGACGCTCTGTAAGCATGTGTAATGTTTATCTGTGTATTCCCTTATAACAGCATTTGAACGCTTGATTACATCGAGTTACAGGACATGCAGGGAGAGTGGCCTGAAAGAGAGTTAAACTCCTTAAGGTTTCATCAAAACAGATGCCAAGGCAGGGCACAGAGGCCTATAAATAATCTGACAGGGGAAATGGCTGTGCCAGACACTCCTCTTCTTGGACTACTAAGTAAATCAACAAGGAGACACAAATCCACAGGAAATCAGACTTCTGAAGTTCCAGTCATGCTTAAATTACTTATTTTTAAGTAAGGGTTTTGTAGGAAAGTAGTATCCCTAGCCCAGGTTTAGAAATACACTCATAATATTCACAATATGCTTAACAAATGTAGCTGCAGGCTGCCCTCTGAGACCTGGAGACACATTCCCTCTCCTTCCTTTTTTTGGATCTAACTATCAGAATTAACCTTAATTTGTTCTGGTTTTGCTACGGTTGGCTGTCAGTGAAATCAGGTAGCATGCAGCTTGCACTGTAAGGGGTCTGTGGGAGTGTGGGCACGAGGGAGGCAAAATCTCTGATGGTCTCCCTTTGGGGCAACTATTTAGGCAGCGATCCTGCTGCCATTGGTGTATGCAAGGAGCTCCACTGAACCAAATGAGACCTTTCACAAACAGGCAAGTCAGCAGAATGTAGAGGTCTAAATGGCATTGGAAAATCTGTCCCTTAAAGTCACTGATAAGGAATATTTCACTTGACAAGACCAACATAATATAATCCTTGCTTTACCATGGCATCTGAATAAAATTGCACGCAGCCAGTGTTGTTAGTACAGTTCCTAATGAAGATATACAGAGCTCTATTTTTGGAGAGTCTGTAACAGGCCTCGTGACAGCCTATGGAGATTTATACTGCAGGATGTCCTCAGATATCCACTGTTTTCCCTCCCACAAAGGTATTCCATGGTCCTACAGACTTAGTTCTGATGCATCTCAAGAGGAAAGGCTGCTTATTAACTGGTCTAGTGTGAAGTATTAAATGATGGCCTCACATTACATTTTGTCATGCATTAAGCTTTATACAGTCACTTAAAAAATCAAATCTGTGTCTATTTATTCTGAATTATTAATAGTTATTTTAGCAATAGTAACAGGAACATTTCTTGGCTTCACACCAAAAAAATCAGATTTTAAAGAAGCTAAAATACTAATCAATGATACTTTAGGCTGACTTGGTTTTTTACTATATTAAAAAAGTTCTGCAAATGCTTGAATCCCCCAAAGTCTGCTGAAAAAAATGAAATCTTCTTCTCCCAGACCACAGTGTGGTGAAATAAATTAGTATAATGATTTATGTTTACGGTTTTAGTCAATTCTGATAGAGATTATAGAGACAAAATGACAAACTGCCTTAGAGGTAAACTTAAATCATGTCAGCCAATCTTTAGTTTTTCCTTACTCTAATTGCTCCTCTTGTTCATTTATCTTCCTAGGCAATCTTTAGAAGAAATACTAGTTCAATCAGTGCATGTGCAAACCACCAGAGATAAAAAGTTTAGCCTAATTTGTCTCACTAAATTGTAATGCATCTAGTAAACAAATCTTAGTTTGAAAGGAAACCAAGAAAATCTAAATAAACACCCTCCACAAAATGTTTCTCTCCTCTCTGCTACACATATTATTGCTAATGTTTTATAAACTTTTATAAAAGCATACAATATGCTTTTGCAGTTGCTTTCAACTAGTAGTGATAGCTTTTAAGCACAAGTAATTTGGTATTATTACAGAAAAGTAATGCAAATAATTAAATGGCAGAATAAATACTGTATTACGACAGTTGTGCAGTAGGTAATCAAAATAGATTAATTTTAATTTCTCATTCTAAGATTTTGAAGGCAACACAGTTTTGCTGCTTACAGCATGCAGAATTTCTTAACTTGGTGTAGCTTGCTGTTAATCTTATCTTCCTCTCACTCAAGTGAACAGTTTTGCCACTCACTTTGAGAGAAGTAGGCTCAGTCCATTAAGCTCTGCTTCTACAAATGTATATCCTTTTTCAGCGGAAGTGCTCAGCATGAAAAAGCATGCAAGCGTGTGAATCTTTGCAGAGTAGAGGTGTAAAACAATGAATGATCGCTGGATTGAAAGCATCCCTGCTGTAAATTAATTGAGACCATTCATTTGATTTCTGGAAAGTTAAGGTCCCTGAACACTGACTGCATTTTCTAAAAAAAATCCACAGCTCTAATTCTCCAACAGCATGCAGTGGCTCATTTTTAGATGACTATTTCAACAGCTACACTTTTGTTGCCTTTCTAAAGCAAGAGCCTTATCAATGGGACAAATCTCATTAAATGGAATTTTGCCCTTATAAGGGTCTCAGGATCCAGACTTTCTGGGCATCTCCATTAGAATTTGATCTCTATAGCTAAGTTTTCAAAATACATGTGTGTGCCATTACTCATAGAACTAATCCCAACAAGTTAAATCAGACCATATATGTGAGAAAATGAGCATGTGTTTTCAAAAGCTTGCAGGATTGGGCCCTAATCCTTCATTTTTTGCAAGTCATCAGGATCCCATCAGATTTTATGTCTAGCTTTTTTTTTTATATATCACTGCAAAAAGCTTGGTCCTGTGGCTCATCCTCTACAGGGAGGAGAGACATTTTTAAACAAAAAATTACAGCAGTATCTATAATAAGGTCATTGGCTGAGATACCTTGTTATTAGACAGCATGCTTGCCAAATACATATGCACTGAGTGGAAAATATGCTTTCTTTCTAATTAAGAAATTAGAGGGTAAAGATAAAAGTAGAGCATCTCCATTTCTGGGCAACAGAGACATAACTCATGTCAGATGCTGCAATTCTTATCACTTTCTCATTATGCACATTTATCATGGTCATTCATCTACTTATCAGGTCTGCATGATGGTACAAACATCAAAAAAGCACAAACAACAATAAGACCTCTAAAGGAGCATGACTTTGGGCCTGACCTTTGAAAATATATCAAAAATACATCATATTCTGTCTCATAGACAGCAAAAGATTAAAACTTTAAAGATTAAAGACCAGGCTGCAGTATATATACATAAAATCTCTATTATGAACATATTTTTTAATAGTCTATGCCTTTTTTTTTGCTGCCCTACATTTCTCATTGCTCTGCCGGTGGAGCTAGCCTCTCAAACATTTTAAATCACCATCGTTCCTTACTAAAGCTAGACACAGCTGTGCCAGTTTACACAAACTGAGGATCAAGCCCATTCTCATCTCTGAAAAGAGTTGGTCTTGTCTGCATCCCTGTTATTCCAGGGCTTTAAAAGGACTGGACTATGCTCTTATGTGTTGTCTCTGAACCACTGGGTACAGCACAACTACACCAGAGAGGAATCAGAAGCAGGTCCTCTTCACACCACCTCACTACTAGTGGAAGCACAACAGGCCTTTTTTTGTTTTGTTTCTTGCAGAGTCTTTACACAGAGGCTCATAGCCTGACTACATGGATGACCTGAAAAAAATAAAGGTTTCTCTCTGTTAACTTTGTCAAGTGATCAGCAGGTTCAATAAATCACAAAAATATCCTCTAAGAAAACCTAACTCCACTCCCAGAGCATGTAGACAGGCTGATTTTTATAGCTCTTCTTTGTAAGGATGGCTGTCAGAAGAGCAATACATAGAGTATAATTAGGAAATACCACTCTGAGACCTGTTGGTTGCTGCTATTGCAACCTGGTACGAAGTGGAGCAAGTCCTTGAGCTCCAGCAAGCTGGTGTCCTTGCATCCTCCTCATATATCCTTTGGCCAGCCCCTGGGGAAAATTAAAGGTGAATGAGGGCAGCCTGCCTCCTTACCAGTAAGGCACAGGGAAGATAACATTGCATGGTAGAAATGACTGTAGCAGATAACTGCCCACCTTCTCTGGAGATGCTCCTTGCATCTCCTCAGGGTCTCATCTTGGGAGCTGACAGCCAAGGGAGTGCTTTAGGTACAGGTTGTTCACATGAGCAGCCAGGAATTTTCTGATGCATTGCTTCCGAGTACCTTTGTGCAAGTTGATATGAATGAGAAAGAAAAAACAGAATACCAAGCAAGGGTTCCTCTTCCCACAAAATTAAACAAATATGAGAAAGGCACTTGACACACAGCCCAGTCTCCATTTTCAGTACAAAAAAAGAACACACAGTGGTTAGGAGACCTCACACACATCACTTTAGCTTTCCGAGTGTGAATTACAGAGGGTTGAACTGGGTGTTGAAAACAATCTGGCAAATATAACCTTTTTGTGAGCTGCTTAAGGCTAGATCACAGCTTTACAAAATAATGGGTAATCTAAATCACATGAACAGTTGATTTACTTGATTTTAAAAAATGTGTCTGCCTACTTACAGCTTTTGCTGTAAATGCCATTTCACTTGACATGCTGTGTCACACCTTCACTGAATGGCTTCAGCAACATACTCATAATGAGCACCTGAAAAGCCATATGGAGCTGTGAGTTGATCAGACAAAAGGAGGAAAGATCCCAGCTTTAAGCACTGCTTTAAGGTCCAGGCACTGCAGAAATACACATACCCTGGCTGCCTTTAATGGTAAACAATGTTGTCCCACAGTACCTAGCTATATGAGTGGTGGTGGCTGTTGGCCTACAAATAACAATTCCAGATGGGAACAATGTCACTGGGAGCTCCAGCTTAGAGTTGTGCCACTTTGATGGGGTCATCTGAAGACCCAATGTAACATCAAACATACAGCTGTTCTCAGCAGTTCCCTAGTAACACCAGTAAGGGTCATTAAATGATACGGGATGTCTGACCCACAATGGAGAGACAAAGATGAAACAATAAATGTGAAGAAACCGCAGAATAGTGGTCTTGGAAATCACCAAGGAAAGGTAGGGAAAGCCCTTAGTCTGAGATTCACAGTATGGGACTTGTCAACATCTCCAGTCTAACAGCGCTGCCCTGCAGGAACTGGTTTTATGAGAAAGGTTGTATTCAGCCCCTAGAGTTATTAAAATGCAGACCTTTTTTCCTGAGAGTGACAGCAAAAGTCTAAATAACAATGGTCATACTTCTGCTATGGAGATGTTTGACCCTTACAGCTAGGATGTGACTATAATGCCATGTAAAATAGGTGACCAAATACTTAACCTAAAATAAGACTATCAGTGGTGAGAAAGAAAGAAAATCTGTTTCTGTTACTGGTCCCTTGAGCCCATGCAGCCCATTGTTCCTGTTTTCAGTGAACTCTTGCTGAGTCTCTGTAAGGATTTACAACTTTAGCACAGGATAATCAATTAAAATACTGAAACACAGCTCTGAAACTATCCAAACAAAAACAAACAGACGGTCACAAAGAGATAAAGCGTGTGTTTGAAAGCTGTACGCTGAAGTTACCAGAACTAGATAGGTAGTGGCATTGCATCACCGGACAGTTAAAATGCATGGGCAGAAGACAGATTACTAATGCACAGAGAAGGAGCAGATTAAAACTGAAAGATGACAGGCTAACCATCACTGTTTTACAGACTGAAGGCTAGGCAGATGATTAAAGATGCTGATCCTTTTATGCTATTTCACACATGCATATGATGAGCCCAAAGCCTAAGGGAAAAGAAGAAAACACCCCTACATTGCTGAAATTATAATACAGTAATAGGTTTTTCTCTTTGCCCACGTTTGTTTGGTTTTGGTTATATTGCCAGAGCATATCACACTCAATCTTTTGCATTTTACAGAAAACACTGAACAGGTTAACCTAAAGGTCTAATAATCTATACACAGAGTATTCTGAGGAGGTTTAATGAAGAAAAGTATGCTTTAAAGCTTAATTCACAGCAGTTTTTTAAAGGAAGACTTATGGTCCCAAATACCTCTAAGTGGATCTTTCAAGCTCCAGAATGGAAAGTGCAATGCAATATAATTGCATAATCTGATTTCAGTGGTGGTATTAAGAAGACCTGCTGGTATTAAATAAGAATCTCGAATCTAATTATTGGGGATTCATTTACTACTATATTTGCCCTGCTGTAAGACATAGGCTGCATTTCTTAGTTTTCTGTTCCTAAAAGATATACTTTCTGGAAGGTTAGCGCTCAGGATAATCTAACTTGCAATTAAGAAGATAGTTTTATAAGTAATAAATTTAAAAAGGAAGAGACTAAAAACTGCCTTGTAACAGTCTTGTTTCATAGATATGCAAAACAGAACAATTGAAATAAACTAATAACTCCTGCAGCCTTGTACATCAATTAAACTAACTGTAGAAGAAGATGCATGTACTGAGGGAAGATTCACAATTGTTCTAAGACCACCACTGGCAATATTTAATCAATCAGAACAAGATCTGTTTAAGTATGAAATTTTAAACACACAAAATTAACACCTAGAGATCACTATAGGAGTATATAAAGCATAGAATTTAAAAATAAATGCTATCTTGGTCAGTGACAGAAGCCCTCAGTTGTTGCGGGCTGCAAAACGGCATAAGCAGTATAGACAAAGCATGATGGGGCAATAGATCACAGTAATAACATTTGCAATAAACAATAACAGAACAAAGCAGACATCTATAAAAATCCCACGAGGAATTTGCCTTATCCATAATTTTTCTTTACATTTGAGAAACTGTGTCAGGAAAGACCATTACAGCCAATGGCACCAATTAATTTCTGCAACTTTTAATGACATCTTTCTAGGTAAAAACCTCAGATAATACCCCAGGCTCAAGATTGATAGAAGCCTGTGTTTGATTTGTACCAGACTGTTGATTTTTTTAGTATTTTTAAAGAGTCCCAGTGCAGCCAATCAAGCAATCAACATGAAATACTCAGCTCTTCTCTTGTAAAGTACAAGAAAACAGAAAGACAATGGGACTTTCTTCGCAGTGTTGACAGAGTATTGGAGATTTTATTTCAGTAACTCTCCAGATGATGGATTACACAAATTTTTATTCCAGAAGAAAATGATAGCCAAAAAGAAATCTTCGACTCTCATGCCATTCTGGATATTATTTTACCTTTAAAAGGACAGTTGAAATGTAGAGGAGATAAAAATAATTTATTCTGAGGGGTGAAACGTAAGAATAAACTATTTAATATTTGGTTTTCTGGTCTTCAGCTAACCAACAGGTTTCAAGAACATGATAAAATCCAGCCTGGGGTTCTCTCAAAGATAAATATTTGGAGAATTTAGAAAATGCAGGCACAATTCCCTGTTTTTTCCAGAAGATATTAGCAACATCATTCTCTTATACTTGACATCAATGTAGAATTAAACAGAGCCTGAAAACAGAGGTAGATGGCTCTTCTTTGCTGTCTAGTGAGCTTCCTAGACCCATCAGAATAAATCCTGATGTCCCCAGCTCTGTAGCAGTTAAGACATGTAGAACCAATGTGATATTAAAATAAATAAATCAATCAATAAATAGAATCCCTTAATGAAACCAGGGAAAATAATGTATTTGGATTCATTCTGCAGTGCAGCTGAGCACCTGGGACCAGCATTCATGCACATATCACTCTCTGTGTATAGAAGAACTGGGGGGTGATGCCTAGATAACACAGCTTTTAGTATTAACCAAAACACAGCAGGGAAAGTGACAGGGGCTGGTTTGCATAACCACCTGCTTAGCCTGTGTGTGCTATAATCACCTCGTGCCATTCTCATGGATAGCCAGCCAGGCCTACAAGCAGCAAATAGATAGGTTGGACCGTCCTGTGAACTCTGGTTTATTGCACTGGTGTAATTGTGTAAGCCTGGTAAAGGGGCACAGGGAGAAGCAGTCACACAGCTACAGCTCTCATATGCTTGAATGAGTGCCTGTGGAAATTAGACTGCCAGTGTCCAAGACTTCTGATGGAGGCTTGGATGTGTGTCCTGCACAACTGCTCAGGCACTTTCCTGAGTCTCTCCAGTGACCTATCTGTATCTGTGGTGCCTGCCCCCGCATGCCTTTTTAATTGCTGTAGATGGGGTGTGTGTCCTCACGGACACTGCACCACAGGATGATTTCTCTGAGGGTTAGCTCTCAGAACAGCCTAACAATAACTTCTAGTTATGAACTCAGATTAATTTCTGAGATCTGTGGCTTTAACATTTGATGATTGTTAACTGTATGTAAATAAGAGATGGATCTCATACATGAAACTACCTTGGAGGGTTCCAATAACATATATTTTATTGATTTATTTGGAATATTTTCTGAATGCTATGAAGTTTTGAAATACTATAAATAGGAAGACATGTACCGTCTAAATTTGATCTTCTAATGAACAACAGATAACAGATCACGGTAATGATGCTGGGTGCATTGTATTTCCCAAGTTTAATACTGTTACTTTGTGAAGTAATAGTTATTTTATTCCCCTCTCACTGCTGATTAAGAACCTAAACTGCTGGTGAAAATGGTAATAAGCTGTTTAGCTAGGTGCTCTCCCCTGCACTGCCGGCAAGGATCGTACCAGCTCACGGAAATGGATTAATCCTAGCCAATTTAACAGTGGGGAGTTCAGCACTGTAAATCCCATGAAGCCAATACAACTCATTCCCTCCAAACTTTGTATACACAATATTAGAATTACTTATTTTTAAAAGACCTCTCTGATATGTTATACTGATTTGAATCAGTACTCCAAAACTCTTGTGAATGAAAATTCCTTTCCCCAAAACCTAATTTTATTTTACTGTGCTAGTTCATAAAAAAGAAAAGGGAATCCTGTTTATCAGTCCCTCCCCATCTTAAAAAAAAATGTTACAGTCATCCCTCCACAAGCAAGTAAATATTTCCATATTTTCCTGGGACAAAATAGTTTTCCATGACAGTTTTATAGTTAATACTTCTTCCATTACAGGAAAGCCTTGTTATACTCTCCATTATAGGGTTCATATATGCTATCATTGCCTACCATATAGCTAACATATAATGATGGTTCCACTGGAGGTTAAAATTTGACTCTCATAATATGTATTCTGCAACAATCCTCAAGTTCTTCTTCCAAGCATTGCCCCTCACAATTACTTAGTGCCATCTATTTGAAGAATAATTATATACCATAGAAAAATAGTATCTGCTCTTGTGTATATAAGATATGACAAATTCAAAGACTAGGAGTATTAACAAATAATTATATTTACTTTTATTGGCAGGGCTACTCAAAAGAATAGCTCAGTAACTGCAGTGCAGATATTAATTACTGTGTAATGATCAGGAAAGAGATTTGGAAAAAAAGCTGCCGGAGTTTTGATACAACCATCATATTTTTCTCTTTTGCTGCCTTTGTGAACTACTGGGAATACTCAAACTAAAAAGTGAAATATGTCATAGATGGCTCAAGTAAGCGTGCGTTTGTTTTGTGAAAAGACGGGTGTTTCATCCCAGAGCCTAATTCAGTAGATTTATCTGCTACAATTACAGCTCTTTGATCACTCCAGAATAGGTGGTGTAGTGCAGGGTGTAGCTGTCCTTTTCCAATTCACTCTCCTTATCAGGATACATGTCTGTTGATTTGTGGGAAGCTGGCTGTTTTTCGTTCCTGACAAACTCCAGTGATTAAAATGTAGTGGCTTGCTCTTGTTCCCCTGATAAAGGTGACAGCTGCAGAGTTTCCAGTGTTAGTGGATATGGTCCATGCAGATTGCTTTTTAATGAAAGCAATATATTATCTTACCTAGAGACCCTGCAGCCTTACCTTGTTAATGTATTCTGGCTTGGCACCACATTCATCTATAAATTAGTTGTATTAAACATGCTTCTTACTATTTATCCAGTCTCTGAAGCGTTGGTGGTTTTTTTTAGTTTATTTTGTTTGTAACTTTGCTTCATACCTCCTCCAGCAGCAGCATCATACACACAATGAACAGTGGTGTAGACTCTTCATAAAAATATCTAGCATTAAATAATAGAGTCACAGACACCTCCATACTCAATAACTTGATAATCCTTCACATCTACCCATTAAAATATGCACCAAAGGATGCAGAATCAACAACACTTGATTATACAAGTCATATCTGCAAAGGTTTTTCCCTTCACTGCAATTTTAAAATAAAACAAAAACCAAGATGAAGCAAAACAAAGTTGTGCTCCAATTTTGTAGCCATGCCTCCTTCAAATTGCCTGAAAAAAGGCACACTGAAAATTCCACTTGCATTGTATCCTTAGGAAAATCTTGCAGGTCTCTGGAACACTCAAATGCCAAATTCATTATCACCATGAATGCTCTATTCTTCAGATATAAGCAGTGCATGTACTGTCAATAATTTATATTATTTCCACCAGCCTTCATCTTTAACTAAATTTCAGAAAAGGGATGGAATATCACTTAGGACCTACTTCTATTGCTCTTCTACTAGAAGTATTTTTCTAGAAAAAAAATATTTTAACTCAATTTGTCTCACAAAAGACATAAAAATAAAGAAGTTTAATTACATTCTTGTTATTTATTCCTAAATTATAATGAGAAATTAGTACATTGGTATAATTCAAAGGTGATCATTACATTATCTTTAAAAATACCTTCTATCAATCATAATTAAAAAAATAAGAAATATTTCAAGAATCCAGAAATATGCATATGTGAGCTACTAACTATTGGAAAACATTTTATAAATCTTAAAAATTAAATATGCTATGGTCACTACAAAGGCTGCAGGGTATTCTGCATTTTGTAGTTGAAATATTGGAATTTAACTCCTTTAGAGTGCTTGCGTGTCTCTGCTCCGGTTGTATCTTTGTTAACAATGCATGTACAGTAGTAGAGATAAGTAAGGGATTAGTAAAGGATTAAAGGAAAGCCTTTGGTTTATATAGGCTCTGAACACTGCCTCCACAGTTAATTTTTTGAATTTTTACATTTTGTCAGAAAGATAACAGAATACCATACCTGTTTATTTCCTCCATCTAAACCAGCACTCTAATTATCTTCTCATTTCCTTAGAAAATGTTGTTTGTATGACTAGATATTTTATAAAAATAGGGATACTCTTGAGTTGCTCATAGCAGCAGCTTTGGTGCTAAAGTTAGTTTCTTTTCTGTCTTGCTTTTTTTTGTGTTGTAAAATTTGAAGTCACCTGGACTTGTGAAGTTTTCTTGTTTCAAGGGAATGAATTGTCATCTTTTGCTTAAATACCTAGCATCCATTGAGTTTGTGAATGCAGAAAGAAAGATGGAGAAAGGAAGTGTGTAAACCTGTAGTTCTGAGTAGGGCCATCAAGCCTTCTGGTTGCTTAATCTGGAAATACCAATTCGCAGCTTGGGTGGGAACTGCACTTTCTCATGCTCCCTTTTCTCTGGTAAAGTTTGTTTCTAAAAATAGATTCACTTTTTCCCCCTGACAAATACGTGAGGTGTATTAAAGGTATAAGCACACCTCGTGCAATATCGTACTAAAAGTATTTTACATTCCCTCCAAAGCAGTTTGAAATGAACAAAAAGGCTCCAACTTCCTAAGTTATTTCAGACACGTGTATTTGCTCCTTGTCAATAGAAGTAATTTTATTTTTGTTTTCCTTCTTTTCCTTGTAACCATCTAGAGTCCTGGTGATATCAGGCTGACATCTGAATCATATGTACAGTAAATAACTGGTCATAATCAGAGGTTCAATGCTTTAGCTGATAAACTGGTATCAAGGGTGAATTTGAGTCCCTACAGAAGCCAATTTGATTTTTGTTATCACCAGAAACAGGACCATGAATTCACACAGGTGCAAAACCAAACAGCACAAATTTAACACTGTGTTTATGCCCTCTGTAG
Source organism: Phalacrocorax aristotelis (assembly GCF_949628215.1). Lineage (NCBI taxonomy): Eukaryota > Metazoa > Chordata > Aves > Suliformes > Phalacrocoracidae > Phalacrocorax > Phalacrocorax aristotelis. Next base: position 16,980,089 of record NC_134311.1, on the reverse strand, counting down.
CGATCTAAGAAGACTGCCTGCATTACTACACATACCATGATTCAACTGCTTGGGACTCAAGCTGATTATCTGAATGGGTGCCTGTCTTAGCAAAATTGGTTCTAAAAAATGGAAAACATTTGATATGAAATTTTCTTTTAAGCATTGGATACCCTTGTGAGTTGGGTCTCTTTACTTTGTATAATAGTGGCATTGCTGTCACTGCATTGCTATGTTTTGTGGAGCGTTCACAGTAAACCATGTGTTTCATAGGTCTTAAGCATATTTCATTTCATTTCAGGAAATTCTTGCTTTTTGGTGGTTTTCATAAATAAAGATCTCAGTAAGTGATCAGTGAAAGTGCTTGTGAAATTATGTTATTGTGAAATGCAAAATATGATACCCACATCATATTCTGATAGAAAAAGTTCAAATGAAGCACCTGCATTCTCATCTCACTAGGAGATATTAAGGACCATAATTAACTCATTTTTCTACATCTTGCCTTTGGCGTGCATACATAGGCCCCTGAACACACAGCCTTGAATGCTTAAGATGTATTCCATCCCCTTTACTTTCATCAGCTGTGACTCAGGGGCACAAAGCTGCCAAATCAGACAAAACCCTCTGAACCTCCCCAGCCTGCAGCAGTATCCTGCACAGCAGGGAAAGGCAACAGCCAGGCCCTGTACTGTTTCTATGCTTGGTCACAGACAAGGCTAGGAAGGAGAGGCTGAAATGTGATGCAGCAAAGACAGAGGATACGACTCCACCATCCGGAAAGAGAAGGGAAAAGTACAGAGGCTCAAAAGGAAAAAAAGAAATTTAATTTTGTCCTCATTAATCATTTAGACAACTGCACAGATCCACAAAATGTATGCAAGCAAACCCAGAGAGTGCTGATTGCAGCATTTGTTCTTTACATATAACCAACCGTTGCTTTGCAAATTGGTTCCTCAGATATATTTCCCAATAAATAATCTGTTTAAAAGAAACGTTAGATACACTCTACGGGTTGTTCTTTGCTATCTTTTTTGTATACCACTGTTGTGTAAAGAGATTTTGATTGACAAAATAATACGTTGGTATAAAAAAAAGCAGAAATGCCATGTCATAAATCACAACAGAAAGAAAAGAGATTATCAAACAACTAAATAATGCAACCCACAGCAAAACATACCAGTAAATCATACAAACCAGGGTAAATTAGATAACGCTGTCCATATACAATTACACTGGTTAGCTCCCACGACAGCCTTTAAATGTGACATGTTATTTGACATGTATGCAATTAGGACTTAAAATCAATTTTTTTCTATTCCATTTAAAATAAAAAATGTACTGTTTCCAAATCAAATGCTACCTTTTTAGTCAAGATGGACAAGAAGTAGTATCAGGTTAGCAGCACCATCGCAGCAGCATAATGCATGCCAGAAAAGGATGGTTTTCCTTGATACTATGAAAGATCAGATCCTAGATCATTACTGCACACTATTTACGCTCATTTATTATTCCAACTTTTTTTTTTTTTTCCACTGGACCTATTTTAAAACCAGGATCCATTGAAAAGGAAAAGCTCTAATGGACAATTATATTGATGACACGGTAAGTATCAGAGAGGATTTAGCTCTTTCCAGGTAGATATGCACTGTAACAGAGACATAGAATCTCTAGCATGCAGCCCCTTGGGAAGTGACCTAAAGGACACCTTAGTACACCGCTGAGCACAGAGCTGTGAGGAGGGACGTTGCTGATGTGATGTTTCAAGGTTATGAGATGCACGTACTTACTCTGCCACTGTTCTTTTATCAGGAAACTTAGATCAGCAATGCCTCCTTACCCAACTCAGAGAAGCATTAGAAGCGTTGACTGGTTTTAGTGGAAGTTTGAACACTAAGGTCACTAGGAACTGTTCAGTGTTACAGCATCACTGAGTGATAATTGCCAGCCTGAGTCCTAACCTTCTTACGCTTTTTGGCTACCCACAGTGATGTGGGCACATCAGATAGGTCGAAGGCTCTAGGCTGACAGATAGGGTGACATGAAGTGGCCAAAGGTCACAGAGGCACACAGATATGAGCAAATGATCTAGATTTCTGGCTTTTCCTTACTTCCACCTGTTCTCTCTCTCCAGCCCCTCTTGCTGCTCCAAGGTTCACAAGCAGCTGCATGGCCCTCACAAAAGCCCTCCTGTCCCTCCCCACGAGCTGCTTCTCCTCCTTGTGACTCCCCTTCTGCCACAACTGCCCAGCCACTCTCTGCCTCGAGAGAGGAAGGCAGTCAAATATGCTTACAGAAGAAAGGAGCTGACAGTAGCATGGGCAGATGAGAAACATGGAAAACCCAGGGACCTGTAAAGACACTTTAAAAAAAGTAATACAGCAGCACTTTCAATTTCAGCATGACTTCTTTTCCTGGTTGTCATGAAAATTTTGGCTCATTTGAGGAATCATAATGTATTACACTGCACATGAAGACAGAACGCCCCAAGAAGTGATACAGCTGTACAAGGTAGAACCCCAGGGAAAGGATAAATATCACAAGTAAATAAAAATATTTTTTGTTGCCATTCACTGTTCCTTTGCTTTCTGTTTCTGTCTTGTCTCTGAATTGTAGGCTTTTGCATCAGGGATTGACTGCCTTCTACACTAATGTATATATGGAACAAATCCTCCTGGGGGCCATCACAAGTCAAATGAAGCACAAGATTGGGAAACGCCGACATGGCTTCACTGAGGGCAGATTGTGCTTGACAAACCTGGTGACCTTCTATGACACAGTGACTTGCCTGATGACATGGGGCAGGTGGTGGACATTGTCTACCTGGACTTCTCCAAGGCTTTTTATATGGTCCCTCGCAGTCTCCTCCTGGAGAAATTAATGCATTATGGCCTAGACAAGTGGTCTGTGCAGTGGGTGGGGAACTGGCTGACAGGTTGCACCCAAAGGGTGGTGGTAAATAGCTCTTTTTCAAAGTGGCAACCTGTCACTAGTGGAGTCCCCCAGGGATCAATATCGGGCCCAATGTTATTCAACATCTTCATAAGTGATCTGGATAATGGGATCAAGTGTAGCCTGATGAAGTTTGCTGACGACACCAAGTTGAGTGGGGAAGTAGACACTCCAGAAGGGAGAGCTGCTCCGCAGGGAGATCTGGATAGGCTGGAAGAGTGGGCCAGCAAGAACCTTATGAAGTTCAACAAGGAAAAGTGTAAGATCATGCACCTGGGAAAACATAATTCAGGAGTGCAGCACAGACTGGGATCCACCTGTGGAGAGGAGAGCAGCTCTGTGGAAAGGGACCTGGGGTTCCTGGTGGACAGGAAGCTCAACATGAGCGAACAGTGTGGTGCTGCGGCCAAGAAGGCCAACGGGATGCTGGGTTGCATCAAAAAGGGCATCACCAGCAGAGATAAAGATGTCATTATCCTGCTCTACTCAGCACTTGCCAGGCCACACCTGGAGTCCTGTGTACAGTTCTGGTCCCCTCTATACAAAAAGGATGTGGCCAGGCTGGAAGGGGTCCAGAGAAGGGCCACCAAGATGATCAAAGGACTGGGAAGGCTGCCATGCGAGGATAGGCTGGGAGAGCTGGGTTTGTTCAGCCTTGAGAAAAGGAGGTGTAGAGGGGATCTCATCACCACGTACCAGTACTTAAGGGGTAGCTACAAAGAAGATGGAGACTCCCTTTTTACACAGAGTCACATGGAGACGACAAGGGGGAATGGACACAAGTTGCTCTTGGGGAGATTCCGACTGGACACCAGAGGGAAATTTTTCACAGTGAGGACAGTCACCATTGGAATAATCTCCCCAGGGAAGTGGTTGACTCGGCCACGTTGGACACCTTCAAGAGTCGTCTGGACAGGGTGCTGGGCCATCTTGTCTAGGCTGTGCTCTTCCCAGAAAGGTTGGACTAGACGACCCCTGAGGTCCCTTCCAGCCTGGGATTCTGTGATTCTGTGATATAGTTCTTGCTTAATAAAGACAAATGCAATAAGTGGGAATTATATGTGACAAGTTTTCACTCTTTTATTCCTGTAGAGAACATGAAACCTCAGGAAATAATAATTACTGAAACAAACTCTTCTACAGCGATAGGTGCAACCGTGATTGTACTTTATGACAGGGTCTTACAACAAGGTTTCCGCTTGAATACTTCTGTGCACTATGCCATTGGCATTACACTGTGCAGTTGAATCAGGCCCAGAGATAAGATGTATTTTGGTGACAAGTGTAAAATCAATTAATTCTTCACTACCTATCCTTTAATTCTATGTATGATTTAAAAAACTTCTGCCTTGTTAGCAAAAACTCATTCTGTAGTTTTTATCAGTGTCATCCAAGGGACTTGATATGCAAAGGGAAAATACTCTGGAAAGTTCTTATTTCATGGTCTTGACTCACGACAGATGCAAACACATGCCATTCTTCTAAATTACTTTCCTGGAAGATCAGGCAGGATTGAGAACATGACATGATTTGTGGCTGATTTTCCTGAATATAGAGGAAACAATTAAATCTTTCTGGATTTCTCTTTTCTTTTTGAGAGCTGCCCATTCCAAAAACATACAAGACTGAATTGTGCCTTAGTAAAAGGAACAAAAACATCATAAGTGCCTGTACTAGGCACTGGGGTGCGATGGGGAAGAGCATTCTCTCGGTTTGCCTGTTTCAGGGAAGGAGGATTGGTGCAGGGAACTGGAAAAGGACATGGGAACGCATCTCCTGGGTTGCTAACTTTAATTTTATTTTTGCAAAGGGCACAGACAGGAGTCCGGCGAGCACCCTCTCCCATGCCTCAGACACGTTTCCATGCATCCTTGAACCCAGGGGCAGCGCTTGGCCAATTTAATTTCCTTCCTCCGCTTCGCTGCTTGCCCGCTGGCAGGCGACGAAACAAGTCGGGGAGCTGGAAGGACGGGGGGCATCCCCCGGTCCCGGCCCTCCGGGGCTCGGGGCGCTCCCCGGCCGGGGAAGGCAGCCCCGCCGGCCGCCTGGGCAGGGTGGTACCCACCTCTTTGCAGCCGGGAGGGGAGCAGACGGGAGGCCCCGGTCCGCTGCCTCTTTGCGGGGCAAGGGCCCCCTCTGCTGTCTTCTTCGAGGAAGTGAGTTTCCAGAGAAAAAAGGATTTTTCGGTCGGCGCCACCGCTCCTCGACACGGCGATGTTGTATCAGAGTGAAAACTAAAGCCTAGCATCCCTCCTGCTGGAGGGATTCCGAAAGGAAGGTTTGGTATCGCTTCTTTCCAGCAAGGCTGTGTGGGAGGAAGGGGGTGATTAGGTCACTTCACAAGCGTTTGTCTCCACCCACGTCAGTTGCTACCTGGCCATGCCACAATCTCATGTTACGTCACCTGAGATAACTGGTCATTTTTCTCCCCCTTGCTGCTACTACCAGTGCCTAGATGGGAAAACGTGTTAGGGCACTCATGCCATGTAGGCAGTCTTAGCCAGTCCAGTGAAAAAATGGGCAGATTTGCAGCCCTTATTTATAATGTCAGCAGTAAGCCAACACTCCATACAACAAATACACAACTAATTTTTCTTATCTGGAGGCAGACAGAAGGGCAAAACTCAGCAGTCATCTTCCCAGCCCTACAGTGACAAACGGCTGCATGGCAGTTCTGCTTATAAAACACGCCTGGTGGATCATGTCATCTACTTCATGCATGAGAAGGGGCACCGGTCTTACTACAGTAAGGCAATTCAGGGCCAGTCTGCCACCCTGTTGTGACTGTGGCTATATTTACTTACCAAGTAACACAGCTTCTTATTGAACCTCCCTGCTTTGCTATTGTCCCTTGACAAGCTTATCTGCTTCCAGTCTCTGCATCGTGTTGCTCATTGCTACAGTCAAGAAACCCAAATAAAATTATATAAAAGCTCAGATAAGCTCTTACCAAGTATTGGAAATGCCTCCACTTCCCACTTTTACTCTTTGATTTTACCAGCCTCAGGGGCAGCTATGGACAGCCTCTGCTGTAGTAAGGGTTGAGCTGAGAGAGCGACGGGAAAACTGAAGTCCATACTACCAAATAGCAGAATAGCAGAAGTGGAGAGATTCCAAACAGAGATAAGTAAAAAGTGTCACTGTACAGATTATCCTCACCTTCCTGCTTCCTAGGATCTACTCGAGATGTTCTCTGACTTTTCCCAAGTGTTTCATTTAAGCTTGATGCGTTAATAAAACTACAGTAACTGTAACTGCAGGGACAGCCTCATCTGAGTAAAGGTTAGCCAAACAGGCTTGTGGAGGCTTGTGGTCTGTGCACAAGCAGCAGCAGAGCTGAGGAGCTGTTGTGAGAGAAGTTGTTACTATTCCTGTGTCATTTTTAGGTAGCAATGAACAACAGAAGATATTTTAGATTGGATCAGCTGTAGTAAATGCTTGGGTTATCATGTGCTAGTGTAAAAAACAGTGTATTTAAGAATACCATGCTCTTCCAAGATGATTCCTCTATAACAAGTGGACATGTTCTTATTCTGGCTAGCAGAAGAAATCAAACCAGGACACTGCCTTTTTCTCTGACTGACTAAAAAAGCTGCAATGCTGCAATAAAAACAATCTGCTCCTACTGACATCCTTGGTGGCTGTCATTTTGTAACAGGTTTGGTTCTATGTTTTAAACTGATCTGATAAAGGTGATAAATTTGGGTAGCATTTGTCCATGAAAAAGACTGAAAGCAGAAAATCAAGTGCATCTCCAGCAGAGGCCAGTGGGTATTTAAAAAAAAAAATCTCAAAATGTGTGCCAAAGGCTGTTTCAGAGACCTGTATAGACTTGTTTCTATAAGTGCTTTCAGCACTCACTTGCACCAGGCACAGGTATTCAGATGTGGTACCACATCTCAGTGCCTTGTCATTCATCATTTCACGGTCCTCTTTGTCAATTCATTTCTTTTCCTGCAGTTCTGCTTCACACTTTCTTTTCTGACACAAAGTTTTGTATTTGTCAGCGCATAAATAGAACAGGGATTGTAAAAATATTCTGCTTGGCAGCTGGGCTTGGCAGTTCCAATCAATTAGGACCATTAGTCATGATGGGATGGAGAAGGCAGCCCAGGCCCAGGGCGTATAAATGTTCTCAGGGCCCAAAAATTCTCTTGGCAGACCAAGCCCCAAGTGGTTCAGTCTGCTTAAATTACTTTGTTTTCCAGTGTGCCTGCACTGGTCTAGTGTGGTTTGCCTCATACTTCTGGGGTGAGTGGGACCTCAAGAACAGTTTCTGCGAAGCTGAACAAGGCATCCCCTTACCTTGGTTCCTGAGGGTGAGCCGCAGGGATAGGGGAGGTGCTTGACAGTTCTTTGGTAAACATTCTCTGTGGATGTGGATGGGCAGCCTGAGGCGCATGATGGGAGAGGAGCTGCAGAAATGCCCAGCTTCCTGCACCCACACTGTGGTTATAGTTAGTCTTCACAAAAATAATGAAGGTGGCACTTCTAGCTCAACTTCATCTGCAACTCTGCTCAGCTTCTACAGTGGAGTATAGTCCAGCCCAGGCAAGCCATGCAGAAAAGCTCCACAAGAAATATATTAAAGCAAAAAAACACTGTTTGTGGTCCAGCCAACAGCTCACCCTTTCTCTCTGACTAATCACTGAACAACTTCTAGCACAGATTTTAGGTGCTGTAGTGTGCCAGTGCAATGCATGGTAAATTAATATTAGTTGTTCCTCAGAGCTGCACTGACATCACGCAAATGAATTACAATCAAGATAACTTGCCTATGTGTTTAATTACATGCCTTCTACAGATTCAGCCACAAGGAAAAAAGGTGCTTCCAACAGCTATCTGTCTGTCCTCAGCTAGGGTAGTGCATTCAGGCATTGCAACACCATGTTATGTTAGTTCATGTCAGCTGTTGCGTTGAACACAGGGAGAGACCAGGACCAAAAATAACTACATTACCACCGTAGCTATGGATTCCTTGGTTTCACTTGGCAGCAGATGCACCTTGTTCAATTTCTCCCACATGGGCTGCCTGACCTGATACCAGCTCTTGCACCCAGCTTTCAGAAATAATTCTGGGTATTGTAGACCATGTTAATGATTGAGGTAAGGGAAGAAGAGCTTAAATTCATCAGCTGGCTCAACACAGGGTAGAGTTTTGAATTTAATGTGGACTATGGTCAACAAGAAGAAGAAAGCATTCTTTGTCCCAGCTCTGCCTATACTGTAATCAGTAAGTACCTGTGTGTAGCACAGATTGCATCCTGTAACACACAGAGCTGTGTGCGTTATATACATGTAGTAATAGCCAATCTTTTCTGTCAGATTTTAAAATGTTAGTTTTGGAAAATGATTCTGCTGGAAAACCAGAGCACTGGTTCCAGTAGCAGTCTTATTTTGCTGAATTGACTGTTCAGACCTTGCTCTTGTGGGCAGATTAGTTTCAAGCTATGAGGACAGCCAGACATGACTGTATCCTCATCTTCTCTGCTCCATATCTCAATCTGGTCATTTCAGGCATTCCAATTCTCAGTACAGTTCCCAGAGTTTCCATGTCCTAACAAGCCCAACACCAAAATTATAATCACAGGGGCCAGGCAACAGATTCAGATAATCTCTCAGATTAACCTAAATGGGGATCCATTCTCTCAGCTGTTAACTGCAGCCTACCTTACAAGCATCTCTGTTAAAATTCATAACAGACATTCACTGGAGTGAGGTATTTTCCCACTTTTACTTCTTGCCCCCCAAAAAGCAAGCTTTAAGTGAAGCATGATAAGACCTATTTGACCTACTCTTACTTCTTTCCTCCTGTCAAGGAATTCTACTTTGTGTCCCTGTACTATGAGTGTTCATGTTATTTGCTAGCCCCTGCTTAAGCTTTGCTAAACCCTGGATTGCTTACTTGCCCAACAAATATATGGGTCACATTTACCTTTTACAGTAACCAAAACTGAAATTATTGATTACATGTTTCCTTCAGGACACGTTGTTAAACTGTTTAACTTCCAAACCAGTGAAACTGCACACAGCAGAAACCCCCCCTGAAAATGTAAAAAAGTCAGTGGTGCATTTGATGACATGAGCGCTTATGAAGTCACATAATTCATTTGTTACTACAGAACTTGTTCCTAGGGGGATTAACATTTGCCAGTAAATATACCATGTGGTAGATTCTGTATGGAGATTTTTTAAGCTACCTTACTAAGTCATTAAGGTTCTCCCATGACAACTATGACTAAAATGGGCCAAACCCACCAGGGTTCCCTAGACCAGTGAAACATGTGGGTTAAACGATGAAGTCATGTCTCATTCGTGTACCAATTCTTCAGTGAGACGTTTACAATTAAATAGTTTGCTTGTGACTTGTCTTTTGGGAAGAACTATTACTACTCTGTGAGGACATGGACTTAACCCTTCCTTCCCTCCAGAAGGAGTGGAAAGGAGAAAGAACACAGGTGAAGGTAAAGACGAAATTGAGCAGCAGTTAGTGGCCGATGCAGTTTAGATTCCAGCAAGAAACGTGGAAATCAAAGAAGGGTTAATAGAAGTTTCCTGTTACTATTTAATTGTAACTTATTTTTTAAATCAAAAGACCGAATAAAAGGAATAAAACTTATTTTCAGAAGTTGGCCTCTCACAGGAAGGGCTTGTGTGTCCCACTTTCCTGCTGTCATGGCCCTTCCTTAGTGAAGTTGCCTGGAAATGCAGAGAGAAAATGGGCTTTCCAGCAACTGTAGCAGGAAGCTCTGTGACACAGACGCAGCCATGAGCTCACTCACAGTCCGTAGCAGCCTATACCAACCAGCTGAGAAAATCTTTTTGCAGGTGGTGAGAAGGAATCAAATTGCTGCTTTGGATCTCAGCTATCTTCCTGACTTCCAGGCCAAAACTGTTAATATCTCCGCTGCCTCCTGTCATCCTTTCCCGTGTTATACTCTGCCAGTAAATGAAACAATGGCTCTTTAAAACACACAACCTGTCTTTGTGCATATACAGACTGAAGTGGTCACACAAAACTGTGTTTGCTTTTGATATAAAAACATTATATATGCATACCCAATACTGTATGTGCTGAACTAAAACCTAAATCCCATCACTAGAGACAAATTATTTGAAGAACTAAGAATGACTGGGGGCAGGTCCACAGCATGTGAGAAACTCTGAGGATCTCTGGAGATGAAAAACATTACTTAATTGCAAACACTGGGAAAAATTCCCAGTATAGCTGAAAATTAATGACAAAATTCCCAGGGAACTTCATTAGAAGGAATATTTGGCTCATATGACATAGTACAGATGGCTAAATTTTATCATGATAGATACGGTGCAAAAGAGTAAATAGAAGAAGAAAAGAAATGATGAAATAAAAAAATAGTAATGTATATTTTCTAAAGCGATCTTGGATGCTCAAAATAGACATAACAGGCTTTTGCCTTCTCAAAAAACTTTTGGTCCTGTTTAAGTTTCTCTTTGCACTGACAGATTTCCTGAAGCAGACCATGCTACACTAGGACAGAAATTTCCAGTTCAGGTAATATTCAGATGAATGCCTGTAAAAATATATATAGCTTCTTTTCTTTACCCACTACATAAAATGCATGTGAGAACTAGCAGAAAGCTGGCAAATCTGAGAGGAAACAGAACAAGAGAAGAACAGTATGTGCCTACTTACCTGTTTAAGCTTATTCTTATATGTGAAAAACTTTCAATAAAGCCAAACCCAAGCAATTAACAACCAGGTAATCCTATTGGCCTGACCAATCCAGAAATGGCTTTTTTTCAATGCTGCAAAAGAAATGGTTCACAAAATTGTTATACGGGACACTTTTTCCAAACCATATTTAAACCAGTTGCAGTAGCCAAAATGAACAAAGGCCAGAGCTACACATGAAAGTACTGTTCTGAACAGAACAAAATGAACTATCTGATTAACAGAATTTTTTTCCTTTCCATGCTGTGGAAGCTGCTGCATCTTTCTTTTTTCTCTCCTGTACTTCAAATAACTCTGCATGTCACTGTGTTTGAATAGGTGAAAGTTGTAGTGTACCCAGTAATTTAAAATGAATGCTGTGTAAGCAATCTATTCCTCCTGCAATCATGGGTGGTACACAGAAGAAATAATAGATTTTCTGTGCATGTTTTGGAATACAGAGTACTCAAGAGCCCACATCATCCTGACCATTACAGAACAGTTCTACTCTGAGACACATCAGGGAAATGGCACTGAATGGGCTTTCAACAAAAAACAATGTCTGACAGCCCGACTACTTGCAAATCATTACATTGCCAATTTTTTCTTTCCTATCAATAAGGCATAGAAAGCAGGACAAAGACATTTAGCCAGATAGGCAGTTAGCAAATCCAAATTCTTGAGAGGAGAGGATGCTGATTAGCTGTGGTAGCTGTGAGAAGCCATCTCATCCAAGTAATTATGGTATTCCTGAGATCTGAAGGTCTATTGCCTGGAGCAGTACCATGATTTTTGGCTGCCACATTTTTTTTTCCCAACAGTCATTGCTACAGCCACTGTAGACTTCTAAGTCATTATTTTGGCTGATGAAACAGGGAAGGCTTGAGTTCATCATCCATACGATGATCTCACTTCTCTGCAGGTGTCAGGCCCTGGCACCCAGGCAGAGAGGATCTCTGCTGCCTTTTCAGCTGTGTTGTAACACAGGCTAGTTACAAGCACTGCAGATATAAAAAAGAAAGCACTTCCCCCCCCCTCCCCCCCCGCAGTGTGATGGTGACCAAAATTCACATTATTATAAACAAGTTTTGAAAAAATTAAATTTCCATGTAGACATGCCATTTTCAGTAACAACATGTTTCCTCTGGTTTGAAGATGAGGTCTGAAATACCATTTCAATTCTCTCTCAAAAAGGCTGCACCCCAACAAGCCATACACGCATGCACTTTTATGTTGATTTGATCTAACCATTCATGTTTGCTTAAGCATTGCATTAACTTAGAATGAAACAAAATGATTACTAGTGTGTCTGCTTTATTCAGCAATATTTTATCCTTGACATGAAGTTACTCTTCTCTCTCTTGTCGTAGGCACACCCATACTAAGGAAAACAGAGCAAAGCAGTGAAGTCTCATTATTATGCAGATCTATCACTATTTTGGAAACTCACATAAACTTGTGCTACCTTTACGCTGACCACTGCTTGCCATTTTCAGAGCTATCCTGAAATGATACACACTCTGTCTCCCTCTGGTGATCAACGAGGCCACACAGCAGCGAGCACCTCCGTGCTGCCGTGGTTCGTCTGTCACTGTACTTTATGTCACTCATGTTCTACCTGCAGGATACTGGTCACTTTCCACCTAAACCCCAAACGATTGTATGCAAACAATGTCTGCATTCTTCCCCGCAAACCTTATTTTTAACAGCTTGGTCTCTGCAACAATAATTTTGTCAACAGTTTGCTGGAACATTTTCCTCTAATACTTTAATGCTAAAAGCTGGACACCACTTTAAAGAGCTACGCTCTAAAACCTGGAACACGCTGCACTTGAAATGGCACAAAGAAAGCATCTGGAATACAGAAACTAATACTTTAAGGATAGTTGCTAATTGCAGGATCGTACTTACTGACTTGCGATTTTGCAGTTACTGGGTTTCAAATATAATTTTGGTGCACACAGCCTGAACATAACTTCTAAAAGTTTGTGTAAAATCTTTCCAAGCTTATGTTGAATCAAGTTCTAAATATGTCATTAGGAAAATTTTGGCCCCTAAAAAGGCTTTTATGTGAAATATTTCTTACACAGGCCCCTGGTGCCTTGCACAGCATGCTTTCACTGCTTTGAAGTTACCATTATTTCGAATAAGCAGCATTTGACTGACACATGTTCTGCTACATAAATGCATATAAAGATCACAAAATGCCAGAGAAAACCTATTAGTTTAACAGGTAGCTGCCAAGTTATATCTTATACCTATGTGACACCTTAAATTCTTCTGATATATATATATATATATATTTAGATATACATACAAAAGAATATAGATCTCTTTCTCACCTCTCCATCAATCTATTCATCCATCCACCCACCCATCCGTCTAGAGGACAAGCATGGAAGTCAAAAATCATTTTCTGTTAGAAAATGATTTTTCTTGTTTCTGGACCCTGGGGTCTCTCTGCTTTCAGAATAAATTCATTCTGTTCCAGTACCTGACTTAACAGTTCAAGAGATGGTAACTTCCAACAGCTTCAAAAGGTGTGGTTACAGGAGAAGCATGAAGTGGCCTCTTGACCGCCAAGCACTTCTCTAAGAGACAGCAACAGAGAGTTCCAAGTGGCTTAGCTTCTTTGGTTTTAATCAATACCAAACTCTCTTCCTGTTAGTCTCTGCTGGATACGGCCTGGTCCTCGTTTTAAAGACTGTTCAGAGGAGATAACAGACCTGTTAAACACACCCAGATTCTAGCATAAACATGTTATGTTGAGGCACAAATCTCTCCTCTCTTTCTATTGAAAAAGGCTGGAAAGTGATGAATAACAGCTCTGTAAAGGTGTCTACTATTTTTCATGTGGCAAATTTCTTTACATAAGGAAACCAAAAATTCAAAAAGTGGGAGTATCTCTACTTTTCCAGTAGTGGAATTTTATAAATAAAACCTTAAAATAAATTGGAACATCCATAAGCATTTGAGTCCCAGGTGGATATTTTGTCTATTTAGCACTGCCTAATGAAATAGGTGCGTATTTTCTGTTTGTTGTAAAAGTATAATAAAAAGCAAAGGAGAATGCCCTTTTTTTTTTTATTGCTACAGCATAAAAAGGATTTCCTCCACTTCTTTTACTGTGAATTCTGTTGCAGCATTTGCTTAGCTTGCTGATACGAAGACTGCAAAAGCTTTCAGTGTGGATACCTACACTGAAATCTCTCTGAGTACAAAGTCTTTTAATGCTTTGAAGTAGTCTTTAAAGCACTTACCTTCAGCACCATCTGGTTTGTGAAGACACAGTAAGATTCTACTGAAAACTGGCAAAAATTGTGTCCAGTGCTGACACTGGATGTCACTGGGTGGCAATTTTCCACCACAGAGTTAGAGATGCTCGTGAATATGGTTGACTGTTTTCTAACTACTTCATACCATAGAGGGAAAATAGCTTCAGAAAAGCAGTTTAGGAGAGGATGCCTGGAAACACATCAGGCAGACACTTTCAAGCCAGTGAGACATCCAAGTGACTTTTAAGTGAGAACAGCCAGCACTTTGCACACAGCACTGCTTGTACTTTTTTTAAGAGCAATGCATTTAGAAGCATTCCTTGCAAATGCATTCCCATGGGATCCAGAAATTATAGGGTATAGATTTTGAGGATGTTTCCTTCTCCTGTTAAGATTTTATTAACTCAAAGTACAACTGTCCTGTAACATCATCTGTAAGGGGTGCTCTAAAGGATATTCTCATTATCAAGTGTCTCAGAAAGTAATTCATACAAATGCAGCTGCCTCAGCCACTGTTTTGGGATGTAAATCTTTGCTGTGAGATAAAGCTTATTGAATTTTCTAGGAGAAATGTCAGGCATCATGCTTCAGGAAACAAAAGAACTTGGCTGATGCATTTACGTGGTCCTACCCAGGTAAATAAAGGACCTGGAGGGATACAGATGTTCCTATACAGAGCCTCCTATTGTGCATTGCCAAGTGAGACCTTGAGCAACATCAGTGAATCAACCCCTGGCACCAGCAGTAAACAGTGAGCAGTGCAGCGAGTGCTCTGCAGAACAAGGCACCCGAGAGAGTTAGCAGTACCTGTAGCAGATTTACCTAATGGCATCTTACAAACCTTTCCCTCTGAAAAACAGGAAAACCTCACCAATAGCTTGTTTTACACATGTGCACTCTCAGTGCAGTTCTTATTTTCTTCACAGGCCTTGTTCCCATTACTGGTAAAGCATGTAGCTGTGTAGGGCACCCTGCCACTTTGCAGGTTTCAGGACAGCAGAAATGATAGTGTCTATTGCTAAGTGAGAGGTGGGAGTACTTTTGCCAGCAGCTGTTGCCGAAGACGCAACTCTCCCGTCCTCTTTTCCTCCTAGAACCTGGCAGCAGCAGCAACAAGTCTTGCTTTCAAGAGCCCTTCACCAGAACACCCTTTTCATGCCAAGAACGCAACACTTTATGACTGGAATGGCAGAAATAAGTTTTCCTGTGCTGCTGGGAGAAGCCAGTTATTTTGTTGATACCTCTTGGATGCTTTTTTATGCATACCTCCAGCAAGGGAAAGACAGAATCCATGTTTGAGCAACAGGGAAGGGAACTGAGGGCTAAGTACAAGACCAGGATCACACCCAGGATTGCCATTGTCTCATCCCAAACACTCTACTAGCTTGCCTGGGCAGTGGCAGTTTCTCTTCACCAAAATGCGCACCTTTAGTTGCTGCTGGAGGTTCCTCCTTTTCACTAAACCTGCATTGATCATTTACCCTCAGTGAGTAATCTCTCCTCTTTTCTCCTGTGCCACTACTGCATGTACAGTGAAATCTGAGGACCCTGTAAAAGAACCTGTTCTTATGGCTCAGAAACCTGCTGCCTTGTGAAAACTGGCCTTGCACTGCACAAAAGGGTTTTGTCTGGTTTGTTAATGGACCAGAAACATACATTAGAAGCTGCCACAATTCAGGTAAGCATTTTCAAGGAAGCCTAAAGTTATGTCACCTATTTGATTCCTTAGCAAACTTGTATATTAGTTGATCAGTGTTCTCAGACAAAAAATGCTGTATCACAGACCTCTGGCAGAATTGTAGTCTTGACAGTGCTATAAAAGCGACGGATTGTAAAGACCTAACAGTTTTCTCTCTTAGGCTGATTCTGCCACAACTGAATCACAGACCTGTTAAAAGAGAGCAGCCTGAAAGGTATCTCAAGAGGTCATCCAGACCCACATGATTTTGGCTTTTCTTGGAGCAGGATAGCT
This sequence comes from Phalacrocorax aristotelis, assembly GCF_949628215.1. NCBI lineage: Eukaryota > Metazoa > Chordata > Aves > Suliformes > Phalacrocoracidae > Phalacrocorax > Phalacrocorax aristotelis. The sequence continues at coordinate 16,964,218 of NC_134311.1, read as the reverse complement.
GACTGACAAAAGAGATACGTAAAAGATAGCTCTGTGTTCCAACAGCCTCAGGATTTCTTATCAGTTTCCCAAATATACTCAGAATAATTATTTTCCTTCCTCCTTTATACTGCTTGCCAGTAAGCACACTGGCAAAGCACCTAGCAGTTAAGAGTAGGAAAGGAAGTGGCTGTGCAGATGTCAAAGAGTAACATTTTCTTCAGGAAACAGATGGCTTGAGGTAGTATTTATAGCTGCCCATATATGCTAGACAAAAGCAGTCCATGTTACAAAATCTGGAGTATCTGGAAAGCTGGTGATGCATTATTAAATATGTACAAGGAGGATGGATGGTGGATGCTGTGTATGTAGCACCCTTTCTTCATTTGGAAGAGGTGTGTGGCGTATGAAGAACCTACCTGATTTCTGCTGGCTTCACTCTCTGATACTTGGGTCAAAGTTACATATTGACTGGTCAATGTAACAAAGAAAAGATGGGTACAAATAGTCAGCAGTATGTCTGGTGTATGCAAGAAGGTGACATAGCACTGATATTGTGCAGAGGCAGAGGATGAACTGCAGGTTATCCAGCGCTTGGGCTTTTTCACTTGGACAATTTATACTCGACATAGTTCTGTGCCTGGTTTTGGTAACAGGGCGTGTGCTATACTGCTCGTGCACAGTTCTGTACTTGCAACCCAAAATGCATTTATAAACAGAGAAAGAAGGTTTTACAAAAGCTCATTATGTAACAGGCTATGCTTGGATACAGTTGATGTACAGTCAGAAAGACATTTCTGAACTTGCAATAGGAAATGCGATATAATTTGAGAAACTATTCCTATTATGTCATTAAGAAACCATTTCATGACAGACAATCAAGCCTTGCAGTTTGATGCTACAAATGCAGGGACTACATTTTCACGGACCTTTCTGTCAAATTTTCATCAAGTAGGTTTTTAAAAGGCTAAGAAATATTTTGAGGGCATTAGGAGTTGAATCTTAGTCTACATGCAGACAAAAGTTGTCTCACCATGAGATCCATTCACTAATCCATTAATTCATACCTAGCATATGATGTGCTGACATTTTTACTTTACTTTTGACTGTATTGCATGGCCATATTCTGACTTTGTAATGGTAGGTGATGAGAGATGCAGCAAATCAGCTTTCAGAGAACATGTTTCTGAGACAGTTACCATTTAGGTATAAATAAGGGGATGTTGGAGTATTTTCTTCACTGTTATGCTGTCAATTGTATTTTGTTATGCCATTGATCTTACGCCAGCTTGATGTTATGAAAAGGTTTCTGAATGACAGTTACAGTGAAATGAACAGTAAACCTAAACTGTTTAACTTCTCTCCTTCATCTCCTTCATACACCAACTATGCTGACTGTCGTTGTTTTATTCATTAGTAATCTAGTAAACCAATGTATTTGCCCTCTAATATGGAGACTGAAAGGTAAATGAATAGAATATTACTAAAATGCTGCTCTACTAAACCAGGACAAAGCATAGCCCACCACCCTGCTGATGAAATGAAGTACCATACTTCCAGTTTTGATACTGCATGTACCCATATGCTTCCCACCTCAGATACCTGAAACAAACAAATGAATCAGCCAACCATGAAAAAACAGGGCTCCTAGCAAATTATTTTCTTTCTTTAAAAGAGGAGAGCCAGAGACTACAAGAAACAGGGAATTCACTACTGCTCTCCAACACCCTGTATACCACCTTTGGTACAGAACCACAGGACAAACACAGAGAGGTCTTATTCTGACATCTTTGGGGGTGACAGAACATGAAAAGCCATTCTTTGTATCCACAGATACAGTTTTACTAGGACACACATTGGTTCACTAGCAAATTACTTCACTACCTCCTTTTGATCAGAAATTTCTGAGTGGACGGGGAGGACCTTTTCTGCCAAGGGTTGTAATCAAAAGGGGTTTGTGTTCCTGTTAAAAGCTTTGGCTAACCAATATTTTTGGAAAACATTTGCTGGAAAATCCCTGATCAGCTCTTCTGCCTCTGGGAAATGCTTATGCTTTGCTGACAGAAGCCTGACTTAGACTCGTGCCAGGAGGGATCTGCCTGGAGGATTATAAACCAAACAGAAGGAGTTATGGCACCTGGATTCTATAGCTACTAAGGATACAAATATGCAGAGCACAGGCTTCAGCCAGTTGTAGATCACAGACTCAGCATTTCTCTAATAGGCATGACATCAGAGAGTACCACATGTAGGCTTTGGGGCCCCAGGTAGGAAAGAAACTACAAATTAGGAAAAATAAAATCAGCAGTTTATACAACATGAGTTCACCTTCTCCAGAGATAAAACCCTCCAGGCACTACTTTTCATGCTTACATCAAGTTGGCCTCTTTTGCACTGGCTAGCCCTGAAACTGCCCTAATGTGCTCAGGAATTGTGAATAGTCATATGCACAGTACGTGTAGCTCTCACTCGAAACAGCCATACCTCCCCAGCTGTATTCAATTATCCAATTATCTGGGCTGGGAGTCTTCCACATAACATCAATTACCTACCGGATATCTTTAACCACAGACCCTGAACATCTTCTGGTATCCCAATCCTATCTCATTTAGTAGTATCTATTGCCCTATGATACTTGCATAACTTGGTTCACCACACACTGTATGAGAATACACTCTGTAGAAACTGCTACCCTGCAGAGAGCAGGTGACTTTTTAATCCTCAGTCTCCAGAATAGGCAATTTCTTTCTTCCAGGATCTGACAATACTTACACCTTGGTCTGTTTCAAATCCTTTCACGAAGTTGTTTTATCCTCTACTTCAGCTAGATATTACAGATAGCTATGGCAGACTTAACACATCTCCAGTCAGTGCTGCTTCTGCCATTCACATAACCATAGTCCACACTCTTCACACCCTCAAAAATGCAAATTGCCAATTTGTTTTAAGCCCATCTACCAGACACAGGATCTCTTCTTCATATGCTCTCTTTTAGCACTCTGGCAATTGCAGCACATGTGTCTCTTCTCACTTTGCATTCAGATTTTTCATACTTACACAGACGACAGGAGGCCCAGTTAGAGGTATTGCTGTTCCTGGCTGACAGATATTTTTGGAGGTTTGGTTGTTTCTTTAAACAACACAGCTCAGGTCAGCTAGAGTGCTAGGTTTATTGCTTTAGCTCAAAAATCAAAGTGTTGCCAAGTGACAGATAAGAACTGTCGAAAGAAACTCAGAATTTCATTTCTGTAAGTGCATGCTTTTATTATTTCTATTTGTGGGTGTTTTTTTTTTGCTGATCTCTCAATTGGCTCAATTTTATCCAGTAGTACTCTGTGCTTATCCAAAGCCTATACGCAGGGCGCCTTGGGCATTCAGTCATCTTGGTCCATGGTGGCTGTATGGACAAACGTGACATCACTCTGAGTTACCCAAAGAAAGACATTTATCTCACTTAATTAAAGGCATCCAAATACTAAGTAATTCTTCCACAAGCTCTACCACCTCAGCTTCCCCTGTGGTAAGTAGGAAGGGATTGGTACTCCTGTAATGAGATATCTATAATAGGTAGGATGACTCACATTCAGGAAGTCCCTCTGTCATCTCACTGACCAGAAAGGAAGCCCAATGGTCAAGATGCACACAGCAAAAAACAGGCAAGAGAAACTGCACAGAGAGCAACTCCATTGTACTTAATCAAAGTCCTCTTGAGTGCCCACGTTATTTACTTACTAGGTCTGCAACTGCAGGAATTTAACTTGCATAATCTCATATTTTATGTCCCTGCCCACTGCAGGGAGGTTGGAACTAGATCACCTTTAAAGGCCCCTTCCAACCCAAACCCCTTTATGATCCTATAATTGTCTTCATGATACAAAACTTCTTTGGCAAACTTCCTATGACTTCCTTATGTTCTATTAGAACAGTCAGTAAAATAAATCCACATGTATTGGGATATTTCTTATCAAACCATAGCAGTCTTCAAATGGAAACAGATCAATGTAATCAAAATAAAGCAAATATATACATACATATTTGATATAAATAAATGTGTCAAGTAAAGATTGCCTAAAAGTCTGCTCTTGGACGTTGTGCAGTATTAACATCTGCAGAATGTACTCATAGTTTACCAGAAACATAGTGAATCCAGTAAGAGATTGCATATCCTCTGAAAGGTCCAAAGAACATTCAGTAAAAGGATCATGAGGGTGTTGACAGAATATGAAGCAGGTCTTAGAAGATTACTCAGTAATTTGAACAGATAGGAGCATATTGCCAGTGTTTGGCAAATAACAATAAATGGTAATTTAAAATTGCATTTATGCTTTCTTATTATTTCTACAAATTTTAAAGCTGAAAAAGGACCACTAAACATTAAAGCAATTCTTGACTCAACTGATTGACTGAACTGAAATCCTGATACTGGACATTGCCTCATTATCAAATGAACACCAAAAAGACCAATAAAACACTTAAAGCTCAAAAGATGAAACAGTGAAGTATGAGAAGTATCTGCACTCAGTGTGTCCTATTAACACTGTCTTTATTTCCTTTTTACAAAAAATAGAAATAACAACGGGCAAAACATACTCAAAAAAAATCAATGCTTTTGCCTTGGTCTCACTGAGGAGCTGAGCAGGCAGAGTCTTGTCTGAAACTTTGACAGTATATGCCATTGACAAAGGGAAATAACGATATATGACAATATACCCATGCAAGACACAAAGTACAAAATGTGTTCTGTGGCCCAACAAACATTTTGGAGGTTGCCTGTGTCATAACAACTTTCAAATTGTTACTTTTGCTCACCCATGCCTTTACACAGCACAGCTTACAAACAAGTTACATATACACATATATCATAAAAAAGTTTTGTATATGGTCTAACTGCTACAAATTAAGGCATCCTAACAGCTGCTGTTTTGCTGGTGAGGGATATGTCTCATATTAGTGTTTCAAAAGGATATATTTCAGGTACTTCAGAGTGAGACATCATGAGGTGTGGTTTAGAGGAAGAATTCCTGCAGTTCTGCCTCTTCATTACTCTTTTGACTGTCCAATTTCCGGCTTTTCCTATTGATGTCATCATGCCTGGAGAGAAAAAGAAGAAAATTACTCACGATAACACTAATAATATAGAGGGATTTGCTTTGTGTTTGTTTACCCAGTTTTATTCCATTTGCAAGTACTGAACTCTGAATTAATCTTCCTTGCTGAGCTTATTTCTCTAGACGTGACTACACAAATTACTGTTTAATAGTGTGGATTCTTACTGACTTTCTTGCAGCTCCTATTCTGAAATCAAAACTGGAAACCAGTGGAGTGATGAGGAGCTTTTTAAGTCATGGCATTAAGCAGTGCACTGTGATAACATTCTGGTGATAATGGATAGAATGTCCAAAATTTCCTCATCCTTTAGGGTGATCTTTTCATCACCATAATGAAAAGATCCACTACAACAAACGTTAGACATATCCTCTTTGTTTCTGACTCTACCTGTAAGGGAATCATCCAGTCCCCATTAATAATCATCAGAGGGAAAGAACACTTTCAGAAAGGTGATTCATTAGACTTACTTCTTGTGTCCGCTTAAGTAGAAGATGGTGGCAAAGGCGACAGGAAAAAAAGCAAGCAGCAATTCTGACATGGAGCCTATATCTCTTTTAACATTGTAATTTAGGTAAAATCTCAATTCAAGATTTTATTAGATACACAGATAAGGATAATTTGTCTACAGTTCCTCTTCATTTCCACACTAGGTAAACTTAAATTTAAAAATAAAATCCATTGTATATGAGACTCAAATGATAGCTTGCCAATTAAAGCAGAAAAATTGAACACTAAATATTTGTAACATTCAGTTTCTTCACTTCCTTTCACATGTCCTTGTTCTGAAGCCTCCGTATCCTTCAATTAACCTTCTAGCTGAAAGATTTTTGATTAAGCATTCAGCCCACAGCAACTTTCAAACAGGTTAAAAGGCTTATTTTTAGTTATTACTGCTGAACAGTAAACACCTATAATACAAACATGACTAGCTGGTTTGTTGCTGCAAAGGACAGAAACTAGCAGGAGGTTAAAATCCCAGAGCAAAGGGCATGAGTATGTGTATAAAAAGTTTGCCTTAAACTCATGTATTTGTGAGCCTGATTCCTGTAAACCAGAATAGCTTTATTCCAGTCTACAATCAGCACAAAGAACCAAATAACCCCAAGAGACTGATACTTCAGATGCTTAGATAACCTTGTGGTTACTTCAGGATTTAACAGAAGCTGATGTTCTCAGGGACCAGAGTTGTGGGTCCTAATAAGATCATGTGAGGGATCACTTTACTTTTAAATCCCCTTCATTCATCTATATTACTGTTGCCACACACCCAAAGCAAGAGCAAAAGACATAGAATTGAGCTATTACCAATATTACTAATTACTAATGAAATTTCTAGTATCTTCTGGTGCCTGTGTCACCCCAGAAATACTAAATATCCCCTCATGCAACAGGCACTGATGCATGATCGTAACAGCTCACAACAGAACAACTGCAAAGTGTCTGGGACAAGGCCTAGATTACTTTCATATTGATTTTATACTGTACTAGTTTGAATCATAACTATTTTATTATACATACAGATAAGCGTCCTTTTTCTAGAGTACATATTTGAAGTATTAATTTATCTAGCGCTAGGTCTAGCAGTGGGATATCTGTTAGATTGGATCCACTTACTATTTTAGAAGCATGCCCAGTTTACTATCTGACAGAAACTTGGTCGTAGATTCCGCTGATTACCCCTGACATATGAAACAATTTTTTGCTGTTGGTAACTGCAGCAAATACAGGGTTTTGCATTGATATGGTGAGTTACAGCTTATTTTAATGTACTGCAGATCTCAGATGATTTAAAGTGTGGGAAAGAACCATTCATTGGCACACATGTAAGACTGAAAAAACTACAAGCACTGGCCTAGAGTTGTAATACGCAAAACACTAGCCAATCCTTCCAAAAGGGGGGAAAATAGCCCAATCCATCCTGCACATATGAAATTTACTCTAGGGCCTTAAGAAAAATAAGGCATATCAGTTTTTAAAAGGACACTAGAAAATTTAATGCAATCCTCTACTATTAAGCTGTGACCAATTTGAAAAGTTAAACTACAAAGTCTTGATGTACTTGGGTATTTTGAATGAAAAAAAAAAAACAACAAAAGAAATAAATAGAAGCTGGAAACTGGTGGACAGGAATGTCATCTGACTGAAGGGAGATTTTACATAATGACTTCAGTTTTCAGAAGATGCTAATAAAAACCCTTATACAAGGGTCTAGAGTTAAAATGGGTTTGGGACTGTGTCCAGAACTATAAACCCCCAATATAACAGTATACAAAGGTTTAAAATACCAAAGACTCTGCTGTTTTTCAGAAAGGTTATTTTACAAAATAGCTCTGAAATGGTAATTAAACCGTCTCTCCAGACCATCCAGGTAAAATTCAGACAGCGTTCAGTAGTGCATGTAGGCTTGTAGCGCATGTGATGGTAATGTTTTTCTATATTTGAAATTTGATAGCCTACAGGACAGCATGGAGTGGACTAACAACAGGTACCCATTTTGCCATTCAAAAATCACAACACATAGTAAAAGGCATCACGAAGACTGGCTTAGAAGCTCTGAGAGCCTTCAGGTTTGCATTCTGATTTCTGAAAAGCACAATACATCTTCCTTTCTTATATGATTTTTGGAAATCGCATGCCACAGACTGACACACAATTTGCCCACTTCTGTCCTAATCTGTGGGTACAATAACATCCTCCTCACGCTGTGCTCCTTGTGCTCTCTGCTCCTTGTTTCCTACTCTCTGGTTTTCCATGTGCTCACTGCCATGGGGGCACCTTCAGGACACGGTGCCTGGATCAGCAGGGCCTGGAGGGATAGCCAGGAGTTGAGGCCCAACCTCCACCCTCCCAGCAGGTGACTCTGCAGCACTGCAGTGGCAGCTAGACCATACCTGTCTCTTGCTGCTTCTGGGGAAATGCCATGCTGCCAGGGACTTCTCACACAAGAGCATTTACACAAGGCAACACTGAATTACAACAACTGGCTACATCTGGCTCTAACATAAGGATGAGATTAATGGTTTTGTATTACTCCACAGTCTGGACAGGCAGCTGGGTGTTTTGACTGGAGGCTGCCCACTGATGCTTCCTCAAACTGCTGCTGTGCAATCAGTTTTCTGCACTGGAATTTCCCTCTTTGTTTTCAGGAGAGAATGAAGCCTCTTGGAAACCTTACAGTCTGTTTCTGGTTTCACAGCCATTGTGCCAAAGACTTCAGAACAAGACTTTCATTACAGAAATAGAGTTTTTAAGTATGGGAAGGTCCTGGCATTAGAAAACAAGTGAACAAAAAAAACCTATTACACATTTAGAAAATAGTAACTTGAAAGTAGTTTAGGCTCCCAAACTGCAGAATGACTAATTTATAATTTTCCCAGAAGTATCTTCAAATGTATAACTCTGGTGCAAATAGCAATCATTTCCAGGCCTAATTAAGGATTTACATCTCAGTGTAACAGAAAAAAATTATAATCACAAGAATTTGAGTGTTAAAGCTGTATAAAAACAACAGGTAATTTTTACAAAGCATTTGCTTATGAACACACATTTTGTCAAACGTTTTTTCCAAAATGTCTTTATGGACTTTGAGGGACTGGCCTCTATCTGCCTTAATAGTCCTGATGGAACATGTCTAAATTAATGATTTTGAATGCAGTCAAAGTTATCAGACTTTTAAAAAACAGATTTAACTTCAGGGTCTGACAGAGCGTTAATAAAAATATGCAAAAATAGGAGAGCACTAGACTTAAAGTACAGCATTCTGCCTCATGTTCTCTGTACTCTCCAATTAGAGATGAACTGCGGTCTTTTTGCTCTCCTCATGAGAGGAAATTTAATTTCCATTCTCATCTGGTACTTGACTTTCATTCAACAGAGGCTGAATAATCAGCCAAAGTGCACTATACTCCCTGGTGGATTTATGAGTATGAATACTTTCTATACTTGCTTGGAACTGAAATCCTGTAGCCAGTTCAATGGTGACATCAGCAGAAATCTATCATAAATTTCTGCTTTTCTAGGAATTTAGATGTTCATCTGTTCATCTACTTCCCTTCTTGTGCATCAATCAATTCCAATATTTCACTTATGAATAATGTTAGCAAACACATGCAGTTTGAGAAAACAAAGCAACAGAGATGCTAAACATCACCATGCATAAGCACATACCAAGCATAGTTACACAGAAGTTCTTCATTCAGCGTGCTAAAGGGAAGACTGGTGTAGCTGAAGTAAGGACCCTAAAGAAGTACAACATCATATCAGTTAAAAACATGCACTGAGCTTACTACGTACATAACATGCAAGTCTACCAGAACACGCAGTCAAATAACCACAATAACATTTTAACAGATTTCTTTTTGAGTTAGTAAGGCTGAATCTGTTACCTCTTTCAGATGTGCACTCTGGTCCTTTGGTTGGTATGAAAATGTATTCTTTCCACAATTTTGATGTTGGCAATAATGACATGCAAGCATGGCCTTTTCACACACAACATGCGTTTTAGAGTGCAAGCGTCAATACTGTTAGAATTACCTCATCCAACTCTTCAAATGTCTTAAGGAACTATGAAAACTGCTCATGACCTTGCAATCTATCAGAACATCTTTGAAGACAGACTGTCTTTTCCTCTGTCGCTATAAAATCTGAATCACTCTTTTGAAAAAAATTGCCATTGTGTTATGAAAATATTTTATCTTAAATCAGCTGTTCAACTAGATGGTGCATGTTTTTAAAGGTTCAAATCAGTAGTTCATACTGTGATTCTGAGTAAACTCTAATAAATGTAGTCCCACTTCAAGTTAGGCTATTAGGTGTCCTTTGAATTTTCATTTCATTTCAGTCTACTACAGCACTACTGTTGTAGCAGTACCCACTAACATGGGCTGTTCACTGTTTCCCAGTTCTCGATTTCCACTGGTTTTTTTCCATACTCATTTTGCCTCTTCTATGCCTAAGATTTTCCTGTGTTTTTCTACCATTACCTTGTCATACTTTTTACAGCACATAATTCACTATTCCTCCTCCTCTTGGGCTGCTTTATGTTCTTTTTTTCATCTTGAAATTATTCTTTCGCCTCATTTCTTTCCACCCACCTCTTCCCTCCCCCCTGTCTTTCACAGAGGATTAAATCATCTACCATTCCCTTTCACTCAACTCTTTATTGTATCTCCAGATGCTCACACTTCTCCTCTCTGCTCCACAAACACACTGTGCTCACCGTACTTCCTACCTCTGTCTCCTTCATTCAATACCTCTTCCCTTCTCTTGGAAGATACATTTGTTCAAAGTATCTTCTCCTTTCTTTCGAACAAGCGAGCCAGCCTCCTAACTGGAGACACCCCTCTTTCTGTTGGAATCCCAGAAAGGGCACCCTCTTGACCGCCCAGAAGGGATGATGTGGATCCAGTACACTTCGCTACAGACCAGCCATGAGAAGACTGTGCTATGACCAGAGGGTGGGCAAAGAGGGCTGGGTACTGACAGCTTCAACAACTAGGGGATGGCTGTACCTCCCACAGAAGCAGGAAACACAATTTCTGCTATTTTTCCTCCTTATATTCTACCACTTATTATCCTGTTTGCCTCATCAGTCTTGGCTATAGAAGAGGACAGGGATAGTCATCCACTTATTTACTCCTCAGAAATCCCATGGATTCAAGTGTGGCATTCTCATTGTACAACCTTTCACTCACAGCAACATCAAACATAATTTCCAGATGAATCATGTCTTTGTGGAAAGCTTTCAACACGGAACATGTGAACCATGTGCACTAAGAGTACGGACTCTGACACAGCAATACCTGCCACTCCTTGGAAAAACTTTCCAAAATTAAAACAGTGGATGGATGGGCTTTCTACAGGTCAAATATAGTAAAGCATTTGTGTGCAACCTTTTGCTATGTAACGGCAGCAAGAAGAAGCTGTCAAACTTATTCATTACTTAAAAAAGAAAAGAAAAAAAAAGGCCCTTCTTCCTTTCAGTGCACTCACTGGCTTGTTTCTTCCTTTTGTGAGAGCTGCTGGATTTCCCTTGCTGTCTGCCATCTTCCTTCCTAATGAGGTAAAAGGCAGCGTTGATGAGGTTTTGATCAGGTTTGCTGTTTGACAGTTGTTGTTGTTATTTTGGTTGCCACTCAGCGTCTCCATTATGGACCGAAAGGTTCCAAAAGGCCTTTTCAGCTGGTCCCCCACTGGCTCCCCAGAGCTGGGTGGAGCCCGCACAAGTCCTTTGCCCCTGTCTTTATCCTTTTCCTCATTTAGTTCTGACTCTGCTAGCTCCACCTGCACCACAGGCTCCTCAAAAGTTACTCGGAGTTTCAAATTTTGGGAGGTTCTGCGCTTTGAAGACGGAGACTTGAGAGCACTCTTAGGGCTGGTAGCAACCTTTTGTGCAGTGGCACTGTCGGTGCTGGATGGAGAGCTGTCTCCACAAAACTGGCTCTGAGGTACAGTACCAGACTGATACGGGGCTTCATTATCTGGATCGCTGCTCTCTGAAGTAGGGGAGGGACTGTGGCCATCCACAGACTTAGAGACCCTGATACCAAAAGGGAAGCGGCGTCCTGCTGCAGAAGTGTGTTTCTTAATCATCAGGTGCAAACTCTCTGTGCTCTCAACACTCTCCACTATGGGCTGAGGCCTTGGTTTGTCAGTTCTTTTCACAGGGGCATTCTTGTGGTCCTCAGAATTAGCTGAGTCTGTGTCAGACTCGCTGAGTGACCTCTGCATCAGTTGCCTTAGTCTGGCTAACTTCAGCTCCCTTTTCTCTGGCAAAATCTTCTTCACGTTCTTGGAGGATGCATGAGCATCCTGAAATTCCAGTGTCAGCTTTTCCTGCATACAGACATTTTCAGAGATTTCCTTCCCCAACAACTGGCGCAAGATTTTATCTGAGTCCTCATCTTTTATCTTGGCTCGAGTGCGACTAGAAGTTCCCAAGCTGCCAAGAATCTGAATCCCATCTTGGGTGTTCAATTTACTTTTTGGTGGAGACAATTCATCTGCTTCAGATGGTTTCCACTGGGCTTTGCCAGAAGCAGGAGATGATGGTGAGCTTAAAGAAAAAAAGAGAAAGAAATACCACAGGCAAATTAATGCACATATAAAATGTGAAATGGCCATTTCCAGTGTACGTGTCTGACTCGGCTTATTGTTACTTATCTTCTTCATCGCTACTCACATGGAATTCATTACTATGATGCCACAGCGAAGATTACATAGAAAAGGATGTAATCCTGCTTCCACTCCTAATTAGGATTTAAGTCTCTTCACTTTCTCTTACAAAGAAAGCTCCTTAAAATCAAAACTTAGAATGGTTATTTCAATGCCAAAGATGACTTTCTGAGGAAAACTTTAGAGAAACTACTGTTTCCTATTTGTGGGAGTTGACATGTTTTAAAAGGCGAAAAAACCCTGCAAGGCTAAATGCCTACTATCCAAGTCACATCATAATACAAAAGTAGCTTATTCTAAATACTGTGAAAGTAGCAGCTCTCTGCATAGCAATGATTTCATATATCTAAACTTCATCTGGTATTAATAATAGCCATATAAGACCTCATAAAAAGGCAGGGGCATTTGCACTCAGAACCTTTTCAGATATGAAATATTGAAAAGCATCAGAAAGGTGACAGGAATTTATTTCAATACTATTAGAATAATAAATGAAATTTAGAGCTCCAACTGTTATATAGTGAGGAAACAGCAATCTCAATAAGTCTGATTTGCAACATAAATTACAGAGACCATTTCCTTCCCCATGACATATGCCAGAGCTCATAACACTACATGTTCTGATTTTAAAACACTTTTCCTCTAAGCAAGGGTAAGGTGACAAAATTAAGGTTAGTGTGAGGCAGTGAATTCATATATTTCATTTCTTTTTCGCAAGCCACTTCTACTCTGATGAGTCCATAGTTCTCACAGTGTACAAAATTCACATGCCTATACTAGCCACATCATCTTCAATTCTTCTTTCACTTCTTCTCCTGTGGCAAACTGAAACAGACACTGAAGAATATGCTTGTATCTGCCACACACATTCCTAGTAAAAGTGATAGGTTCTCTTAGATTTGCTAATGGTTCCTTGGATGACGATAATATCCACAAGTGAGTTTTAGCTGGAAGGAAAAGTAGTAGCCAACAATGAAATAAAATTTTAAACAATGGAGTATCATTTTCAGACTTGCTCACTTAAGAAAAAAGATGTTGAAACCTACACTTTTACAGGAATAATGAATGATGGTCACCTGATCTTATCTGATACTTAAACAGTCCTGGTGCTCAGCAGTACTCAGATGCAAGCCCACTTGGAAAGACCAGTCAGCAAAAATCACAGAAATCAAATTTGCTGGAAGATAGCATTTGGTCCCATTGTTCCTGTTTAACTGGCAGACAGGGAAGACAAAGACCATGATTCTAAAAAAAAGGACAAGACAACTCTTGCCAGTGTGGTTTCCTACTTCAGCAGGGGTTTGGAGTTTACAGCCCTTTCCTAGCTGAAGTTCCTTTACACAATTGCATCTCCAATCCCAATGTCTTTGTTATCCAGTTCTGTAACCATTTGCACGTCACTGAAACGCTGACACATGAATTTCAGGGACATGGAGCACTTGTCCAGAAGAGCACTTGAGATTCTCTGAGAATGGGAAAAAAGCACTCACTGCTCCTACAAGTTCACACTTGATGACCCACAGCTCTGACTTCTGCACAAGCTTTTATGCCGCCTTTATACTTCAACAAATATGTAGCCCCCTAACAACTCTGAAACAAGAAGTGCTGTGTATGACTTCCAGAGAGGAAAATGAATTAGCAGATAATGACAATCTGAGTCCTATTTGCACGTGAATTACTTAATTTGTTGAAAGTCTTTTTCAGAATGCTATCAAAGAGAAGTAGGGTGCTTGCTTGACTTCCATGCACCACACAGGAAGTCTATTGCAGAAGTCAGAGAGAGGCGTTTGCCAGCTCCAGCTCCAGTCCTCTTCCTTTACTTTCCTCCTCTTTAATGTTAGTCAATTTGCGTATATTTCTGGGACTTCTGATAGGATATGTAAACAATACATAAAATTTCTGGAGTTTTGACTTTTTATAGAAGCTACTGCAGGCAAAAGATTTAATGAGTGTAAGGAGTCTTATCAATCTGAAAGCAGGTTTTGTTGGTAACTGGCTTTATGAATTACTGCTGGCAGTAATGTATGGCAGAACACCACAAGGTCAAACTTCACAACTTTTCTAGGGGTTTCTAGGATCCTCTGCTATTCATCTAATCCAAAATATATCTATTTCACTGTAAATCTGATTTTCACTCTGTTGGGAAACAGAAATTATTGATTTCATATTCAAAATTTCCCATATTTATACATTACACTATCAAATTCTAGAAACTCAGCTTCAAGCCCATGGGGTAAAAAACCACATTTACTTTAGAGAACACATCTACTATTTAGACAGGTCACAGCTTCTTCTGATAACCCATGTGCCATGAAACTGTGCAAATCCAGGCTGAAGCACAATTCCAGTCACCTTACCTTGGGGACAGGGGCAGTGACTTGCCCTCTGACCGCTGGGCTTCTAAAAGCTGCTGAAGTTGGTTCTGTAATGTCACACGTTCCACTGTCTGCCTGCAAGAAAGTGTAAGACTGTTTACCTTGAATTGTAAAACTGTCAGCATTAGTAAGCTACAGGAGAACTGATAGTACCCATTCAACTTTGTATTAAAAAGAGAAGTCTTCTTCATCTATACTTTACCTAGTAAATAAAAGAGAAATTATAAATAATAGCATAAACAGAGACTTTGAACTTGTCTCTGAATCCCTGTGGACATTTTGTGATCACTGTACCAGACGAACTGAGAGACGCTTACTTGTTAGAGATTTTTTATTATACTTCATAGAAGGACAAGTGTGGGATCATAAGCAGCAGTTCATTGGAACTGAGTGGCTCACAGAAAATAATAGTCCAGAAACAAAGATACGGCAGAACAAACTTAGGGCCACTTGGTTCTTACTTCTTTGTGTAAAGAAAGAAGACAGGTACAGATTAAAAAGTCACTTCCTACACCTGGTGGATGGCTTTTACTCAGCTAAATGATAGCTCAGACAACTGCACTCGCCTTTTCTACCTGCAAATGAACTCAGGAAGGAGCTTTTGCCCACTGGGAATGTAAGAGAACAACTTTTTCTTGGAAAGAACAGGTATTATATATGTTTAATTAGCATGAATCTAGACTCCTTTAGTATTCAATGTAAGCTTAGGGACAAGATATCTTGATCATCAGTGATTATCCATTTAATCAAGGACAAGCATTCCTTTTAGAAGAAAATTATGGAAAGTTGGCAAGAGAAAATAGCCTTACGTTGTCCTTGTGCAACACGTGACCATATATGGGTAAAAAGGGTTAGGGGACTTCATCTGTAAAGACCACCAAGACCCCTGAAGAGAGGAAGGCATGCACAGAAGACTCTGAAGTGGAGCCAAGAGGAGTGATTTAATGCCACTGCACAACCTATATAGATTAGAATGAATAAGTATTAGATAGGTAGAATATGTATGGACTTATTGTATAAATATAACGAGGTAGCCAGCTTCGGTGTGCTTGATTTGTGGAAAACCACTGAGCGCCCAGGCTTGCGCAATGCTGAAATAAACCAGCAATGTCTCTTCTGAGTGTGTGATTATTGAATCATTGCACACCAGGTGACAAATTCGCTTTTCAGACAACAGGAAGTCCTGGTCCAATCTTCTTCAGCTGTAGGATGGAGCTAAGTATGACCTGTGTGTATTCAGGGAAGTAGGGAAAAACACATCTGCTTGCTGCCCAACCTTACTAAAGATCCTGCCTGTGCTCTGCACCCACTTAATACTCAGTAGTGCTGTCACTACTGCAGTTTAACTCCTTCAGTGTGATGTTGTGATCTACACTGCTTTGTAGATAACTTTAGAGACCAATGTTTAAAAAATTGCAACAGAAGATATAAATCATTAGTAGTATGAAAGTGACATCCATTCCAGAAACTCCATTTACCATAGAACTGTAATCACAGTCTCTGTTGTCCTGCCACATACTTATTTCCATAGGAAGGAATCAGGTGAAAAAGGTAACCTGCAAACCTTCAAGTACTTCTATGAAAATGAAGGAATAGATCGATTTGCCACAAAAAGGTCTTCTTCCTCTCCCTGCTCCCTTCCAGTTTAGACTTTCCATTCCAACATCAAAACACCCCTTTAACTTGTTGACCGCCACATATAACATTCAATCTTGTTTAGTGACCTGTAAGTTCCATTGCCCCTGAACACTGCACAGACAGAATTATTGGGAAACTACTAGAAAACAAGAAACATCTTTTTGTTACTGTACTGTACATATGCTATGTTTCACCTGGAATACAATTGGTACATTTGGTTTTATTCCTGATCCTGAACAAATGACAATGTGAAAATGACTTTTTACCTGGTTCTCCCAGGCTCTGCTTCTGTTGCTGTAGAAGTAATATGTTTTTAGTACTGTTATTCTTATTGGATATGCAGAACTAATATAGTTCTCCGCCAGTGAGCTGGAGTCTTTCCTAACTCACATGCCATCACCAGAAGAGTTAGCTGCGTTCCAAATGCAGTCTTTATAATTGGCAATGTCAAAGCCAGAAAGAATCCAGATGACTGTTTAGACTAGGAGTTGTACTTACAGGGCTGGCAGAAAACAAACATTTTAACATATCAGAGTGTATCTAGAAAGTGCTACAGAAATAAAAGTGGGATCTTGAGATACTGCCTTGCCATCACATTTTACAATACAACCATGCTTTATGTAGATCCTTTCTTCCTTTAATTTTCCATCTTCCTTCCTCTTGCCTACACACTTCCTTAGACTATTTTAAAATTACTCCTACCATCTGTCAACATTGGCTTATATCATAACTCCCCAGATACCCTCTTTTAAAAGCCAGGGAAATTTTCATTTGAGATTAGATTTTGATGCAGTTTATCTGTTTTATTTGCCTTTTATGCTTCCTTCAACTCTATTTCCATATATCTAA
The DNA here is from genome assembly GCF_949628215.1 of Phalacrocorax aristotelis. Taxonomy (NCBI): domain Eukaryota; kingdom Metazoa; phylum Chordata; class Aves; order Suliformes; family Phalacrocoracidae; genus Phalacrocorax; species Phalacrocorax aristotelis. The sequence continues at coordinate 16,947,095 of NC_134311.1, read as the reverse complement.
ATAATGTAGTTAACAGCTTCTTATGCTTTTAGCTTTAATGGAAATCTCTGACACCCCTTCTGCTGAATTAATGTTCTCATTCCATTTCAACAATTTATTGTACTAAAGGAATTACTTTCCTCCATTTTCAGTTTAACTAGTTAGTAAATAGCTCACAGAAATCCAGACATCTTGCCAGCACTATCCTTAGTGATATATAACAAACACATATATATCTAAGATAACATTGAAAATAAGGGATCACAGCTTCTTGGAATAGCAATGTTGCTAAGTATTAAAACCAGACTGATTTAGGAGACAAGATCGCTGCAGGGTAAGAGGGTTTACTTACTTCATCATATTTAATGCCCAATTTCTGAGGATCTTAGATTAGACAATGTTCCCAGTAAGTAATATGTAAGGACCCTTCTGTGTCTGCTTAGACAACTGTGGACCCCAGCTACCTCCTAATGCAATCAGGGATCTCGGTAACTGAACAGGGAACAGGCTCAGGCAATGGGCTCTACTGAAGTTTCTTTCATAGTATGTTGCCTTCTCCGGTTTATTTCAAATAAAACAAGAATGGCCACGCTACAAAGCAGAAAATAAAACAGTTTAACTAAGTAAAAAAGAGAGGAACATTGTAAAGTTTATACTGGGTTTCTTACTACACCTTCATATAACACTGACAACCACCAAAAAAAAAACCCCACCAAAACAACCCCACCAAAACAAACCAGCAACTTGCACACATCTTACCATACTACTACAGTATTTTTTTCCCAGTTATTTTTACATCTATTCCTATGAAGTTTCAGGAAAAATAATGGATTTTGTTCACAGAACACAGAAAAGTGGTGGCAACAGAGGATATTTAACCACTTTCTCATCCTCACCTTTTGACTTATGGTTTGCCTTATTTTTTGCCTTGCCAGAAATTTTGGCTCGGTAGTGTATCAAAAAGACCAACAAGTGTCTCATTCATGAATTGCTTTGCACATCCAGGTCCATAAATGTCAGACAGTGCAACCCTTTGGGAATGCAGGTAGAATGGTCTGTCATCCAGCAGCATTGTAAAAGAAGTCTAGGGAAGCATTAATTTTGTCTTTAGTTCTCACTTGGTCTCTTCAGGCCAGGAAAGCCCAAACAATGCAAGTCATTACAGCTTATGTCAACAGTGCTAGAAACCATGTATCTGTGCAGGCAGGAATTTTCTACACTGGCAACTAAAGTTTTTTTAGACAGATGAAATCAGTGAGGTAATAACTGAGATTGCAAGACCTATGGAGACCTCAGGAAGTAAAATGAAAGCCAACATTTTGTACAGACTCTGTGAGAAACTTTTGTGACTGTCCTAAGCAGTTTTAGTTCAGAAAGTCCTACTGGACTGACCAAACTTCTACAACTAGCAAGAGATGCAAACCAAAGCTTTCATTTTGAAGCCGGTAACAGCTGGTTTTGTAGGCCACTTCCCTTTTTACCTATGGAAAGAATTGTTCGGTTCCCTTCCTCTTTTGGGGAAAAGTCTCAGTTAATCCACTCATGAAGATTTGATGGAACATTTGTAGTTACCACTTATTTCCTTCTTTCTAATATAAACGCTTTTCTCTCTAAATGGAGACTTAGACTCAAAAGGTTTTGCTATACTCCTGTGTATTGCCCATCTGAGCTGCTTTGGATCAAATTGCTGAAAGATGTGAAAACACTGGCAAAATGTTATTTTATTTTTTGGTTTTGTGCCTTTTCTTCAGGAATGGCTCCAAAGAGTATGATGGATTGAGGTAACTCCCCTCTAGAACTGCTCTGTGTTGCTTTGATGACTGGAAGAGCTCTTAAAAAGAGAATGAAAGATCGTACTTCCTCTTTGGTTTAGGACCTTTGAAAGTAGATCTTGCTAGGTGCTGGTCAAAGACAGTTTCTGTGCTGCTGTTCTTTCACAATATGAACCATTCCAGTCTTCCTGTGGTTGGGGACATACAGTGTTATCAGAGGGAGGCTTTTACCCCTGGCTAATAAGGCACCCGAAACAAAAGAAGATTGCATCATCCGCTCATGTTTACAGCAGCAAGACTGGGAAGCACATAAGGGCTTTCTGTGTTGATATTAACCATTGAAGTAATCCATCATGATACAATCGTAACTCCTCTGCCTCTAGAACAATGTCCATTAACACCAGTAGAGGTAGGTGGAGAAAAAACAGGAAAGCCAGCACAGCTGCCCAAGTTGGAGCTATTCCTTGGAGCAGTTTGAAGTGACTTAGACTGTAAACTGGACGTCCATCTGTTGTCATCTGATGCTTTCAGGATCTTCAGAGGTGCTGTAGCCAATGAATTCTCTCGCTATGCTAGAAGTAAGGCCCCTTGAAAAGCTACCCCAGGCATGTACTTCATACTGTCCTTGCATTTTTATGCAGGATGGGGCTGCAAAACAGAGCAAGAGTCTTCCTCCATCGTCCCCTTTCGCTCCTGAGCATGGGCCTCTGAACATGGCCCATTGCTTCTAATCAGAGCCACTCATGGCCTGAGGCCTGCAGCCCAAATAACCATGCAGAAGCTGTCCTTTCAAGCAGAAAACAGAATATTTCACTGCCTCAGTAAACTGCAACAGAGTTGCACAGGATACTCACAACTCTTTGAAGAAGAGGAAGAAAAGGCTGCTGCTGCACTTACTGGAGGTAAATCTGAAGGCAGAAAAGATAGGCTGCTGAGGGAAGCAGATTTAACTCCAACTGAGGCAAGCAAAGGAACCATCAGAAGCCAGATAAGAATCATTTAAATGACTTCCTATGCATGTAGTCTGTGAAATGGTGGGGGAGGGGTGGGTGGGTGAGTGCGAGGAGAGAGACTTGGAAAAGGGTTTATGCTTTTGTCAGGAAAGTCAGAACTAGACTACTTCTATGGGGATAAACAGCCTGCTGACTGACATAAGTCTTTCTTTTCCATACGAGCGGTAACAGTTGTATCAAGTACTGGGTGAGCACTGAAGAGAACTGAAACATGGAGAATCTGTAGCTGCCATTTCTACTTCCTCGTGCATGCGCTTTTTTTTCTGCTGAGTTATGGGGAAAAAAAATTCATTATACATTGAGATGAGTCAGGTGCTAATGCAGGCTACTCAGGAAATACCCTCTGTTCTGTTTTTTTCCTTTATATCAGCTGATTTATTTATTTTAGTATTTCTCAGCAAATGAACTAACTACAAAACACTTGGTACTTTGAAATGTCCAGTGAACAATGTCAGACTGTAAATGATGAAAACTGAAAATTATAATAATCCTTAATTCACTGTTTGCATTTATGAAAGTATAAATGTAAAAGAAGACTGAAGATATAACAAAGATAAAATGCCTTTATAATATAAAACTTAGAGGTACAAACATAAAAAGCATACTTCAGATGCAGGAAGGTGTTCTGCAGGGACAGAGGGGACTGCTACTACACACTCCTTTTGCTGTAAAAACAGTACAAAATAGATACCTGATTATACCAAAAGGTTGAATTAACAATACAGATAATTTTTAACCGTATTTTCAAGACATCCAGTTTGAAACTAAAAATTTCTGTCACTGTAGTGGGTTGGCCCCAGCTGGCAGCCCAGCCCACACAGCCAGTCTCTTGCTTTCCCTATCCCTCAGTGGGACGGGGGCAGAAAATAGGATGAACAGAGGCAAAAAAGCTCATTGGTCAAGATCACTTGGAGTCACTTACCAATTACTGACATGGTCAACAGAGACTCAACTTGGGAAATTTAACTTAATTCATTGCCATTATTGATTGGGGTATTGGGAAACAAAAAAGGGCAGACATTTAAAACACCTATCTTCCCCTTTTCCAGGCTCAACTTCACTCCCAGGTTCATCTGCACTCCAAGCCTCTCTTCTCCCCCCATTCTCAGGCTTCACTCCAGACACCTGTCTTCCCCTTCTGTCATTGCTGCAGGTTATACCCAGTCTTTTTGAGTGAGGCAACAAGCAGCACAGCTCAGGGTTCGTGTGTAGCAGTTTCTCTCTGCTGCTCCTTCCTTCTCACTTTTTCCTGTGCTCTGGTGTGGGTCTTTTACAGGCTGCTGTCCATTCTGCTCTGGTGTGTGCTTTATCCATGGGCTGCAGTCCTTTCAAGGGGCGTACCTGTTCTAACATGGGTTCTCCATGGGCCACATTCTCTTTGGGGGTGTGCCTGCTCCACCATGATGCACCTCTTCTGACCTTGCTGTTCCCTCTGTCTGTCACTCTTCTGTTCTCTCCTCCTCTCTGGCATTTTCTGCCCTTTCTCAAATACGTTTTCACAGAGGTGCCATCAATTTGATTCATGGGCTTAGCTCTGTCTTGCAGTGGGTCCATTGCAGAGCTGGCTGGAACCAGTTGTGTCTAGCAAAGGGCAACCCCTCACCTGTTCTCACAGAGGCCATCCCTGCAGCTCCTCTGCTAAGACAGACTTGTAATTTATACCAGTACAATTACCCACATGCTGCTTGCATAAAGTGATATGGTGTCCTCTAAACATGGGATTGTCAGAAGCCATTTTTGTAGCTTGTGGTAGCTCACAAGCTCTTGACCACGTATCTAAGACGGGACAACGTTAGGCCAGTGCTGATGGTTTCAGAGAGTCTTACGAACTTATTGACACGCTAAGTCACAGTAACTACACCTACAATAAAAGCAAGCAATTGCATAAATTTTTGTTTCAAAATAACAGGCTCTTTACAGAATGCTTATTAAAAACTTACTAAAACATTAAAACCAGGTTCTATGAACTAAAACCAGAACCTATTTCCTGAGTAGCCACTGTGGGCTTTGGTGATCTTCCAAGCCCCAAAAAATCCCTCCCGCTACTATTTCCATTAGTCCTCCCAACATCAACACCCAGCACTGTAATTGGGAAGAGCCACTCACAGTATATAAAAGGATGCTATGCAAACAGAAGTTATGACAAGCAATGATGTGATCCCAATGTATGCAAAGGGAGAAGGGACCAGATTGCTTCCTACATACCCTTTTCCACTCCCAATCCCTTCATCTATGTTCACAGCAAACTACCACAAAGAGAACAGCTGAAAAACTGAGCTGCTAAAGATGAAGGGGCAAATGCTTGAGAGCAGGAAAGAGTGGAGAAATAAGGCAGAAATATGACTTGAAAATATTATATGTAAGAAGCAGAAAACAGACACTGCTAATAAATTGAAGACAAAGTAGGGTATTTTTAAAAAAATTATCCCTCTTCTAATAATGAAACACTTACTCCTTCAGCTGCTTAGTTAGCTTGACAACCTGAGAGGCCAATGACATACATGTCTCCACAACCACTAAGTAGCGGGAACACATGGTGTGCCCATGTCGCTCAGCACTTTGTGAGGGTTTCTCTCCCGCGTGGTTTTGCATGGTGACATTTGCTCCATATTCAACCAATGTCTGTAAAAACACAAAAGGAAGCATTGACACTTGTAAGTCTAAGTCTCTGCTGCCACTTCTGGTCAACCACAAGAACGGCTGGACACAAAGCACTCCTGAACAAAGTGTTTGAAAATGTTGGTATAAGCCAATCATTTTTAAAAATCAGTCACTGGCAAGTCTGTATGCAGCTTGAACTCAAAACACATACAACTAGAATCTATCACTCAGGTGCAAGGATAACACAGAAGAGCGAGCTGTCATTCAGAAGAACTATAAAAAGACTATATTCTTTCCTTTTCCTTTGCAGTTCTACTCAATTAGTTTGTTTTCTGTTCATTTGTTTGTACAGCACAGCATGACTTGTTGCATTCATACAGTGAGTGGGACCACTACATGAAAACTTGCAGTACTTACATTTAGGCACCTATTGAACAACTGTAATGAACTTTTGCAGATGCAACTGTCTATGCACGAACACATTGGTAGCCAGTTTATATAGGGTGGCGATGAGTTGTAATGGCTTACCAGGTCTGGTATCTGCTGTTCTTGGGATCTCTGCACTGCAAGGCATTGCAACACACTCTTAGAATCTCATTTTAGGAATGACTTTGCTACAATAGTTGCTGACTCCTTTTGTGGTTTAGCTCTCAATTTCCCACCACAGCAGAATCCCTGAGTTTAAAACACTCAACGCAGCAGTCTCAATGTTCTGATTTCTTAGCCAAGTGATGTCTGGATATGAAAGGTATGGAGATACCTTCCAACAACTCCTTTAGGTCAGAGAGACACAAATTTATTTTGCAGAAAGAAATTTGTACCATGACTTTTTCAATCTGGGTGGGGTTTTTTGGCTTTGTGTTTTTTTTGTTTTTTTTTTTTCCCTAATGCTGAAAGAAGTCTTGTTGCTTTGCACTTGCATGGTTACCCCCTGTTTTCTTTTAAAGCGATACTCAGTAGGTGTCAGCTTTTACTCTATAAAAAAAAAATAATGTCTCATACTCTGATGTACACCCCTGTCTTACAGCAGTAGCAGAGAACCAAAGCTTGCTGCTGGACAACTGTCCAGGTTGTGAGCATGACATCTGAGTTACCTCTGGGACTTGAATCCAGAGCGTTGTAAGGGCAAAAGAAGTTCTGTCAGGCTGACCTCAAGACATCCAATAACTGAAGTAAGAATTAAGACCAAACCTTCACTCTTTCTGATCTGTTTGTGATAATCAGTGTTATGCACTATTGCCTTTACTGGAGAGCCTAGAATAGGACCTAAATGTTCTCAGCAATGTTCAGAGACACATTGCTCATGGCACTTTGGAAAAAATTCTGAACAAAACCATAATGCATTAAAAAACTACAGCATCATCAACATTATACATACACCCACAGAAGAGGAACTGCATGGCTGAGCTCTTGGTTTACTTATCCAAGCAGAGCTGCTAAGCCACTGAGGACTGGAGTGGCTCAGAGAGCAGGCACAGAGATCTCTACATCTGCTGTCTGGTCTGCTAAATCTGTATAGAAAGGAAACTTATGAACAGTCTTGCACTGCATCTCCTGTCAATAAATTTGGTATAATTTGCCAATACAGAAAATCAAGAAGGGAGAATCATGACCCTGCAGAAAGGAATCTTGTAGTTTGGAACATGACAGGAGTCTCACCTGCCTCTAACCACAGTGAATGAGAGGGCTGGGGAATCACTGACAATTGTGACCCTCCATCTTTTGTACTGCCTCTTATAATCTCCCTGCATCCTTTATCACTTCCTTCTTTTCACCAGATAGTTCACTGCACATTGTTTTAAATTAGACTATAAGGTCACTGGGCAGATGGCTTATTTTGTTTCACAGCACAACAAAACATCAACCTCACATATGACTGTGAGGTGTTAGTGAGGTGACATTACTAACATTGTATATTTTTGGTGTCATTAGATATTTTCGTGATTTATTTCTCATTTCAACACAAAAAACTTGCTGATTTGTGTATTATCTACAATTAAATAATCTTGACAATTCTAAGCTATTTATAAAGTTTCATTCTTTGCAGGGAAAACAGGACTACTCTCATTTTGATTTAGTTTTATCCACGAAAAAAGCCTGCAGATGTCACCACTCCATCCAAAACTACCTACTCTCATTTCTCCTTCAAATGCATTGTACAACTTGATGAGACAGTTGAGTTAGCAACCCTAAGCTCACACCCTACCACAACAGTGCTCCCCACTAGTAAATCATGAACATTTACTCTATCAACATTTTTCCAACTGATCATAGCAATTGTCTACAATACAATAATGAAAACACTTGATTTAGCAAAGATGTGATGATTTGTTTATTTTATTCTTCTATGAGTTTGTACAGGGTCCGTTCATGACATCTTTAAAAGACATGTCCCATCAATGAGAAAATACAGAGATGGTCATGTCCTCCAAATCTATTTGACTGTGTTCTTTTCCAGTCTCAGCTTAACTGTCACCTGTTTTTCTTTTTGTATTGTGTGAGACTCTCAGATTGGCTTTTATGGAGTTGTCTTCTCCACGTCCAGATATATAAATAGACTGCTATAATAACAATAAGCAGCTCTGCATCTGCAGATTCAACATAACAGTGTGCACAAACACATTTAGCTCTCTGAGGTGGTTAGCTAATGAGAATTGACTAGCTATATTTCTTTTAGGGTTGAACTAACACAAACCTTGTATTTGCAGTGGCCTAACAGGTGCTATGGATCAGTTCATGTGTGGTAACAGGATTAACATGTTTAGTGATACATATGAGTCCTTACATTCTGAGAAGTACTACTCCTTAGACATGTTTTCCTCCCCTACTTGATTTGATCACTTTGATTTCTATTTCTTGCGTTTCTGCCATGTGGCTATTTATTCTTTTATCTACTCTTCTCCAATGACTAATTTGTTTCTCAAATACCTTTCTGCAATCTCCTGGAATAATTTTATTATTATTCTCCAAAGTTTTCACTCAAAGCGATGACAACACCAAATACTGATATGTACTCCGGTGACTGATGCTTCTAGTAACTTTGATGGACAGAGGGTACATCTGCATTTCAACACGAAGTTGAGATACTTCACCTAGCCATCTGGTTCAACCCTACAGTTTTTTTGGTGTGCCTGCACTGAACACTGGTACCGTACAGAGGTACCCAAGCTGGTTTATTCAGATCTGGCTCCCAAAAGTACTGTAGCTGTGTAAGCCTTCTCAGCAGGATAAATTACCTTTTTCAGCAGCTCTACACAACAGAACTATATTGCTTTTAGTGGCCAAGCTGATTAATTGAGAATTAGCTAGAAAACACCATCATGCTGCACTGTTTAGCATAGATACATTTAAAGATTACAAATCTGGAAACCCTTCAACACAGAAGAAATTTATCTGTTAGACTTCCCCTAAGCCAGAGAGCTACAACTATTCATTGGAAAAAGAAACAGAAGGAACATATCAGAACAGTAAAAGGAGTATGCATATCTACACTGGCTGCCCTTTTGTAACATAAAAACATACACATTAGCTGCATATGTATAAACAATATAATCATGCTTTCTTCTTGCAATACAACAGTTAATTTAGGCTAATGATAGCATAATTGAGAATAGAATGCAAAAAACGAGAGCTTTCCAGTACTTCAGTCTGAGTTCTACTGGTTTAAAGTTCTTCTTTCCAGCATATTTTAATGTATCAATAATTATTCCCACTTGTAAAATCCCCTATAATAATTTTAATGGTTGATGTCAATCAAATTTGATGTAAAGAGGTTTATGATACAGCTATCACTCTACCTGTATGCATCCTAGATAGCCATGTTGAGCAGCTATATGAACAGCGGTATTTCCATCCTGGTCAACTTCATCCAGCGAAATCCCTTGTTCTTGCATAAACTGAAGAAGCCACAGAAGGATTTTCTCCTAGGAGGAGGGGGAAAGAGATGACGCAAAAGATAAGGAATAATGAAAAGCTGAATGTACTAGAGGAAACTGATACTGTCATCCATTACTGACACTGCCCAATAATTCCTTGTTTTCAGTGTCTCTTAACTTTGTAGGACTTAAGTGTATCACGTTTTTGGTTTTTGTTTTTTGTTTTTTTTTAAGGAAATAAACTGAAATACTTAATTTGTTTTATAAAAGTACGTAACAGGAAAAATATGAGCTCTCTAACACATTCTGAGAAACTGTACATTCAAAAGCATGCGTGTTGGGGAGGAGATCTGAGGCAGAACAGCCCGTGTGTCAATCTGAAAATCAGATTGTGAAATTTGCTGAAACTACTTAGGTCCCTCTGGAAAGTTAAAACAGGAGTATGCACAGATCACAGAGCTGAGCAGTTAGATTCTTCAGATTATCATCATGCCCCCACTCTGTGCTGTTGTGCAAGAGGAAATACAACACAATTAAAACTAGTATATCCCTCTACCCTGAGCTCTCAGTGTATTGACTAATGGACCATTTGTATGTGCCTGCATGTTGGGAAGGACAGGGAGGCTTGGACCACAAAATTTGCAAGTGAGTCTGGAAGCCAAAACTGAGGTGCCAACTTAATTCTTTTTAGCATTGCTTTTAGCGTGTATAATACACATTTATATGGGTATTCTCTTCTAACAATGGAGTGTTTATATATGTGCACTAAGCTTATTTTATTTCTTATTTTCCCCAGCAGGTTTATTTGGAAAAATCTAGGACCCTCCCATGTCTCTGCAGATTAAATTTCATTGTGCCCTGCTGAATCCGATACATAACGGAAATCTAGAATAATTCTACAGATTACATAAAAAGCCAGGTCCATTAGATAGGTGACTACAGCTGTACTCCCAGTTTTTGCATCTGAATATCTGAAATGAATAAATTACTTTCTGGCTTAAAGCTTTTTTATTTAAACACGTATTTTTAATTATCTTCCACTGATATCTATCATGTTATAGTGGCTAGGAGCTCTAGTTCAAAAGGGTTTCATAGATTCTAGTGTTGGTGAAGCAAACACCAATGCACAGACTTAACCTGCACCACTTCAGTAGTTTCAGTGATATGTAAGTACATAATTACCCACAGTTAGATAAGTGGGTCTGTAAGAGTGAAGTGTTCCTAAATAAAACAGTACTGAAAGCATGTCTAGGACTCTGAGCAGTAATCAGGTAGGAAAGAGACAGAATAAATATAAGGAAAGGAAATTCTAGCCAGGAACTTTGGGTGTAAAACTCTTTTTTGTATAAAAGTACCACAGAAATTTTAATGTCAAGGAAAAGGAGATGGATCCTCAGACTCTTTTAGATCTACTCCAAATGATTCTGTCCATTCAAGCACCTGGATCTCTGCTTACTGCTTCACAGGGCTAATCTGCCTGGAACTTATCTTCTTCATATTTCCACTTTAACAGCAGTTTTGTTTTTATTACAGGGTGAAGGGATAGGTATTTTTACTTCTCCTTGGCTGAATGCCCAATCCAGCTGACAGCCAGCATGGAGAGATGACTTCAGATCACATATCCCTTTAAAAATACTTTTGAGCAATTTCTCGAGATGCCTGTGGTGTTGGCCAGCAGTGAAGAAGGATTACACTACTGCTATGAATTGCCCTTATGTTTTAATAATTAAAAGAAAAATATTTTAGCAAAACTCCTCTGCAGATTTGGAAGACAACTATAGCTTTGAAATTATATACTTCTTTGGAACATAATAGAGACCAGGATGTTAAGCATGTTCTGTAATTTTATGATCACTATCAGTGTGGAGCAAATGATGCTTTCTAGTCATTTATCTTAGCAACACAGAAATCAAGTGCCTGGATGGCCACATACAATCATCTGTACTTAGGATGTCTGTGTGTCAATTGATCACAGGCACAAAGTCAGAGGCCTACTTGAACAGTCTGTGATTCTCTCAAATGACTATGGTTTTTAACAAATGTAACCTTGACAGAAAAAAAAAAAAAAAAGAAGAAAGCAACTGTTTTCTTCACTTACATCTAGGAAAACTGAAAACATCATAAATCAAAATATATCACATATCACTTTAGGAACACATTATGTATTTGGAAGAAAAGTGTTCTTAGGCATAGGTTTACAGTCATCAACTCAATTTATTAAGACAATAGGAAAGACAATAAGAAAATTTGTGACATTAAGATAATTGAAAATAAACACATATTTGTTATGTAACAGGAACTGATAAATACTGGTGAATTGTTCAGTATATCTGATAATTTTAAGACCTACAATGGTCTTATGTTGTAGCAGTGGTTGACATCCCTCTGGCATGTTCTCGACCTACAATAACTCAAACCTTCCTAAAAAAAGATTCTGGGAAAATGTCACAATATATAATTTCTGTTTTGGGACAAGCTGCAGACTTTGGCTCCATCAGCTGACTTTTGGAGCCGAAAGAACAACTAACAAAGACCATTTAAACATTAAATGGCCTACGAATGGAATGATTAGCATGGTGAGGAGCACTGACTCTACAGCAAATCCCAGCCCCTTCAATATTAATCAAATAAGCTGCCCTTCCCAGTATCTCTTCACAGTAGAGGAGTGTATGAAAACAACACATCCTAGGCAAACCTAGGCAAACATCCTAAGGTACAAAAAAGGTGTGGCGTTAGGCATTTGCATATCTGAGTATCACACACTCCTCCCCACTCTGTCCTCCAGCACTAAACCATTGCCAAGTGGTGCACAGAACCCTTTATAAGTCCCCAGTCATGCTGTAGCTCTTGTTCCTCAGTGTCCCCCTAGATTCTCTGGAGCTCAGGGGCAACAAACCCTTGGCATTCTGCACTGCTTGCCTCTTACCTGTGCAGTCCATGCTACCACAGCATCTGTGTTCGAAAGAAATTACAGCCCTGTGAAGCTCTTAGGACCTACTATGTGCACCTAGGACTGTGTCTCCTTCCTGTCACATGCTGACTGTGCCAGACACAGCTGGCACACAATCTGCCACATACCCATGATTTATGCCTGGCATGGAGAGGCCTGCCAACAAACATGGTTGCTTCTTGCATAATCCTATGCTTAAAGAAGCCCTTGCTAGGAGGTATGCTGACCAGGCTATAGGCTGACTTTAAGCTCTTCTCCTCTTCCATCAGATGAACTTATGTAGTCCCTCTCTCATTGGACAAATATAATATTGTTGAGATGTCTCTGGAGTCAGGCCATGGCTGTGGTTTTATGACCTTTAACATAGGAGCTTTGCTACAAACACCCTTTTGCTGCCCATTTTAAATGATATTTATTGAAGAAAAATATGGTGCACGTGCCTAATGCCTGGGGAAACAATGGATGGACTGACTCTTTTAGAAAATGATTCAATAACAGGTCTTCCTTGTAAAAATATTACTCTTGTAATTCTGCCAAGACCAGTGTTTACATGGATTATCTCTCATGTAAGTAATGGTAAAATAAATGAAAGCTTCGAGGATAGTGCCAATTACGCATTTGAATTTCTCGAAGTTTTTTCTTCTTAACACAGTTGGGTAAGATAGTCTGGCATCCCTTCAGCCTCAACATTCCTTCATGTTTGCAAGACATTTATGGATTATAAAAAAAAAAAGATAATTGACATTATATGTGAACTTCCTTTGGCATTCAGCTAACTAAGAAAACTTGGCAGCAATTTATATATCACCTTTTTACATTTCACGGGTGGCTGATTGTAGCTGGTGTTTCTTAACTGGTAGAGCTTCCGTCCTGCTCTGAAAAGAATCTAGATAAAGTATGCCAGATTTGTTCCTGGCAGTAGACAGCATAGCTCACTGAAAAGAAAAAAAAAAGCTTCACTGGATTTAGTTTGTATAAATATCTTTAGACATGAGGAAAAAGTAGGCTAATCAATTGAAGATATGAATATAAGTTCACATGAAACTTTCCCTTCCAAACTTTTTCTTCCTAGTAGCAAACACACCCTTCTCGAATCCAGTTCTGATCTGGCTCCCAGCCTTCCTATATTCAGTGCTAGGTTTACAGGTCAAACTTGCTACAGAGAGCAGGACACAATCAGTCAGCATATCCAGCAGGGTCCTAACTTGCGCCAGTAACATCTGCGTAGTAAGTGAGTGGAGAAGAGGCAATGGAAGTCTTTGCACAGCATGAAAACAAGGATGTCTGTGTGCCTATGGAAAGAGCAGGACAAAGGGCAGACTTCCAGCTCCACAGTCTTCCAAACCTGTCCACTCTCTCTCCCTCCCCCTCCAGTAAATTCATGTTTGGACAGGATCAGTTGACAGCAGAAACACGCCACAAAAATTGTATGGCATTGAATGAGACAACCACACTTGTACAGGAAAGAAAAAGATCATTTTCTTAGTGGTTACATTTTGCTTGTTCTCTCTTAACAAGTAAGAGAAAAAAAGCATTAGCACACAAATAGTGGGTTTTCTGCATTTATCCTTAATGTCTATTGAAAAAACTGGGTGATAAAATGGACCATCTGCCAAAGAGGTTAGAGAAGAATAACCGATCACTATTCCTTGTGCAGTAGATCCTGGAGAAGGTCCTTTGAAAAGGGGTTATTGCAAGGTCTACTTAGGAAAAAAAAGACTTTGTGGGAAGAGAATGTGGTGCGATTAAGTGGTATATGTTTCCCCAGACATTAGCAAAGCACCAAAATGCTGTACTTCTGTGGCTTCTCGTCATTAGATTTATAGATAAGTTAGGTGTGGAACAGGATTGGTTTACAACATATTTTTATATGTAATTCTCAGTAAAACTGGCTAGAGCTAGACAGATGATGTTCAAGTTTCACCACATTCACTTAACTGCCAAGGTACTGAATTCCTAATTTGTCACAATTTGCCAAAATTTTTTGAGATTAACCTTTCCTGGAAAGACAACGTGAACTATCCCAAAATGTTTGATGATTTTCTGATGTGTCCTAGAAGTCCCCTAGGGATCGTGACAGCTAATCTCCCTATATGTTCTTGGGATTGACAGGCTGGCCTAATATGCCAGCTAATCTTCTCCTAGCAATTACTTAAAGCTTAAAAAAAAAAAAAAAAAAGAAGACTTAAGAGGGAAACTATATAAAAAATTAAACAGATTAAGTGTGAAATGATTTTGCTATATCTGAACTAATTAAGAACACCTGTAATTAGAAGTCACAAAATTATAAAGATGGTTTAAACTGAAATTCTTTTATGAGCATCTAAATAATCTATTTGAAAAAGTAAATGAAAGTCATACCTGGCCATAGCAACCTGCATAATGAATAAGGCTTGGGTGGTCTTTTGAGCAACTTAATTCTGCAATAGCTTCTGTTTCACTCACCATCCACCGAACACACTCCAGCTGACCATTCTAAATGAATTAAAAAAAAAAATTAAATTCCAGCTCTTTCAATTCTAAACACATCTGTGAACAAGGAAAAGCTCATCAGAATTATTAAAATGTTATGTAATTCCAGTTTGCTTGAAAATGTGTTCTTTTATCTACTATCATGTAATGCACTTGTTTATCTTGCTGTCCTGGATCAATTTTAGTTTGGCTATTGATTATAGTGAAATGGGCAATGTGAAAACGACAGTCAGATAGTATTACATACATAATCTGGACTCTACTCTCAGATTGTTTAGACCAAAACCATAGTTCTGTTTCCATCACTTGTACAGCAAGACTCAATGACTAAATGAGATGATCTGCTGGAGCAGTGAACTGCTTCCCTATGAACCCAAGTATTTCTTTGATCACTAATTAAATGATTGCTTCCAAAATTATTCCTATGTATGTAGTATCTGAACACTTAATCCTCATGGATTAGGACCTATCTGTAACAGACACCGTTAAAACACAAAGAGGTGGTTCTTGCCCTGAACACCTTACAGTCTAGTCTCAAGATTCTAAAGCTGCTATGCACACCCCCAGTAGTTTGCAAGTTACCGTGCAGTGGGAATTAGATGCTGTAGAAACATGAACGTTTTCTTCAGAACATACCTGTGGCCCAGCATAAACGCAAGAGTTTTTAGCAGCTTGTCTTGCTGCAGATCCTCTTCAGCGATGGTACCTTGGTAAACACAGTTTGGCACGACCTACATTCTGGCCTGCTCTTACTTAATTTCTCAGCTCTCATGTTCATAAAGGCTATTATATTCTTTATAGCTGAAGTATTTCAATTGCTCAGTCAAAACCTCACAGAAGTCAACACACATAACATAAAAAGCTGTTTGTGTGCATAAAATGGAAAAAGCTATCATGAGAAGGAAAGAAATACCCATTTCAAGTTTCAGTTTTACTTTTATAAAAACAAAAAGAATGTAATAAATATTAGCCCGCTTAAAATTATATGGGAGAAAGAAAAATTAGAATAAAATTAATTTTCTATTTATCTTATTCCTTCCACATGTAATGTATATATATAAACACAAAAATGCACACCTTTTTACTTTACTTACTTTTCTCTATTCCTCTCAATTGCAGTAATGAAGTAAAACAATTAAACTACTTGTATTATTTTTATTACACTAGAAGAATCCTCCTCCTCATAGTTGGGCTCAAATATTTAGTAAGCATGACTAATTAATAATTTTTTATTTTGTTTTCCTTCGTACCACAACAGAGTAAAATATTTCTGTAGTTCTAAAATTAAGGTGAAGAATTAATAAAATTAAGTACCTTCTAAGTAAGACAGTTTTGCTAATGTGGAAAGAATTTCTCTACAGCTTTCTCTATCAGTTAAAATAAACTATCAATATGACAGGGCGACTGGCCGTAACATACTGCTCCATTTTCACTCTCTAGCCCATAGCTCAAGGTCCAAAATAGGTTTTAAATAAAAATAATTAGTTTTAATTAACTCATTCCTTACTGGAAAATGTTATGCATTATCACTAAATTGTTGAAATTCTCTTCCATGGAAATTTATGTTCCTGCATATAAGTTTCTTTCCATTCTAATAGTCATCACTGTTGTGGAATGTAGGTGCATGTCCCACATGGTATAATGTTATGGGAGTTACAATGGTATGAAGTCAGAGCAAGAAGAATAAAGTCCATTCTATCAGTAGGCAAAACTGCTTTGGGAGTAAGGATTAAGAGCTACAAAGTTTAGTTATGCCAGATTACTTTAAGGCTCTCACAAAACTTTGCAATGATACAGGACAAGTCCAGCCATGCAGGTCATCATTAGAAACACTTGGGCCTTAGCATGCCTACTTATTCCATTAGAGTAAGTCCTAAGAACTCCATTACATTTACACACTTCTTTGTGAATGTCAAGCTCAAGTATTATAGAAACTATAGGAACTAATTATTAAAAAAGCCAGCCTTTCTGGAGAAAAAGACAGAAGGTTTTATTGGCTTATAAACACATTATATACCTAGGCTGAAAAAACAAGAAAGAAAATTATTTCCAACTAAAATTGTAAGACTTTAAATTGGCAGACTGTAACTATTCAGTCTGGACATGGCCCAACGTATTGAGGCTAAATACCTCACTTTTATAACAGCATTTCATTAGTGCAACTAGATATCAGTTTAATTTTATATTCATATGGCTTGTTCCAGAAAAATCAGAAAAACTCAACCCTAAAACCTGCACCAGGGCCCTAGGTCATTTAAGTGTTGTCTCAAAGATGCAAACCTGCAGGCTGGAATCCACTGGTCCTCCATCAGTTTCTGAAGTTTTTCCAAGAAGCAAATAATAATAAAACCCAGGAAGAAAAAAAAATCTTGTATTATATTTCACCCCTTTCTTTGTTTCTTCTTAAGGTACTTAGTGGCTAAAAGGAATGGCATTCAACCATTCAATCTCACTTAGTAAAGAACCAGAATCTGTACGGTTAAATTGTCAGCATTCCTGTACACCACTGTGCCTTATTTTAGTGCAGCAATCGCAACAATTTTCACATTTTCCTTCATAATAGGTTTTCCTGTAAGCTTTGACATTAACTTTTGCAGTTTCTGACAGGTTGTTCTGTAACATGTACATTTTAATTTTGATGTGATTGTTGTAGACAACCAAGAAGTTTCACCTCTAGATGTGGATCAGAGGTTTTTTTATGCTTTGTAAACATATTCTCACACTTGTCTTACAAGATTATGCCCATATTTGTAAAGAACCAAGAAACTGTTATGGTCTCTAAAGAAACAAGTGAGTCTCAGTTAAATGAATGTTCCTTAAAATATAACAATTTTTTTTAGTCAGTTAACTGATTTAAAAATTAATGTGTATGCATTGACAACACAAAAAATGTCAGTGTTATACAGCTGATAGTGTATCCTGCATAGTAACCCATTTTTATTTGCTTATGTGGTAACAGCCAATAGTTCTTTTCGCTCTCACTTAACAAAATCCTTGAAAAATAACATCCTGCTGGAAGTATTACTTACTGCCATCGCAGAAAGAAACTAAATGACCTTTATGTCACATTACAGTAAAGACAAAGTTACCTTTATTGCTAATCCAGCTGGAGTTAGCTGCTCAATGTTTCGTTCATTCAAACAGTCTTCACCCATCAAAGAAGTGAGATGTTGCAGGCATTCTGCATGTCCCTTTGATGCTGCTACATGCAACAGATTGTTGTCACATTCATCGTGGATCTTATCCAGATTATCTGCTGCTAAATGTGGCTGTTAAAGAAGGTATTATGTTAGTTACAACTAAGGATAAAAAGATACACAGAACATTAAGCTTCACAGCCCCAGACACAAGCCAAGTACAAAGATGTTTCCCCATAGACACGTTCTAACTTGTAACTCAGAACCAGGAGCTTTACACTACACTACACACAACCTGGCTACTCTTAGCAAAAGGATAGAGGCAGAGTGCTCAGTGCCTTGATTCACTAGGGTAGTTTCTCTCCTTCTCATGCAATAAACAATGCAAGATCTGAGGAGCTTTAAGTCTTTCTACCAGTTTGTTCAATTTTTTTTTTTTTTTACAATACTGGTGAGTAATTGAACAGAAAACATCCATGACTCCTAAAAAAAGTTCCTGATTCATTTTGCTCATCACAAAAGTGGCAGCTTGTGTTAAGTACAATGTAAAATGTAGTTAAAACACATGACTGGAGACTTTTATTTGATAGTTTGTTTCCATGAAAAAATTTGTTGGAATATTTACCCGAAGTACTACACAACCATGACCTAACACATTATTTCTGTGCAAATCTAATTTTGAGACAAAACAATGGGACTGAGAAACTCCAGAAGGAAAACAGAAGAAGGAAGACAGAGTTAAGGAGTAGCAATGATAAATTCCTAGCGTTGTGCAGACTTGCCAGAGTACTTCATTCAGAGGTTTCAACCTCTTTGGAAAAATATGCATTTTCTTTCCATGTACCTACGTATGATGACCTCTTTTTTCCCCCCAGTTTGTATTTCAGGGTGAATTTAATTTCCTTTTATTTTTTAGTGAGCAATCCAATATTCTATTCTGCTTCTGTCTAGTCTTCGAATATATGCCTTTGCTCTTGCTGCTATGTTAATCGCGTGCCTTTGTGCTTGAGCTAGACTGGTAAACAGAGAAGCTAAACAAAAATCTAACAAAAACAATTCTTATACATACACTGTGCCTCCACCAGCCGTTCTGAGTGGAGATCACATGCTCTGCATCATTGTGTTAACTTGCAACCAGTTACTTTGGAAACCATCACTGATAAAGCCCCATCACAGTGCTAGAATTTACTAAAAAACTTCATATAGGTCAGAGGCCAACGAGGCTTTAGAGAAAGCTCCTGCCTGAGAATGCTGCTGCAACAGGATGGCATAAACACTCCTGAATAATAATCAGAATACAACAGAAGCCCCTCTGTTGCCATCATCAGGCTCTAAATAACAAATGAGGTAAACCAGCAATAACTGAATAAAGTGACCTGCAAATGTGCAAGGCAAAACTCAGTTAAGATTTAAATTTGATATTCAAGTGACCTCAATAGCTAAAATACCTGCCTTCTGTATGATTTCAGTGTACTGCATAAACTAGCAATCTTGGCCATGTTTACACAAAACTAGTATCTTGGTCTTGCTACATATTTGATTTAAAGATTAAAACTTTCCCTTTGGAAGCCCATATGCTCAATTTCTAAGGAGCATACAAGATAAAAAGGGCAGTGATTCAAACTACACACTTCATCAGATTTGCTGACTTAATAAACCACATCACAGATCACCCTTATTCTATGCATTTTATGAAAAAGATAATACTTACCAGAAGAGATATTTGGCCTTCCTTTACAATGTTTAAGATGCTCTTAATTTTTTTCACCTCTTCGCTCCTCTCTTCTGGGCCCCCTGCACTGTTCCAGTTCATGCTCAGTTCCTCTAGTTGCTTGCTTTCTGCCACTGCGGTCTGCAGGTGAAAAGTCCTCAGGTGGCAGTTTGGCATAGTCTTCTCAGTTTTGTGAGCATGAGGATCAACAAATGTCCTGCTGAGGAAGCCCTTGCCCTGGGCCTCAGATTCGTGCACTGAGCTACACTTAACTAGAGGCTGGGAAAGCTCTAATTCTTCTGTTAAATGCTTATGCTGATCGTGGACAATGGGCTGCGTTTTTCTCAGCTGAGAGCCTTTCACAGGAGACAGTACACAGAACTGTGTCCCGCCAGCAGGCGAGCTCTCTGCGTTCCCTGCAGAGCAGGTCTTGCCATTAAGACCATTCACTGTTGAACATACACCCAAAAGTTTTTTCTCAGGAACTACCTTCGTAAAAGGAACAAGTTGCTGGCTTGATTTAATATAAGGCACATCCAAAATTTCATCCATATCCAGATCATAGTGCTCCAGCTCCCCAAGCAGAACAGTGGGCTCAATGTTTTTGCTTTTAAGGCTCTCTCCTTCTCCTGGCCTCTGGTCATCATTTGGAGTTGTAGACTGAGAATCACTGCCTTTCTGATATTCTCCCTTCTGGTTCTTCTGGTCATCACTTTCATTGTTCTCAGAGCTTTCTGGCTGGTGCTTTAATGGGGAAACCCTCTTCACTGGTCTGAATTTATTGCACACATCTGCAATTCCTGTTGGTTTCTGTGCATTTCCGATAAGAGTTGAGACTCCACAGTTCCAGCTGCTGCTGGAAACTAGAGAAAGAGAGGAATGTGATTTAGAAGTGATTACTACCAGACGTGTGACATGATATAGGCATGCTTTAAAGATACACCTGGCCAGACACCGGAAACAAGAACTACATGATAACATGCCACATTCATATCTAAGCAGATTTAATGGCATCTCTATCTAAACAGCTGAAGAATTTGACACTCCAGAAAAGAAACTTTCTTCAAACAGGACATATACTGTAATCACTTAGAAAGAAAGTAATTTTAATCAAGTGATGGTAACCAATAAGAGCCTAGTGGAATTTACAGTGGTCCTGCCTAACTTTTCTAGTTTGCACTCTGCTATTTTTTTATTGCGTGGAGATGCATCACAAGAGTAGGATGGTTTTCTGGGAGGTCAATAAAAGGGTTAGTCAAAATTTTTTAGTGGATTCATTTTAATAACAATAAAGTTTAATTTGTAAGGCCTGTTATCTCTGGGAGATGTATTTTTCATACAAGGACTGGGAATTCATATGAACAGTGACTGAGAGCTGGGACTGTTCAGCCTGGAGAAGAGAAGGGTCAGGAGGAATCTTATCATTGTGTGTAATTACATGATGGGAAGCAATGAAGAAGAAGGAGCGAGGCTCTTCTCCATGATGCCCACTGACAGGACAAGAGGCGATGGGCACGAAGTGAAGCACATTAAGTCCCATCTGAACACAAGAAAACACTGTTTTACTGTGAGGTGGGTCAAATACTGGCCCAGATTGCCCAGAGACACTGCAGAATCTCCACCTGTGGAGATACTCAAAATCTGCTTAAGCAGGGCTATTGGACTAGATGATTTCAAGTGGTCCCTGGCAACTTAAATGATTTTGTGATTCTCTGATCTGAAAATTAAGCCTACTTATTCAGGTATGATGTTTCTTTTTCCACTACTTCTCTGTATGTGGGGCTTCTCTGTCAAACTTTCCATCCCTTATATATATATGTAAAATATATATATACGTATACACACACATACAGATACAGACATATATAACTTTGGACCTTCCAGACCATTAGTTCAGTGCACTTCATGATATGGAGTTTGACCAGTGAATCTGACTTGCAGAGAAGAAAGGGAGCTCAAGGCACCTGAACTCTTAATCCTACTGAACTTGCACTCTTTCACACTGTCTCAGCTGGTGATATTTATGATCTCTATAATCAGGAATTCATTATTTTTTTTATTTTCAGTTGAGGGACAGCACTAAAACCACTAAATCCTTTAGGCAGTTTCTTTGCCCCTTTGAATGTACACTAAGAGTTAATGCATTCTGAAAGTCAAGAATACTGTTTAAACAAAGCAGATTTATTACACGTGCTAACTGCATATCGGTGGGATCTAATTTGTGGTCAAAACACACAATTTGCCATGAACACCTTCCTAAGGAAACAGATATATACACTTTCCGTGCAACATTAATGTCTGAAGTGAAAGATTAGTATAGCTTAGTAGTTACGGATGTCTGAAAATTACCTTAATACTTTTGGAAGTGCTTAAGAATACATTTCTGAAGAAGAAATAAAAATAATAATAATCAAAAGGCATGTAACTTAGTAAGCCAATACAAAGAATGCACTGTACTGACTTATTTATGTATTGTATAAGATTCTGGGTTCAAAGGCCTACACTTTTATGTTGGTTTTATTTACATGTGAAATTTTTTCCAAGTGATACAGGGAAATGGATACCATATGTTTCCCAGCTGTTTTGTTCTGACAGGAACTATTAAGCACTCAGTATGGAAATGAATTCTGTCTGAGTTTTATGAAAACACTGCTTTCAACACAGGGGTCTAGACAGAGGAAAAGGCTTCAACATTACGTTTGTCGTCACTTTATTTAAGCTTACATTTAATTTGGTGCTTGGCTTTCTCCACTTTCTAACCTTAATAACATGCATTTACATAAACCACTGATGATAAAATTGTAAAATCAGACACTGCGAAGAAGCAATGACCTTTGTTACAAATCTGTCTTGGATCATTGTAAAGTCATGCATCTCTCTTTTCTTTCATTACAATTAGAGCAGAGAAAGGTACTCCCATTTTTCCATTGTTTTTCTTCCCAACATCTCTTTACAAACAGTTTTTCCAGAAAGCAAACTGGAACACTGAGAACAGTTAGCAATATTTTTACTGACTTACAAACTTATTCTTCACTTAACTGGGATGATGGATTTACACTGCATTTAATAAAGGATTAGAAGATAGCATTTAACCACACAAGCAGTAGGGAAGAAAGCAAGTCACACTGGTAGACACAATCCTTCCTTGTGCTATTTTATACTTGGGTGCCGCTTAGGCAGTTACAGCATGGTTTCCCCCTCCACAACGCTGAAACCACAGGGCAGAGTGGACCAGGGTATGGCTTCAACCTCTTCTGTTCTGTTTTCAGATGCTTGTTCCCTGAAGAAGCAAGAGCAAGTGCTGCCTATGTCCTATAAAGCAACAGCACAGCAGGAGCAATGTGAGTAGTCTTCAACAGCTGCTCCAGGTGAAAAGTCTCTTCCTCATTTCTCCATGCTTAAGAACTCAAGCAGGGGATGTCAAAATTCTGGGTCAATAAATACTGTTTGATACTTTTATAAAGAACAGTAAGGGATGTTCTCAGTTTAAGGCAGGGGACTAGAATGTGGAGCAGCTAACTTGATTCCTGAATCTGACAAATAATTTCAGTATAATCTTGGATAAGCCGTATCTCTTCTGTGCACCGGTATCTCAAATGTAAAAATTTTTTGATGATGAAATTTTTTTTCCAGCTTTGTTGTCAAAATTATTTAACTTTTATTCACTAATATGAGAGATCTGGACAATCCTGTTGTTGTGTTGCTGAAGTAAGAAGAGAGAAGAACACAAAACTTGAGGAGATTTCATTCATGTCAGTAAAAAAGTGTTGTGCTGCCTGATAGCCCTGAGGTGCCAAAGCATTTCCTTGACACTAATAGTGCCAAGAAAATAGTATCTGATGAAAACTGGCAAGGGTCAAATTTTCAAAAGTAGTTCTTTACCATATATTGTGCTCTGTGCTCTTCTGGAGGAAGAGAAAATGCAAAATGTGAATAAAGAGGCCTGTCGATTTATTTATAGTTTCACTTATTCATTTATTTATAGATGTCCTAGAACTACTGGGGGCCAATAATTAGAAAAGGGGACAAATAGGAAGCAACTTCTCTCTCAATTTAATCACTTAATCGGATTTTACTTTAGGAATTGAAATTTACCTTGATTTTTCTAAAAAAGATCCTTATAACTTGTTTCCAATTGGAAGCATCTGTTGACTTCAGAATATTTTTCAACATTATCTCTGTATCTAGGGCATGAGGAGGTGAGAGGGGGAGTTTTATCTAGTATACAAGCATCTGTAGAATTATAGGGTAACTACGAGTTTTGTCCAACCATCAAGACTACATTGTGCACAGATGAAACTTTACCCTTGTGACAGGTGGTTTCTGTGATACTTACAATCTAATGCCAAACATCAGAATACCTTTAAATGGTCCTGAGTATAGTGAAAGTAACAAAGAACTCAGCTTTTACTTCAACTCTATAAGGAAACTACTACAGAAATTCATTGCTGGGATGGGTGCAAAAGCCTGTCTCCCTGGCATATGGGTACAGTAACATTCTTTAAATAATGATGGCTTCATTAAGTTTACAGCACTGGTGACACAAAGGTGACACAAAGGTGGCAAAAGGCTGTATATCACACATCAGTACCATTACAAAACAAACTGACCATAATGGAGATGTTGTTATGCCAGATCTTCATGAACCCAGAATGCCTTATATTCAAAGAGCACTGACTGAGGAAACGGTCAAACTCCTAACCGTGTGTTTCTGTTACCATCACCATGGACTCATTTAGGTTTACACTTTGACCAATATTCTGTAGCTGTGAATGGTTCTTTTGAACAGCTGGGACATACAACAGACAGTGGTGTAGGCAAGCAGGAAAATGGATTTAAAGATCTGAATCATTTGCAGATCAGTTGGCAGTTGAGTCCATGTTGCCACATTGGTTTAATGGGAATGAGGAAGAATATCGATTCACTGCTGTTGTTCTGTAGGTGGCAACCAGTGATCCCCATTTTGTTGCTTCACCCTCTGTGAAATCCTTGAGCCTTTTTAGCTTGCTATCTCTGTTCCTTCTCAGGATGGAGAGCAATGTCTTATTGCTAACTGCATTGAAACACTGTTCAGGAGAAAAACTGGATGACTTCCCTTTATCCAAACAGTTATCAGTCATCAATGCCATTAATACTTCCACCTAACGACTTCACCTGCATGTAGACTGCGCTAACTCTTAAATTCTCTGTATTTCAACTTTTGTTTTCTATGAACTCCGTACTTGTGCAGTCACAAACCACGGTAAAACTGTGAATAATGGAGAACAATACACTGCTTGAGCCCTGGATCAGATAGTCCTGTACTGTGGTAAGACTATCTGCTGATTTTATCATGCCTAATAGATCTTTTAATGGTCTATGAACCTCTGAGGTTGAATCATGACTATATGAGGCTGAATCATGGCTGATGAAGTGGGAGCATGATGGTTGTTTCCCTAATAACACTTCCACAAAGTAACTTGGTTGCAATGTTCTTTATTGCAGCATTCATTTGGAGAATAGGTCCTTGAGCAATCTGGTGTAACTGGAACCACTCTGAGCACAGGGAGATGGGCAAAATGGCCTTCAGAGGTGCTTTCTGACTTAAGTTATGCCATAATGAAGATGTAACCACCCTGAAAGAACAGTGCCTGCCTGCAGGTATAAGCAAGACCGGAAACAAAGTGCAAAACTGACAGGCAAGAGAAGGCACTGTCCGGGGGCTTTTACCTCAAGACCTTGTCAGCGTGCACTTGGAAACTCACAGGACACAGTACTGGGAGGTACCCTCTGCTCTTGCTGACAATACAAGAAATTTATTTACCATTTAGGCTTCAACAGTTTACCCTCTAAAAAGGGTAAAGAGGAGGACCTTGGGAACTACTGACCAGTCAGCCTCACCTCAGTGCCTGTGAAGAACATGGAACAGACCCTCCTGGAAGCTGTGTGAAGGCATATGGATGACAGAGAGGTAAGTAGAGTCAGCCAACATGGCTTTACCAAGGGAAAGTCATACCTGACTAATTTTAGTGGCCTTCTATAATGGAGTGACTGCATCAGTGGACAAGGGAAGAGCTACTGACGTCATCTATCTTGACTTCAGTAAGGCCTTTGACATTCTTGCTTCTAATTTGGAGAGACAGTTTTGATCGATGGACTATTTGATGGAAAGGGAATCGGCTGGATGGCCACATCCAAAGAGCTGCAGTCAACAGCTCAATATCCAAATGCAGATTAGTAATGAGTGGTGCTCCTCAGGGGTTTGTATTGGGACTGGTACTGTTCAATATCTTTATTAATGACACAGAGAGCGCGACTGAGCGCACCCTAAGCAAATTTGCAGATGACAATGAGTGGTGCAGTTGGTTTGCTTGAGGAAAGGGATGACATCCAGAAGGACCTTGACGAGGCCTGAGGATTGGCTCCATGTGAACCTCATTAAGTTCAACAAGGACAAGTGCAAGGTCTTGCACCCTTATGATGAGGGTGGTGAGACACTGGGAGGTTGCGCAGAGAACTTGTGGACCTCCATCCCTGGAAGTGTTCAAAGGTCAGGCTGGAGTGCACTTTGAGCAACCTGATCTAGTGAAAGATGTTACTGCCTGTGGCAGGGGTGTTGGACTAAATGATCTTTGAAGGTCCCTCCCGGCCCAAACCATTCTAGCATTCTATGATTGTACAAATGAGAACAAACTCTATTAGATTGACTGCTTTGCTATCAAATGATGAATGCATTCAAATTACTTTCTGTTATCTGAAACTCCTCCTCCTTTCTTTAAAAATTCACTTACTGTGGATTTTAGTCCACTTTCTGTCACCATCAATAAGGTAGTCTGGGATTAGCATTGACAACTGCCCAAACCTATTAAATATTTTTTTAAATGCAGTATTTCACCATATTGCTTATGTACTAGATAATCACTTGGGGGCCTGCAGTATGTATATACAAAGCTTCACATTTGGACTTTTACTGACCTCTGAAAGAAATGCCTGAGCTTCTTCCTTGTGATGTAACTCCAGCAGAGACTCCTGAATAAATTAAGACCTGCACTTATTCCAGGTTCATTTAGAGCACTGTGATTCTGACTTTGTAGACTGACACTGAGGTATTGTCTACACTAGGAAAACTTTTAGGAAATTCCTCATGGTTGGTAAAACCAGTTTATCTCCAACACTGGTAGCAATATTTGGGCTTGAAGAGTTGGAGGATGGGATGCTCCTTACATGTCAATGGATAATCAAAACCAGTTCTTAATATCTATTTATTGTTTTATTAATATCACTGAAAAAATATTTAACAGTTTTAACTGAAGGTGGCACTGTTTTACAGTTTTAATATGTTAATAACTTCTAGGAGTACATTTTAGGGTTCTTTAATGTAAGCTCTGTAGCATAAGAACCTGAATTAAAGAACAACCCTGCACTGATAAGAACAGGGAGGGTTCGTTCTCATTTAAGTTGAATTTGAAGCGACTCTAAAGGAGAAAGAAAGGGTAAACACGGCAAATAATAATTCATCCTTTTAAATAACAATGCATCTTTTCCAGGTAATTCAAACATTAATATAAGTCTCAGTGAATTAATAAGATTTCTTATCTTGGCTTGAGGAAGAACACTACAAAAGCTGTCATTTCTCAAGTGGACAATATAGAAGAGGCAAAGAAATTTTCAAAATTAATAAATTGGGTTTGCCCTTGTCCAGACTGATCTAAGGATGTAAAAGGGAGGTAGCAAGTAAAGTTCCTCTGAAAAATCGGAGGAGGTCATGATGGCACAAAACATGTAAAACAGGAAGAGGGAGGATGTGAAAACAAGGTAGGAGAAGACCTTATATATAGTTATCACAAGTATCACTGCATACTTATTATTGGTTTTTTCTGAGAAAGTTCTTCATTATTCTACCAAGGAATTCTCCAATCAATTCTGTATTTTTTCAAACATATTTACCTTAAAGGTATTTGGAGTACAATAGACTCTTTCAATTTAATGCCATACAACACTGTCTCCAAATCAAATTTCTCTGATAGGTAAAACATTATCAAGAGCTTGAGACAGAACTTGTGTGCAATTTTATATTCATTGATTTATTTCTCAAATAGGAAACTCATCTTCCAAATAATTTTGTAAATGACAGTTACTTTGGGAATAAATAAAGCAGTGCAGAAGGACAGCTGCTGGAGATTAAAGATGAACTTGCTTTTATCAACCTGTGAATAAAGATCTAGAGTACGATGTAGTCTTCATTTCAGACATACACTTAATGACAACCAAAAGTCATCATAACTGACAGAATATACTTGAACAATGATATGGCTCAGTGAAGCTTGTTGAACACAGATGTCTTGAACCATTTGCTCAAGTGGCCTTAGAAAATCTGCCCAGAAAGAAAGCAACCAATTTCATGCTTAATAACAAGAGCATGAAGGACTGATTTCTGTTTCAATTCATCATTCTACATTAGACAATGCCGGAAATCAATGGGCAGGCTGGCTAACACTTCATTTCCAAAAAATGAGTTAGCTAGATCCTTTTTAAACTACACACTTTAATTTTCTATCTTTGAAGAATAATGCCAATCTTAGTGGTTATTATGCTAGCTACAAAGATCTTTCTCTTGTACCATGATGGTAGAGAAAACAATTACCTGTAATCACTCTACTGTGGATAAACTAGGATTTGCTCTACACCTCTTCTCCAAACCCATATGTTTTTTAGCTTGCAGTGTGGGGTTACTGACACACATACTTTGGCTCCAAGTATCTCTTGGAATTTTCCTGAGTCAGAATTCCCTAAATCGAAGGAAGGACATAGAGGAGTCAAGAGTGACTGTACGGCAGATTGTACTGACTGTATGACTTTCACACACATCTTGCAAAAGGGTGAGGAAGGAACCACAGGACCTTCTCACCGGTACAGATCACTGGCTAGTGCTGTCCAATAATGGGAGGTAACAGTGGGAATTCAGGGAGGAAAAACTACACGTAGGGAAATCCTTTATCAGACTTTCTAATCTCTCCTTGTCCAAAAGAACAAGTAATTTGAGCAAAAGTTACAGGCAGGCAGAAATAGTTTAGAAAAAAAAAACCAACAAACAAACCAAAAAAAACCCCTGTTGAAAGGTCTTTGTGAAATGCTTGAGAAAGCACAGTGACTGGTAAACACTGGTATGTTTGCCTAAGATTTAAAGTGCTTAGAGTAATTTGAAAACAATGTAACCGAACACTTTCATATGCTACTAACATATTATTCAATGTTTACATGAAATGGGAAAGAAAATGGGATTTACAGGGCTATTTACTAAACTTATCTGTGAGCAATGAATAGTAAGACTTCCATAATACCAGCTATATAATTAAAAAATGTAATTCCACAAAAAGTAAATGTCTAGTTTAAATCTTTTCTAGCAATCTTGTTGGCAAAAATGTTTGTCTGCATATTTATACATATTTTTAAGTAGAAAGTTGAATCTTATTTTCTCTATACTTTTCTCTTAACTGTCTTAGTGAACTAACTATTTTTCTGATACAAAGCTGACAGAGAATTATTTTTTAGATTTTTAGGGCCCTGACATACCTACTCCTATGGCTAACGTATGCTTAACTTTCACTTCTTTTAAAAAATAATTCTTGCATAGTTCTACTTCCGCATTCTTTACTGTTTTAAAGAAGAAATGTAACCTCTAACTGAGCAGGAGTCAGTAAGAGGTAGAAAGCTGGATCAGCTCTGTGTAAAACCTCTGAGTTTTTCTATGTGTATATTACTTAAATTGCCAATGGAAAATAGCAATAGATGTAAAATAGCATGAATGTCATGCATACTAAAGATGTATGATATAATCTATCTTCATCAAAAGTAGCACATAGCAACAATAATTTGGGGAACATTTTAAAATGATCTACAGTACGGGGAAGGCAACAGGCTACATCAGAAGCAACTACGAAAAATCAACAGATGGGACCTTACACAATGTTGACTGATGTAGCAGCTCTGTTGATATTTCATGATACTTCAGATACTGAAGTTTGTACAGGGATGTAAAGTGATACCTTCCTGTTCAGCACTATTTGTTTACTCAGTGATTAAGCAGAGTAAAAATAAAATAGATTTTAGCTCTATTTCCAATTCACCAAAAACTCCTAAGTGGTAAGTAGAGAGAATAAAATAGATTTTAGTACTGTTTTCAGTTTGCCAATACTATTATCAGTGCTAAAGACCTCTTTTTTGACTCCAGACTTTTAAAAAAGCTGTGAATTGATTTCAACTGGCAGACTCCCCAGTGCTACTACTGTCTTCCAGCAATGCCTGTACTTGCTTCTGTCAACCCTTTTCAAGGCAATAGATGAGTGCAGATGTAATTAAAATCATCATTGAAAAATGTCCGACTGCAGAAGCAACCATAAAACAATAGGGCTACACAATAAGTTGTCAATATCCCACAGTCTTAAGGAAGAGCTCATAACCAGTGTTTCATCCTTGCTATCAGTCTGCATTTTACTTTAAAACTATCTGACTTTAAAAAAGAATAGACTCTTCTTCCTGAAAACTGATATTGATGCTGCCACTGTGGCTGAGCAGTCCTGAAGAACAGATCACCCAGTACAATATGTCTTAGGGGCTATTCTTGCACTCCTTCTGTGGTTTTCCTTGCTCTTGGAGCAACTGAGTGAATTTAACCCTTTTTATGACAAGACCAGATAATGCTGTGTGCCACATGATCAGCTGCTAATACTGATAGGCGGGGGTAGAAAATGGGGGGAAGGGGACATGTAAGAGACGAGGTGGGTACTTGGTGGGGAATGAAGGGGGTGACAATGGCGTGCCGTGAGGGGTGGGGAGGAGAATGGTGAGAAGAATAGGAGGAAGAATATTGGGAAAGACTGGAGGGAAGACTGGTGGAAAAACAGAGAAAGACTTGTGGGGAAGAACAGTGGGAAAGACTTGGGGGGGGGGAGAATGTTGGGGAAGAAAAGGTAAGCTCTGACGAAATGGGAGGAAAGAATGGTAGGCTGAGCATTGGGGAGAATGGGAATGAAGAATGGTGGGGAGGAATGCTAGGGAGAACAGGTGGGAAAACAGGAGAATGGTAAGAGAGTGGTGGGGAGAACGGGGGAAGAATGGGAGGAGGAATGGAGGGAAGAATGAGGGGATGAATGGTAAGAAGAGTGGCAGGGAAGAATGAGGAGTAGAAGGGGGAAGAAGTGGGGAAGAAAAAGGGAAGGAGGGAAGAGGAATAAGGGAAGAATGGTGGGAAGAACGGTGGGGAGAAATGGGGTGAGAATGGGCGAATGGGGAGAGAGTGGAAAGAATGGAGGTAGGAATGGGTAAGAAGAAGGAAAAGCCGGGAAGAAGGAGGAAGGAGTGGGGACAAAAGGGGAAGAAGGAAGAAAGGGGTGAGGAAGGGGGGAATAAGGAGCAAGAAGGTAAGAAGAAGAGAGAGGAAAAGGGATGGGGGCAAAACAGGGCAAGGATGGAAGGGTGTAATCAGGAAGGATGGGGGAATACAGAGGGGAGGATGGCAGAGGGTGGGAGAGGACAGGGGGAAGGCTGCAGTAGAATGAGATAAGGCAAATTGAGGGGGGTGAATCAGGGGTTCTCTCCCTTTCCACTTCTTCCCTGCCTCTGCTTGCAGCAGGTAATACTGTGTGTGTAATCACTGCTGTGCCTTGTGTGGGCAGTAGCATGGCAAGCAGGTATGGCAAGGAGAGCTTTGCTTCCCTTTATTGCTAAGGGCAGCGGCATGTGGCTGTGATGACTTGGCCTTTAATGACTCTGGTAGAAGCAGTAGCTCTCAGAAAGTTTAAACTTAGTTACACACCTCGAAAACTTACAACTGTCTGAAAGGAAACACAGAAATAAAAGTTGACAAGTATAGCACAGTTCTTAAAGCCTTCTGTCATCCCACAAATTCCAGGTCTCCCATTTCTGGTATAAAAGTATTTGATGAAACAACATTAATGGAAGTTCAATTAAAGCATCAGAAAGCACAACAAACTTTTCATAGATCAACAAAAATGCTCCTCTCACCAATTCATTTCTCCTCCATCAGGAAGAGAAAAAAGGGATTAATCTCATTTACAGAGTGAAAAACAACACTGAATGCACTTTTTGTCAGGGGGGCAGGGGGAAGATCTCCAGATGGTTCTCATCTATATGCCATGATTCTTCATTTAGTTTAC
This sequence comes from Phalacrocorax aristotelis, assembly GCF_949628215.1. NCBI lineage: Eukaryota > Metazoa > Chordata > Aves > Suliformes > Phalacrocoracidae > Phalacrocorax > Phalacrocorax aristotelis. Next base: position 16,915,430 of record NC_134311.1, on the reverse strand, counting down.
ACTATTAAACTCAAAAACTCGGCTTTAATCTTAACTGTTACAGTATGCCTTAGAGTAGATTCTATCATGTAGCATCCTTGATACAGTTTCAGACTCTGGCAAAACATCATCCCTCAAACTGGTCATGGCCATATGGGTAGTAAATGTATCCAACATTTTTTCATTGGCGCCTACATTATTACGTCTTGTCACCAATGGTTTCTCGGGTTTTCAAGTAAATTGTTGCATATACTGTGGTTTGGAGCTGCTGAGATGAAGCCCTACATTTATCTGTATACAGCCAAATCCTTTTTTGGAACTTTTTTACTTCTAATGAACTAACATCTGTTGAAAAAAAAAATCATGTTCCCAGAAAGTACAAAAAGGAGAGAAAACAAAACAACAGAACACTGCCAAGAAGCTATTGTTGCCAAGTTGTACATGATAAAAAGCAGCCCAGAAAATGATGGGTGGACAGAAGGGGCATCATACCTGATCTGTCTTCATTTTGTGAATCACACCTTCTACATAATTCTGGGATGGTCTTGAGAGAAGTTACAGAATACTGTAAAAAAGGAAAATGTATATGAAGTAGTTAATTTTAAAAGTTAAAAAGACTTTCAAGAGGTACTGGTGTCCTGGGCACAGCCTAAATCTACCAACTCAGGGGTACTTCTGGCAGTCTGATGGTCTTCTCAGGTTGCATGAGAATGGCATCTGCTTTTGTGTCCCACCTTGAGGGATATCAAACAGACTTTTAAACCTACAGCGAAGTGTCCCCCCACCTCAGGTTTCTCTTTCTGCAGATCACCATTGTTCTAGTCACAAATATGTTTTATACATCCATCCTTTCCATGGGATGCAAGGTACATCAAAGCTGAGGACAGATCTAGGCTTCACAGTAAATGTGAAGGGTCTCACTTTGCCCACCTGGGCATCTATTATGGAGATTATACTGCAAGACACTTCATGCTTAAAAATTAGAATTCAAGCTTTCACGAACCAATATATAAAAGTAATGCAGAATATTTGCACCTTAGAGATCTGATTTCAGAAAAGGATGCATGTACATACACATATCAGACAACAGGCTCATTTCTCTAACCTACACTTTATTGAAGCAAACTTGCATTATTACTTTGATGTGACAGGATATGCCTGATATTAATCAGTATGTTGTTCTCCGAATTCAGCATTAAAAAGGGAAAAAAAGGATGACATATGTATCTTACTAAACAGAAATCTTCTGCTTATAAACTTGTGGAACACCCTTGGTAAGACACATGAGCCAGAGTTATAAAACTACACATTCTGACATACAGAAAATAAGTTACTTAATAGCAAGCCTTCCTTAATAAAATGCTGAAATGTTACAGGAATCTTTACTTAAACAAATGAAAATCATTATGTTTGTGAAAGATCAATGGCTTTGCTCATATTAAAAAACCTATTAAAAACAGTATTTTGGAAACTAACACAGAAAAAAGCATTTAGGATTAGCACAACTGAAAGATTTTACGGAATATATAAACACCATATGTTTTCAAAGAAACAGATATTTTTAGCTGGTGTGCTATTGACCAATGAAGCAAAACAACTACATATAAAACCACATGAGCTTTCCACACAAAAAAATGGTCTTGTTTTTGCTGACAATTTGTCATTCAAAGTTTGATGTCCTTCTAATGCACAGCTGGCAATCTCCTTCAAAATAATCTGAAGTCGACCTCATGTGACCAATTGCAGAAGTAATTTACTTCTCTGGTGCAAGTTTAAGATTGATTGTAGTTACTTTATTAAGGCTCAAAACCCTCCCATGCCTTACTTTTTCACTTGCTGACCTGATCCAGGGATGTTTTCAGAAACCTCAACTACAGTAAGAATCTCTCATAAGGATTCCCAATATCAACACTGAACTTATTAAAATGTGTAGCAGCACTCCACAAATCTACCCAGTGACTCCAATCCTCGTTAAACAAGGAGTTGTCTGTAAGGCTGTGACTGCTCCAGGATATGACAGCATAAAGCAACAAAGAGCAGAAGAACCTCTGGAAGGAAGGAGAAAGATGCTACTAAATAGAAATTAATACAAGTCAAACACACACATGCACAAACACCATGTGCTGTGCTTCACTCTAGTTATTGTTTAATAAAGATTGAGCTGTTAAGCTATACATGTTGCTATTTCAGCACAAAGGCTCAGAAGGCAATGCTGAACTGGTCTAGTAAGATTCTTAAGAGAATCCAAGGAATATGTCTCCAAGGAATCTGGTAGCTTCGTAAGACCAGCTGGTGCAGTTTAAACTATTACACAGTTTGTAATTCAATTAGAATGAGGCCTTTTGTATTCCATTGCTATGTGTTTTGTCAGGCAACCTCAAAAACAGAAAGACATTCTTCTTTTTGTCTTTTTTCCTGTTCTTTCCTGGAAGAACAGATTTTCTTTCTTTCTCAACATTGCACTAAAACATATTTAGTTACCACTTCCCACAACCAAAAATCTGTTAAATGTTATAAATTTGATTATGCATTTTAATCATAATGGTTTGATTTCATGAACAGATTTCCCCCCACTCACCTCTGTCCTCAAAAATACTTCTGTGCGTTTACATTTCTGCCACCTGTATTTTGTGGTCAACTAAAATTACTCTTTAAAGTGGACCTTTCCCAACCATAAGCACAATCCATTATCAGCTCTCCCCTCTAGAACTACTTTCTCTCATACCCCAGCTCTGATCATCAGCAATGTCTGTTAGTTTTTCTTCAACCAAAAATTTCAAGGTTACTAGCAGTATCACAGAGGAAGAGCAAGAGGTTGAGACTGCAACCCTTCCCTGGAACGGATTTTAGACTTAATGCTTATTCAATGACATTTAAAATTAGTTATTTCCCACTTTTCATTCAATAATTTTAAATTGGTTTACACACAAAATCAAACAGTTTCTCACACTTCGCCATTAGAGTAACCAAGTCAACCAGAGTTGAGGGCCATGCCCAAATGCATAAGTGACAATGTGAAAGCACATCTGATCACTTCACTGGTCAATGCTTACTGTGATATTTTGTATTTAATCAAAGTGTGTTGTAGCTGACAGTGAAATTCAGTAACAACTAAGGGCTTCTTCCCAGCATAATGAATATAAGATGGAAGAACAGTGTCAACAACAAACAAGAGACAAGAAGCAGTAACAAGTGTTCCATGCAAATGCAAGGTATTACCAACTCTCTTCAACAGACATTACTAATTCAGTTAATTAATAATGATAGTGAATTAATTCACTATTAATTAAAACAGAACCTGTCTTATCATGCAAAACATTTGTTCTTTATGTAAAACTGCACTACAGAATTTGAGTTAATGCAATTGTTAACCTTTTATATTGCACATGGTTGTCAAATTTTAATGGAATGAATTTAAAACCCAACACACGAGAAGAAAAACTTCAATCTCTAGTAAGGCTGTTCTGTGCTGTGCCACTTGTCTGCTGCCTGCAGATTCACTTGTTTCTGAGAAGTATCAGAAAGAAGAAATACTGGATCATGAGCAACAGCATAGAAATGTATATAGAAAATAGTAAAAAAAATTGTAAATTATAAAGCAAATTTGTTTTTTTTACCTTTCTGTTATGGAGAATACCTTTAATATCTCCTGAAATGGAGTCAAAGGGCAAAGCCAGACAAATAGTGTGACTCTCAGACCATGTCATCAGAACCATGACACCCCCCAAACACTAAGAACCGTGTCCTGCTCCAACTGAAGTCAGTATCAAAACTCAAAAAATTCACCTCCACTGGATCAAAACACCAGTGACTGTGTCCTGCTCTTAAATACACAGCTCCTTGTTTTCATTTAGATAGAGAAAACAGATATCTTCCTTCATTATAACTAACTTGTTTCCAGGTGTTATTATTGAAGTAGTCCATTTAACAGTCTCATTTCAGTTTATTTGCTACAGTGGAAAATTAACTGTTTCATTAATATTCAAGTCCCATTAAATTAATATCTTTATATTACATTTGCTTAATCATCTATAACTGTGCAAAACCACCCTTTTTCATAGAAATTTATTTGGGAGTAGCAAGATACATAGAGAAGTAAAGCAATAATACTTGGCATGAGGTAGCAGCTCCAGAGCAAAAAAGTGGAAAAAAGATTAGGCTGGCACAGTGCCTGTAAGAAATAACACCTCCCCACAACAAACTTCTTACTTAATGGCTGTGATTAGCATCTTTGGAGAACTGGTTAGGTTATTTGTGCTATGTACTGTTTATAGCCTCTTATCTAGGACTCAAGTTGCATCAGGGGAGGTTTAGATTGGATATTAGGAAAAATTTCTTCATTGAAAGAGTGGTCAGGCACTGGAACAGGCTGCCCAGAGAGGTGGTGGAGTCACCATCCCTGGAGGTATTTAAAAGTTGTGTAGATGTGCCACTTCAGGGCATGGTCTACAAGACATGGTAGTGTTGGGTTGACAGTTGGACTTGACAATCTTTTCCAACCTTAATGATTCTCTGATTCTATCATTCATATGTTATTCTTCCCTTTAACTCTAAAGGAGACCTATACAGACATTAACACTATTAAAGGTACAAAATGCCTGTCTGAATCTAACATTTTCTATGAATAATTTTAGTGGCCATCTGGAGCATTTTGTTCCTTTCTGAAAAGCAAGAGATAGAAAAAAAAAAAAAAAAAAGGAATTATCAGTGAGTTCATCAGCTGGACAGGGAATAAATCAAGCCACTGCAGTGAATCACTCCTTGCACCCTCCCTGCAGGTATTTATATATATTGATGAGATCTCCCCGAGCCTTCCTTCTCCACGCTGAACAGTCCCAGATCTCTCAGCCTATTCTCTGTGAACTGCTCCAATCTCTTACTCACCTGTGTGCTCTATTACCTCTCTGAAATGCCTATAACACCAACGCACGCAGCATGGGGAATAAACAGGAGGAATTAGAGGTCTGTGTGTGGTCACAGGGCCACGATCTCACTGCAATCACAGAGACATGGTGGGACAGCTCGCATGACTGGAATGTGGTCATGGATGGCTACAGGCTTTTCAGGAGACACAGACCAGCAAGGCGAGGTGGGGGAGTTGCTCGTTATGTCAGGGAGCAACTGGAATGCATCGAGCTCTGCCTTGCAGTGGAGGAAGAACAAGTTGAGAGCTTGTGGGTAGAAATTAAGGGACGGCCAAATATGGGTGACACTGTTGTGGGCGTTTGCTACAGGCCACCTGATCAGGAAGAGCAAGTTGATGAAGCCTTCCACAGACAGATGGAAGTAGCCTCATAATCGCAGGCCCTGGTTCTCATGGGGAACTTCAACCACCCTGATATTTGCTGGAACAGCAACATGGTGAGCCATGCACGATCCAGAAGGTTCCTGCAGAGCATCGAGGACAGCTTTGTGATGCACGTGGTGGAGGAGCCAACGAGGCAAGATATGCTGCTCAACCTTACCCTAACAGACAAGGAAGGGCTTGAGGATGTGAGAGTTGGGGGTAGCCTTGGCTGCAGTGACCATGAAATGGTGGAGTTCAGGATACTGTGTGGTAGAAGCAGGGCATCAAGTTGGATTACAGCCTTGGACTTCAAGAGGACCAACTTTGGCCTCTTCAAAGACCTGCGAGGAGGAATCCCATGGCCTAGGGTTCTAGAAGGCAGGGGGGCACCAAGAAAGCTGGACAGTATTCAAGGACCACTTCCTCCAAGCTCAAGATTGCTGAATCCATCGGAGGAAGAGGTCAGGTAGAGAAGCCAGGAGACACACATGGATGAGCAAAGAGCTTCTAGAGAAACAAAAACGGAAGAGGGAGGTTCACAAGGTGTGGAAAAAGGGCCTGGCCACTTGGGAGGAATATAGCAATGTTGTCAGGGTATGCAGAGATCCGACGAGGAAGGCCAAGGTCCACTTGGAATTCAATCTGGCAAGGGGTGTCAAAGATAACAAGAAGGGCTTCTTTCAATACATCAGCAGTAAAAGGAAGACTGGAGATACAGTGGGCCCAGTGCAGAACAAGGAAGGGGCCCTGGCGATGCAGGATGCAGAGAAGATGGAGTTACTGAATGCCTTCTTTGCCTCAGTCTTTCCTGCTAAGGCTGGCCCTCAGGCATCCCAGCCCCCGGAGAGAGAAAAAAATAACTGGAAAAAGGAAGACTTACCATCAGTTGAGAAGGATTAGGTCAGAGATCACCTAGGCAAACCAGGTCCTCGCAAATCCATGGGCCCGATGCGATGCACCCGCGAGCACTGAGGGAGCTGGTGGATGTTCTTGCTGAGCCACTCTCCATCATCTTTGAAAGGCCATGGAGGACAGGAGAGGTGCCCCAGGACTGGGGGAAAGCAAATGTCACTCCAATCTTAAAAAAGGGCAAGAAGGAGGACCCGGGAAACTATAGGCCAGTCAGCCTCACCTCCACCCCCGAACAGGTGATGGAGCAGTTCATCCTGGAGGTCATCTCCAGGCACGTAGAGGACAAGAAGGTTGTCAGAAAGAGTCAACATGGATTCACCAAGGGAAGATCATGCTTGGCCAACCCGAGAGCTTTCTATGATGACGTGACTGGCTGTGTCATTGAAGGGAGAGCAGTGGATGTTGTCCGTTGTGACTTTAGTAGGGCATTTGACGCTGTCTCCCATAGCCTCCTCACAGGCAAGCTAAGGAAGTGTGGGCTGGAAGAGTGGACAGTGAGGTGGACAGAGAACTGGCTCAGCAACAGAACTCAGAGGGTCGTGATCAATGGGGCAGCGTCTGGATGGAGGCCTGTCACTAGTGGTGTTCCCCAGGGGTCTGTGCTGGGTCCAGTCCTGTTCAGTATATTCATCAATGACCTGGATGATGGGATCGAGTGTAACCTCAGCAAGCTCGCTGATGATTCCAAGCTGGGAGGAGTGGCTGATACACCAGAAGGTTGTGCTGCCATCCAACGAGACCTGGACAGGCTGGAGAGCTGGGCCCAGGGGAACCTCATGAAATTCAACAAGAGCAAGTGCAAGGTCCTGCACCTGGGGAGGAGCAACCCCATGCACCGGTACAGGCTGGGGGCTGAACTACTGGAAGGAGGCTCTGCTGAGAAGGACCTGGGAGTGCCGGTGGACGACAAGCTGACCATGAGCCAGCATTGGCCAAGAAGGCCAATGGTATCCTGGGGTGCATTAAAAAGAGTGTGGCCAGCAGGTTGAGGGAGGTTATCCTCCCCCTCTGCTCTGCCCTAGTGAGGCCACATTTTGAGGACTGTGCCCAGTTTTGGGCCCCCCAGTTTAAGAAGGATGCGGAACTGCTTGAGCAAGTCCAGCGGAGAGCTATCAAGATGATCAGGGGGCTGGAGCATCTCCCATATGAGGAAAGGCTGAGAGACCTGGGTTTGTTCAGCCTGGAGAAGAGAAGACTGACGGGGGATTTCATCAATACCTATAAATAGCTGAAGGGTGGGTGTCAGGACGATGGGACTAGGCTCTTTTCAACAGTGCCCAATGACAGGACAAGGGGCAACGGGCACAAGTTGGAACACAGGAAGTTCCACCTCAATATGAAAAAATACTGCTTTCCTGCGAGGGTGCCAGAGCAGTGGCACAGGCTGCCCAGGGAGGGTGTGGAGTCTCCTTCCCTGGAGACATTCGAAACCCACCTGGATGCGTTCCTGTGCCCCCTGCTGTAGGTGTGCCTGCTCAAGCAGGGGGGTTTGGACAACATGATCCCAGAGGTCCCTTCCAACCCCTAACATATTCTGTGATTCTGTAACTGTGCCTGCACAGTTATATAGGAAGTCTGTATTCTGTTTCCTGAAGTCCTTGTTGCTAGGTAGGCAAAGTCTGACTGTGTGTTGTTTGTACATCTTCGTGAGCCTGAGGCGTGATCCTGCTCCTTCCGTGGCTGAGGAAGTGTGACAGCAGGCTCAGAAAGTGTCCTGCACCAAGTGTATGGGAGGCCAGAAGATGGGCCATACTCCGGACCACACACCTGCCCTGCCAGGTGAGGATTGACATGAAGAAGTTTTTCAAGGCATTTCAAAATATGTGACAATTCAACAGCTGCTTAATTATGTTTGAATTCAGCTACTGCACACACATCTCACAAACTTAGAAATTAGGTCCAGTCTGGCACCACTGAGCCAGGCTTTTATTCATAAAGAGCTGTATAATCACAGCAATAATGTGTACACTCAACCCCAAACAGTTTATAAATATCTAGCACCAGGAACTCTGGTTATTGCTAGGTCATTTGGTATTATTTCTGTAAACCAAGAAATACAATAGCTTCGATTTGCACAATTTGCCAGTGCAATAGAAATTCTGCATTTTAATTAAAGGATTAGGAAACCTCCATCCCTGGAGGTAATTAAAAGACATGTAGAGGTGGCACTTCAGGGTGTGGCTTAGGAGACACGGTAGTGTTGGGTTGATATTTGGACTTGATGATCCTAGAGGTCTTTTCCAACCTTAATGATTCTGTGATCCTATGATTCTGTAATTCTATGATTCTGTTCTAGGTAACCACAACAATTATGTACAAATTACAAGTAAAAAGAAGTTTATGGGCAAAATCAAGAATACTAATGGGAAGAAAGGAAAAGTTTATAACATACTTCTAATTTTATAGTGTATCTATCATTTAATGCAACTTCAATCTTGTAATATTTTTTCTTTCTTGTGAGTAGCTATTTGTAAAGAAATAAATGAGAATATTCAGCTTCATTGTTTAGTATCATTGCAGACAGAATATTAGAATCATAGAATCATAGAATCGTTAAGGTTGGAAAAGACCCTTAAGATCATCGAGTCCAACCGCTAACCTATCTATCACTGCCAAGTCCACCACTAAACCATATCCTCAAGCACCACGTCTACCCTTCTTTTCAATACCTCCAGGGATGGAGACTCAACCACTTCCCTGTTCCAATTCCTGACAACCCTTTCGGTGAAGAAGTTTTTCCTAATACCCAACCTGAACTTCCCCTGGCGCAGTTTGAGGCCATTTCCTCTCATCCTATCACTAGTGACTTGGGAGAAGAGACTAACACCCACCTCACTACAACCTCCTTTCAGGTAATTACAGAGAGCAATAAGGTCTCAGCCTCCTCTTCTGCAGGCTAAACAACCCCAGTTCCCTCAGCCACTCCTCATAAGACCTGCTCTCCAGACCCTTCGCTAGCTTCATTGCCCTTCTCTGGACACGCTCCAGCACCTCAGTGTCCCTCATATAATGAGGACCTAAAACTGCACACAGTATTTGAGGTGCAGCCTTACCAGTGCCGAGTCCAGGGGCACGATCACCTCCCTGCTCCTGCTGGCCACACTATTCCTGATACAAGCCAGGATGCCATTGGCCTTCTTGGCTGCCTGGGCACACTGCTGGCTCACGTTCAGCCAGCTGTCAACCAACACCCCCAGGTCCTTTCCCTCCAGGCAGCTCTCCAGCCACTCCTACCCATGCCTGTAGCGTTGCATGGGGTGGTTGCGACCAAAGTGCAGGACCCGGCACTTGGCCTTGTTGCATCTCATACCGTTGGCTCCGGCCCAACAATCCAGCCCGTCCAGGTCCCTCTGTAGGGCCTTCCTGCCCTCCAGCAGATCAACACTTCCACCCAGCTTGGTGTCAGCTGCAAACTTACTGAGGGTGCACTCAATCCCCTCATCCAGATCATCAGTGAAGATATTGAACAGGACCGGCGCCAACGCTGAGCCCTGGGGAGCACCACTCGTGCCCAGCTGCCAACTGGATTTGACTCCATTCACCACCACTCTCTGGGCTTGATCGTTCAGCCAGTTTTTAACCCAGCGCAGAGTGCACTTGTCCAAGCCGTGAGCAGCCAGCTTCTCCAGGAGAATGCTGTGGGAGACAGTGTCAAAGGCCTTACTGAACTCCAAGTAGACAATGTCCACAGCCTTCTCCTCATCCACTAAGTGGGTCACCTTATCATAGAAGGAGACCAGGTTAGTGAGGCAGGACCTCCTTTTCATACACCCATGCTGGCTGAGCCCCATCCCCTGGTTGTCCCGCACGTGCCGCATAATGGCATTCAAGATGATCTGCTTTCCTGGCACTGAGGTCAGGCTGACAGGCCTGTATTTCCCTGGATCCTTCTTCCGAACCTTCTTGTAGAGGGGCGTCACATTCACTAGCTTCCAGTCATGCGGGACCTCCCCAGTTGACCAGGACTGCTGGTAAATGATGGAGAGTGGCTTGGCAATCTCCTCTGCCAGCTCCCTCAGTATCCTTGCGTGGATCCCATCCAGCCTCACGGACTTGTGAACATCCAGGTGAAGAAGCAGGTCGGTGACTGCCACCTCGTGAACAACTGGGACTTCATTCTGCATACTGTCGCCATCCCCCAGCACAGGGGCCTGACAACCCCGAGGATGACCAGTCTGACTATTAAAGACTGAGGCAAAGAAGGCATTAAGTACCTCAGCCATCTCCTCATCTTTCGTGGCAAGGTTACTTTCCGCATCCAACAAAGGAGGGAGATTCTCCCTGGCCCTCCTTTTGTCACTGATATATTTGTAAAAACATATTTTGTTATCTTTAACGGTGGCGACCAATTTAAGTTCCAGCTGGGCCTTCGCCTTTCTAATCTTTTCCCTGCATAACCTCACAACACCCTTGTAGTCCTCCTGAGTCACCTGCCCCTTCTTCCAAAGGCGGTAAGCTCTCCTTTTTTTCTTGGGTTACAGCCAAAGCTCCCTATTCAGCCAAGCCAGTCTTCTCCCCCACCTTCTCAACTTATGGCACACGGGGACGGCCTGCTCTTGCACCTTTGAGACTTTCTTCTTCAATAACATCCAGCCTTCCTGGACTCCTTTGCCCTTCAGGACTGCCTCCCAAGGGACTCTGTTAACCAGACTCCTTAACAATCCAAAGTCTGCCCTTCTGAAGTTCAGGGTAGTGGTTTTGCTGACCCCCTTCCTTACTTCTCCAAGAATTGAAGACTCTGTCATGTCATGGTCGCTGAGCCCAAGACAGCCTCCGACCACCACCTCACCCACCAGGCCTTCTCTGTTCATAAACAGCAGGTCCAGCGGGACACCTCCTCCGGATGGCTCGCTTACCAGCTGTGTCAGGAAGTTATTTCCCACAGACTCCAGGAACCTCTGAGACTGCTTTCTCTCTGCTGTGTTGTACTTCCAGCAGATATCTGGTAAGTTGAAGTCTCCCGTGAGAACAAGGGTTAGAGATTGTGAGACTTCAGCCAACTGCTTGTAGAGTACTTCATCTGTCTCCTCATCCTGGCTGGGAAGTCTATAACAGACTCCCACCAGGATATCTGCTTTATTAGCCTTCCCCCGATCCTTACCCATAAGCACTCAACCTCATCATTACCGTCATTGAGTTCTAGACAGTCAAAACACTCTCCAACATACAAGGCTACCCCTCCACCTTTCCTTCCTTGCCTGTCACTTCTAAAGAGCTTGTAGCCATCCACTGCAGAGCTCCAGTTGTGTGAGTCATCCCACTATGTTTGCATGATGGCGACCACATCAGTTTCCCTAGTGTGGAACGGCTTCCAGCTCCTCCTGTTTATTGCCCATGCTGCGTGCATTGGTGTAAATACACTTCAGTTGATCTAGTGATCTCTTCTCCAACACAGGCATGCCACCCCCAGGCTCATCCCTAGCAAGCCTGGTTTTATCCCCTTCCCCCTTCGTATCTAGTTTAAAGCCCTCTCAATGAGGCCTGCTAACTCCTGAGCCAGAATCCTTTTCCCCCTTTGCGACAGGTGAGCCCCATCTCTCTCCAGCAGGCCTGGTGCCATGTAAACTGCCCCCAGATCAAAAAAACCAGAATTCCACCACCGGCACCAGCCTCTGAGCCATGTGTTAATGAGGTGGGGCTTCCTGTTCCTTTCTGTGTGCCTCCCGGCTACCGACAGGATGGAGGAAGACACTACCTGTGCTCCTGATCCTTCAGGTAATCGCCCCGGTTCTCTCAAGTCCCTTTTGATTGTCTTTGCACCTCTCTCAGCTACCTCATCACTGCCAACCTGAACAACCACCAGCGGATAATAATCGGATGCTTTTACCAGCCTAGGGAGCTTCCTGGTAATGTCTCTTATCCTTGCCCCAGGGAGGCATCAGACTTCCCCAAGGGATGGGTCCAGTCGGCATATCGGGCCCTCTGTTCCCCTCAGAAGGGAGTCACCTACGACAATTACCCTTCTTTTTTTCTTACCCGTGGCCATTGTAATGCATGGGGCTGACTGGTTCCCCACAGTCAACCCCTTGGGTGGTTCACTGTCCGTACCTTCATCCTCCTGGCCCTCAGGTTCCAGAGCCTCCTACCTATTGTGTAAGGGCACCTGGGGGGGCAAAGTCGGCTGGGAGAGGATTTGCCTACTGCGCCGAGCAGGGATCTGCATCTAGCTTCCATCTCTTGGGTCCCCTCCCTCTGCCTGGTGGCATGAGGGCAGGGGATCCACTCCTTCTTTGATGCTTTTGATGATTACTTTTGTTCAATATAAACAAGAGTACCAGGAACCTACTTTGGTGTCTAAACTACACTCAAATATACTGTACCAGATGGATCTGGAATGGTACAACCCGATTTTGCAAAATAAGCATGTTTGCATTTCAGGGCCCTGAGGGAACTGGTAGATGCTGGTAGTTGCTAAGCCACGCTCAGTCATATTTGAAAAGTCATGGCAGTCAGATCAAGTGTCCAGTGATAAGAAAGGGAATATCACATCCATTTTTATAACGGTAAAAAGGAGGATCCTGGGAACTACTAACCAGACAGCTTCACCTCAGTGCCCAGTAAGATTGTGGAACAGATCCTCCTGGAAGTTATGTTCAAATATATGTATGACAGAAAGGCAAGTAGAGAGAGCCAACATGGCTTTACCAAGGGAAAATCATATCTGACTAATCTTAATGGCCTTCTATAAAGGAGTGACTGCATCAGTGGACAAGGGAAAAGCTACTGGAAGAGCAACTGGGAAGAGTTACACGGCAAACTAGCAGGGAGAGCTGCAGTGGTGGCTTCTGTGAGAAGACACCAGCGCTGCCCCGATGTAGGACTGCACCAGTTCCAGCTGGCTCCAAGATGGACCTGCCGCTGGCCAAAGCCAAGCCCATCAGTGATGTTGGTAGCACCTCTGAGATAACAATTTAAGAAAGGGTAAAAAACATTGCACAACAGCAGCTGTGAGAGAGGAGTGAGAAAATGTGAGAGAAACAACTGTGTGGACACCAAGGTCAGTGAAGGAGGGGGAGAAGGTGCTCCAGACATTGGAGATCCCCCTGCAGCCCATGGAGAAGACAATGGTCGTGCAGATATCCATCCTGTAGCCCATGTGGGACCTCATGCTGAAGCAGGTGGATATGCCCTGAAGGAACCTGCAGCGTCCAGAGAGCCCATGCTGGAGCAGGCTCCTGGCAGCAGCTGTAGCCTGTGGAGAGAAGCCCATGCAGGAGCAGGTTTGCTGGCAAGACCTGTGGCCCTGTGGGGGACCCACACTGGAGCAGTCCATTCCTGACTGCAGCCTACGGAAAGAAACCACTCTGGAGCAGATCATGAAGGACTGTATCCTGTGGGAGGGACCCCATTCTGGAGCAGGAAAACAGCATGAGTAGGAAGGAGCAGCAAAGCTGAAGCATTATGAACTGACTACAACCCCCATTCCTCCCATTCCCTTGTGCTGACTGGGGTGGGGAGGTAGAGAAGTCAGGAGTGAAGCTGAGCCTAGGAAGAAGCGAGAGCTGGGGGGAAGGTGTTTCTAGATTTGTACTTATTTCTCATTCTCCTACACTGTTCGACTGGCAGTAAATTAAATATCCTTGAGTCTAGTCTGTTTTGCCCATGACGGTAATTGATGAGTGTTCTCCTGGTCCTTTTCTTGACCCATGAGCTTTTTGTCATATTTTTCTCCCCATCTTGTTGATGGAGAGGGAGTGATATAGGGTGGCTTGGTAGGGGCCTGGTGGCCAGCCCAGGTCAATGCACCACAATGAGGCTTTGAGCAACCTGATGTAGCAAAAGATGTCCCTGCCCATGGCAGGGGGGTTGAAACTAGATGATCTTTGAAGGTCCCTTCCAACCAAAACCATTCTAAGAGTTTATGATTTTGGAGATGTGTACAGATTCATTTTCTTATACACAAATGCAATGTAAACAACAACAACAAAAAAGAAACTAAAACCACTTATGTATATATTTGTCTTTTAAAACAAATTCCTAGATGTTTTCTATGTATGTCTATTACATTTTGGTCCTTTTGGCTGAAATGGCCGTCAAGGGTCTGGACTATACACAGCGGCTTTCTAACTCAGGTACATTTACAAGTGCATCATTTTAACAGCCTTCTTGCTGCCATTATTTTTAGTCAGTACTCTTCTGCACTGGATTAGAACCAGACAGCTAACAGGAACAATATAAACTGCTGAAACTGATGCTGTGCAGCTGCTCTTTCCACAGCAGGCTAATGACAAAATGCTAAGGTCAGGTATCTCTAAATTGTATATGGTGAGATATGAGTTGAGCAGTAGAATAACCATGAATTCTCTTGTTAATCTGGACTCTGGCAACAAATCCTTTGTTCTCTTACCTGTTAAAGGAGGGAGTAAAACTGCTACCTCTATAATTTGTGCTGGTTTTTTATTCAAGGTTCAGCGTCCAGTGAAAAAATAGTCTATTAAAACAGGCAGCCTGAGCTGTTCAGTGGAAAAGTGAGTAACCTAACCCACCAGTATGCAGCAACAGCCACAATGGGAGGGACATGGAGAGGTTACATCTATTATGTTTTACGGTTCCACAAAACTGAGTATAGAAACAGATACCAGGACACGATCTAGCATATAACAGTAATAAAAAGAAAGTTGCCCAGAATAAGGCATTCACTCAAGATTGGCTCATTGTCTTATAATATTTTGGGCATTTGCCATATTCCTCTTTAATAAAAATTCAGTGTTACAATAGGTAAAAATAAAGTCCTCTCCAGAAGGAATCTGTCTGCAAATAAAGCATCTGGAATGTTTTAAAATGAATCAAGAGTCCCAAATGCTAAAGCAAAAACCAGGCCCTTTGTAAAAAAAAAAAAGGAAAAAAAAGAAAAAAAACTATAAAATTATGAAAAAAGTGGAAGGAGATGGCGGTATACCTTCTCTGATCTGACAATTGAATTAACAATTTTCTTACACTGGATTTAATTTATGTATTCAAGTCCATTGTTAATCAGACATTGAACATATTAGCAACTCTATTATACAAAAAGCAGAAACACTGGCAGTAGGAGTATTATTACAACTAATAGAATATACTGTATAAGTGCTTCCTATAAGAACCAGTACCGATGTAGATGAACACTACTTTTGTTTGCAATTACAGCTGCAGTTGTTTTAGTTGTGACACTAAGGATTAGCGCTGTCTATGAATCCCTGGAAGTCTTTCTGCCTCTTTCTGTACTCTACCACATCACAGTTAGCTACATCACACCTACTGATAAAATTTTGCTGTATTTGGAGATGGCTACCGGTAGAAAGGGCAGGGTAACATCTTAGATGAAAAAAGAGCAATTCAGAGTTGAGAGAGGCAGGAGTTTTTTTACTACTGAAATACAACCAATTAAAAAAAAAGATAAACTTGCCATTTTAGTGTCTAAGGCTAGCATTAGAGCGCATATAATTCATTCAAGATAACAGAGTAGCTAAGCAACTGAGAAATAAAACTAATACAATAATTTGATTTGCAAGTTATTTTTACTACCTGAAGGAGAGGAATTAAGTTTTTCTTCCAAGTTTGTTAGAGATTTCCCTTACAAAACACTTTCTTTTTTTCTAGATTCAACCTATTTAAACTTTCCTATATATGATGTTAATCCAGTGTGGCTTCTAAAAACAGCATTGTTTGTTATATCAGAATTTAGATATCTAAGATTGTCTCAACTTGAGCAAATAAAATAAGATATGTACTTACCGATATATCATCACTAAAATCTATTTCATCCAAATCAAGGTATTCAGGGGCTTCCATTATTCTTCTATGGACATTTTGGGTGAGTCAGCACAGTAGTAAAGACCTAATTAAGAAAAGAAAAATGGATTGTCCACTAAAGAGTCAAAACCACACAGAAATGGTTTAATATAGTTGCTAGATTACTGAAAACATTTAACTTGTAAAGTCTTTCATAACTTAATCCTAAAAGCTAAGTATGATTTGTCATCTCTACTCTGCATATTATGAATATGCCATTTTTCAATTTTTAGGGAAAACAGCTAAGTGGTACTTGAACTGGAAGTAAAAGATATTTGATTCAGCATCACTCAGTCCTTCCAGAAGTTAGTATAGAGATAAACACCCAAGCTGTTAAGTGCCCTTATGACCCTGCAACCACAGGGTCATAAGAAGACGACCTATCTTCTCTTAAGGATGCTATTACTTCACCAGCCTGAACACAAGAAGTTCTGTTACTATAATTTTCCTCTGCTCATGAAGCTAGAAAAGAACTGAGAATCGTGCTGTGCACAGAACACATAATCCTAACACACCTTATCACCGAATCACAGAATCACAGAATATGTTAGGGGTTGGAAGGGACCTCTGGGATCATGTTGTCCAAACCCCCCTGCTTGAGCAGGCACACCTACAGCAGGGGGCACAGGAACGCATCCAGGTGGGTTTCGAATGTCTCCAGGGAAGGAGACTCCACACCCTCCCTGGGCAGCCTGTGCCACTGCTCTGGCACCCTCGCAGGAAAGCAGTATTTTTTCATATTGAGGTGGAACTTCCTGTGTTCCAACTTGTGCCCGTTGCCCCTTGTCCTGTTGTTGGGCACTGTTGAAAAGAGCCTAGTCCCATCGTCCTGACACCCACCCTTCAGCTATTTATAGGTATTGATGAAATCCCCCGTCAGTCTTCTCTTCTCCAGGCTGAACAAACCCAGGTCTCTCAGCCTTTCCTCATATGGGAGATGCTCCAGCCCCCTGATCATCTTGATAGCTCTCCGCTGGACTTGCTCAAGCAGTTCCGCATCCTTCTTAAACTGGGGGGCCCAAAACTGGGCACAGTCCTCAAAATGTGGCCTCACTAGGGCAGAGCAGAGGGGGAGGATAACCTCCCTCAACCTGCTGGCCACACTCTTTTTAATGCACCCCAGGATACCATTGGCCTTCTTGGCCAATGCTGGCTCATGGTCAGCTTGTCGTCCACCGGCACTCCCAGGTCCTTCTCAGCAGAGCCTCCTTCCAGTAGTTCAGCCCCCAGCCTGTACCGGTGCATGGGGTTGCTCCTCCCCAGGTGCAGGACCTTGCACTTGCTCTTGTTGAATTTCATGAGGTTCCCCTGGGCCCAGCTCTCCAGCCTGTCCAGGTCTCGTTGGATGGCAGCACAACCTTCTGGTGTATCAGCCACTCCTCCCAGCTTGGAATCATCAGCGAGCTTGCTGAGGTTACACTCGATCCCATCATCCAGGTCATTGATGAATATACTGAACAGGACTGGACCCAGCACAGACCCCTGGGGAACACCACTAGTGACAGGCCTCCATCCAGACGCTGCCCCATTGATCACGACCCTCTGAGTTCTGTTGCTGAGCCAGTTCTCTGTCCACCTCACTGTCCACTCTTCCAGCCCACACTTCCTTAGCTTGCCTGTGAGGAGGCTATGGGAGACAGCGTCGAATGCCCTACTAAAGTCACAACGGACAACATCCACTGCTCTCCCTTCAATGACACAGCCAGTCACGCCATCATAGAAGGCTCTCAGGTTGGTCAAGCATCTCCACTTCTCCATACAAACACTAACACACAATGCAGTCAGTGCTTTACAGCTGCATGATTTACCTCTCCTCATCCTGCAAGTGCACTTCTCCTAAAGCAGTAACCAAGGCAAAACCAGAATTACATCAATGTGTACTGATTATCGCGGGCCTAAAATCATTTCCTCACAGCAAGGGAAAAAGAAGAGAGAACTCTTGCAAAGCAAGAAATTTAGCTAGAAAATTCAGTATAAAATTCTGATTAAATTGGAGCTTAGCCAGTCAGAAGATCAAAGACAATAAAACCCTCATTACTCTTTTAATCCTAACTAGAACGAAGGAGCGCATTATCACTACAGACAAGTACAACAGAAGTAAAAGTGGAAAAGGAAGCTATTTTAAAGGAAGATGAAAAATAAAAGAGATAATGCATTTTTAAATAACGTGAGGCATTACATAAGTGTTAAGTATTATTATGGAAGCAAATTAAATCCTTCTAGTACTTGTGCATAACATAAGGAAATGACTGAAGGAAAAAAAATAATACAAGCCCAGTTTATTCATACGACAACTGCCAAGAAATATGTTTATGAATAATGAAGTCAGATGTGTAGGTCTAAATAAAACGACTGTGTGAAACATTCATATGCTGTTAAGAATGTCCTAGGACAAGGGATTTGAAGAAAATGCTTTTCTGCAGGTCTTATTGGCAAACTAGACCTCAGTCGTTAATCTCCATAACACCCACCCAAGCACAAAGCTGATCTTAAGGCACCTGCTCTTGGCAAGTTATCGGAAAAACCAAGAAGTAAATCTTCAGTTTTAAGCTGAAAGAATGCGAAAAGCAAATTTTTATTTCTCACCAAGTTACCGAAGGTAAAGGACTATTCAGCTTAATTTTCTCTTTATATATATAAAAAAGCATGGGTTTTCTTTACTGTATTAGGAAATTTCTGCTTCTTACAATATGAGAAGGAAGGAACTCCTGGGAAGGAAAAACTGGAGAGAAAGGCAGCATTTAAGAACAACCTGAGCTACTTATTACTGGCTCTCACTGTGGCTGTTAGACTTGAGTGAAGCTGTGGCAAAGGAGATGGCTACAAAAAGATAAAAACAGTACAAAGCCCTCATTCCAATCTGATATGAGGAAGTAGAAGGGGCTATAATGTGAAACTAGTTGGAAGCCTTTCATTTTGCACAATTCTGAAATATAAGTTTATTCTTAGACAAAATCAGGCAAAACCTTTGCAACGAAAGCAATTAGCTGTTGTGAAAAGGTGTGACATGTTCAAGTCCACAGATTCTTTTCCACATTAGAGATTTTGCTTTCTTAAGAGAAACACAGAATTTCAGTATATTTTTAAGGTATGCTTTAACATGTTGCATCTGGGTGACATTACAGCTTACTTGAGGCAAACTGCACTGTCACTGTATTAGGTTTGCATGGCAAGTTTTAGCTAGTCATGGGTTTACAGGGGTGGCTTCTGTGAGAATATGCCAGAAGCTGACCTCCTGTCTGATAGAGACAGTGCCAAATGGCTCCAAGATAGACCCGCTGCTGGCCAGAGCTGAGCCTGTCAGTGATGGTGGTAGCAACTCTGTGATAACGTATTTAAGAAGGGGAAAAAAGTACTGTGCAACAGCAGCTGGGAGAGAGGAGTGAGAATATGTGAGAGAAACATCCCTGCAGACACCAAGAATCTATGCAGTGAAGAAAGAGGGGTAGGAGATGCTCCAGGCACTGGAGCAGAGATTCCCCTGCAGTCTGTGGTGCAGACCATGGTGAGTCAGGCTGTGCCCCTGCAGCCTGTGGAGGATAACGGTGGAGCAGATATCCACCTGCCACCCGGGGAGGGCCCCACACCAGAGCAGGCTGGAGAACGGGAAGAGTGTGAGGAGGAACCAGCAGCAGAGACAATGTGTGATGAATTGAACACAACTGCCATTCCCGTGCCCCTGTACCACCTGGGGAGGAGGATGTAGAGGAGTTGGGAAGAAAGGAATGAAGTTGAACTGGGAAGGGTGGGATGGGGGGCAGGTGTTTTAGTTTTTGTGTTCGTTTCTCACTATCCTACTCTACTTTTAATCAGCAATAAGTTAAATAAATTTTCCCCAAGTTGAGTCTGTTTCGACTGCCGTAGTAATTGGTGAGTGACCTCGCTGTCTTCCCATGAACTTTTTAGTCTGATTTTCTCCCCTTGTCCTGTGGAGGAAAGGGAATGAGAGAGTGACTGGGTGGGCATCTGACAGCCAGCCAAAGTTAATCCATCACAGTGCAAAGACTAGATGTCATTTTATCACTGTGGCTATGGATACCACCTTAAAGTAAATTATTAGGTCAGTTTTAGGAGCAAGATAAATGAAACTGTATATGAACTGTCCTACACAAATTACAGGATAGTAGAATCTATGCACTATCTTCCATAAGGTGAACTTTCATAGAATGTCCTGGGTTGGAAGGGACCCACAAGGATCATCAAGTCCAACCCCTGCCCCTGCACAGGACAACCCGAATTCACACCATGTCTCTGAGGGACTTGTCCAAGTGCTTCTTGAATATTGTCAGGCTTGGTGCCGTGATGCCTCCCTGGGGAGCCTGTTCCAGGGCTCCACCACCCTCTGGGGGAAGAACCTTTTCCTAATACCTAAATCTACCCTGGCACATCTTCCTGCCATTCCCTCGGGTCCTGTCATCAGTCCCCAGAGAGAAGAGATCAGCGCCTGCCCCTCCTCCTCCCCTTGTGAGGAAGCTGCAGACCGCCATGAGTTCTCCCCTCAGCCTCCTCTTCTCCAGGCTGAACAATCCAAGTGACTTTAGCCACTCCTTATATGGCTTCTCCTCTAAACCTTTCACCAACTTTGTGTCCCTCCTCTGGACACTCTCCAGTAGCTTTATATCCCTAATGTACTGTGGCGCCCAAACCTGCCCACAGCACTGGAGGTGAGGCCGCCCCAGCGCAGAGCAGAGCGGGACAATCCCCTCCCTCGCCCGGCTGCAATGCAGGGCTTGATGCACCCCAGGGCACGGTTGGCCCTCTTGGCTGCCAGGGCACGCTGTTGGCTCATGTCCAACTTGCCGTTGACCAGAACCCCCAGGTCCCTCTCTGTGGGGCTGCTCTCCAGCCTCTTGCTCCCCAGTCTGTGTGTACAGCCAGGGGTTGCCGTGCCCCAGGTGCAAAATCTGGCACTTGCCCTTGTTAAACTCCATATGCTTGGTGATTGCCCAGCGCTCTAATTTTTCCAGATCCCTCTGCAGGGCCTCTCTGCCCTCGAGAGTGTCAACAGCTCCTCCCAGTTTTGTGTCATCAGCAAACTTAATTAGTATTCCTCCAAGTCCTGCATCCAAGTCATTTACAAATTGATTAAATAGTACCAGCCCCAAGATGGGTCCCTGCAGAGCCCCACTAGTGACTGGCCGCCAGCCAACGTAACCCCATTTACTACAACCCTTTGAGCCTGACCCACCAGCCAATTGTTCACCCTCTGCATTACGTGTTTATCCAGCTGTGTGCTGGGCATTTTGTCCAGGAGGACACTGTGAGAGACAGTATTGAAAGCTTTACTGAAATCCGAAAAGACTACATTGACCGGCTTCCCTCGGACAGCTAGGTGGGTGACCTTGTCATACAAGGAAATCATATTTGTTAGGCAGGACTTTCCCCTCGTGAACCCATGCTGGCTGGGACCAATGACTGCATTGTCTTTCAGGTGTTTTCAGTAACTCCCAGAATAATCTTCTCCATAATTTTACCAGGCACAGAAGTGAGACTGATGGGCCTGTAGTTACCAGGCTCATCCCTGTTGCCCTTCTTGAAGATTGGGATAATGTTTGCTAGATTCCAGTAACTGGGACCTCTCCAGATTCCCAAGAGCATTGAAAAATCATTGAGAGAGGTCTTGCTATGACATCAGCCAGCTCTTTAAGTACCCTGAGACGAACCCATCAAGCTCCACCGACCTACAGGGAACTAGCTGGAGCAGCGAGTACATGTATGAAGTAAGAATGATAATTAAAAGTTTAACGGTTAAAGATATATACGGACCATATCACATACAAATAGTCTAAAAACAAACCAAAGCTTCACCAAGTTTCAGTTTTTCGCTGGAACTAAACAGATTTTATGAAAACCCGCCCAGTTTGTTTAAAAATTAATGGAAGAGATACATAAAGCTACCCTAAACATGGCACATAATAAGCCAGAATCAAGAAGTGACCTAAAGATTTTATTTTGCAATTAAAACTGATTTATTCAGGTTAAAAGAACTGCTATTCTTGGTTACCACGTATCTCCAGATTTTAGAACGAAAAGATCTCAACTTGTCAAACTTATCTTTTAGTTCTAAACTGCAAGAAGCCATTGAGACAAAAAAACTCTGTATCCATCCACAGCTGACAAAAGGACTGCACTTCACCTAGATATGTACAAAACTCATAATGCCATTCCACAGTCTTGCAACATTACTTCCCCAAAATGCTGTCTTCTGTCTTTTCAAAACATAAAGACTATGAAACACACAAAGGCTGAAGAGAAAGTTGGTAACCAAAACAAACACATTTTCTCCATGGAAAACTTCTCTTCCAGAAGATAGTGTTCAGTTATTTGTAAAGAAAGGGCAGGAGACTCATGCATTCTGTTCGCTAGAAGACTGATTTTTTTCTTGATAAGGTAAAACTGGACGGCAACTCAGGACAAATACTATGACCAAATAAGATTTCCCATTATTATATTTAAAAGCCTTATTCAAGAGGTGCACTTTTTTGATACAATTTAACATAGAACTACACCATGTATAATGCAAATCATATGGTAAGGATAGTACTCAGAGTTGTGGCTATTTTGAGACCGTTGCAATTGCTGAATGCAGGGTATTACCAGAAATATAAACAATCTAAACAGGATTCACAAGCAGATCATAAGCACTAGTCAAATTCAAGGTAAAAATAATTGCAACCAAAATTGCAACTGCCAGCAATGGATGACATGAGATGAACAATATATTTCCAGCATCAACACCAATGCAATACAGATGACTAACCCTAGCCTGCCAGCAGAAATGTCTGACATTTAATTGATCAGTTTTCCTAACTGTATTTTGGAAGCTAGTCATTAAATATTCCACAAAATTTTAATGCAAAAAGGGCATTTCCTGTCTGGCAAATTGGCTTGCAGAGAGACGTATCCACACACATACACATTTTATACAGGTAAAAGAAGTTCTGTCTGCTCTCAGAATTCACAGCTAAAAGAGGAAAACTGCTTAAACATCACTCATATATACTCAAGAAAGAATGTTTTTTGTAGTTTCATGAAACAGTTCCACCAGGAGGAATCATCCAGCTAAAAATTACCACACAGAAATGCAGTAATAGTAGTATCAGCATAACAACATATTACATATGTTACATTGCAACAGATACTAAACAGTGATTAGGTTGTAAAATAAAGCAAAAAAAAAAAACCCAACACCCAAACCCTTCTTTTTCAGACAACAGCTACAATCCTTACTGTTTTTCTAGAACAGATTTCCTCTGCCATTGTCCTTCTCAGCTAAAACTAGTTGTCTGAACTCAAATCCTGTTACTGACAAACATACAATATAAGTAGGTGAATGAGAAAAAAAGGGGGCAAAGAAAGCACTTCCCAGTAAAAAATAGTAATTTTTAAATGTAATGAAGTATTAGATACAGGGAACAAATCCACCAACTTCTGCAAACACTAAAATTCCGCTCTAGACTGACGGCATGCATTACCTACAGGTGAACTGCTTACATTGTTCAGATTTATATTTAAGCTAGATCAAGCTTCAAAGCTATAAAGCCTCAAAGAACAGTCACACCAACAACAATCCCTAGGGGCTGGTGCGCCTTTTGAGGGTGAAGACGACTCAGTGTGGGAATTGCAGGAATACTTTAAAAGCCAGTTCTACTACTGACTGAATTATGAAGGCAATGGCCATCGCCTTATCCACACTAATGCAGATCAGGCAAGAACCAGGCCATACATGTGAGCATTTGCTGTCTGTCAGTTAACTGAGTGAATGAAGGGGCTGGTATGGCAGGCAGAAGGTAAGCAAGCATCAGGTTCAGTTTCTTTCTGTTTGCTCACTGCAAAACTGTGGACTAAAAAAGCATAACTGATTTGTAGTGACTCCTTTACAACAAGGTTGTAGTGAATTCAGTAGCTTCAGAAAGGAATCTGATCCAATACCTCAGCCAAAAACAGTCTCAGTGCTGCATGTGAAAAACTAAATCCAAGAGAGAGCACAAGGGAAATATTCTTTATTGAGCCAAAACAAAACAACTAATTGAGAATGAATCATTTTAATTACTTATGGATACAGAAATAACAACAACAAATAACAATAAAAAGATCTGCTGTCAATTAGTCTACTTCAGTTGTAACTCTAAGAAATCCTGCTAAATGCCACATGAGATTTTATTTTCCACATCTCAGAGCTACTATACCAAAATATTTGGGGATTTACTTAAACTTTCAATCAAATATAAAGTAAATCAGATGTAAATACTTCTATAGTGGTTGGCAAAACGCTGCTCCCTTAAGCACAGTTAGTATTAAAGATTTAGGCTTTAAATGTCAGAATGCCATGATGGTTGCTTTTTAATTAGGGGATAACGTTACTTTTTACAATTATAGGTCTGAGATAACAAAATGAACATATTGCCCTCTCCTAGGCATCAGAGGCTATAGTAGCTCAAGATGAATAAGATCTATGGGCAGAAAGGGAAGACTTTACATCTTCAGTTTTAGCACACAGTATGTATTTCAAGTAATGCTTGAAATCTGGTAGATGTCTGAATTTTACTCCCTAACAAGAGATACCAAGAGCATAAACCCAAGTTTCTTCACTTTCAGACAAATAGAACAGCACAATGTTACATTATGTTGAATCTATTTAGCATGCAGTGAAAAGGCCAGCACCTGATCAAAACCTACAGTTCAGGAAGGCACATCACCTGTGAGCAGTAGGAAAGACCCAGAAGTTCGAATTCAGTTCCTCCATCCCCATATTCCACTGTAACAGTGAAGTTCTAACAAAAATTACTGTGGCCTTGTAACCCTGTTTACTACACAGTACAAAGAAAGCACTATAGTATGTTCAAGAGCACTGTCATAATTAGGGGATATGGGAGCTGCACTATTGAATGAAAAATTGAAAGGAAGAAAACTTGGCCACTGGCTCCTAGCAAAGCAAGTCTGGGCTAACACTACTGCCTCTCCAGCTATCACACCTCTTACTGCTTCTTAGGCTCCCCAGTCCCTAGCTGTGTGTTGTCTCATATTAAAGACTACATGTTCTTTGAGACAGCTGTTGTGTAGTCACTCTACATTTGTCTGGCTTTTTGCATAGCCTGTGCCCTTCTCTGTTAACAGAGCTCAGTTGTACAAGAGTATACCAATTAAGTAATAAACATGATGTGAATCCACTGCAATGGACTCTGGAAGAGGTCATATTTGAAGCTTTGTAGGAGACCCCGAGGACAACTGAAAATCGTTATTCACCAGATCAGATGGTGTCCCTGCAGGTGATAATGCAGAACACAAGAAGAAAGCATCAAAGACATAGAAAGCTTGCAGTTTCATCTTTTTAGAATAGCATAGCATAGCATAGCATAGCATAGAATACTTCAGTTGGAAGGAATCTACAATGATCATCTAGTTGTGAGCAATCTTTAAGTTTAACACTATACATACATGCACTCTTAGAAGACTCCAGCTTCTCATTCATATTTACATCCTCTTCATTATCTCTAAGGGGGAAATTACTTGGATATAATCAATGAATATTCAAGCACATGACTTTGAGAATGTGAAGAGTGACACTGCAGCTCAAATGGAGGTTAATTTGCTTTTCAAGCTACCACTTCAGCTTCATGCATTCAAATTAAATGACAACTTGATATATGGTTAGACTATGTCAATACTTTTAAGTCATATAAGGGTTTGTGACATTGTAAGGCAGTCTGAAGTGCACTATGCAACTGATTTTTATTACGTTCTAGGGCTCTCAAAGTGTTTTTTCTAATTATGTGAAATAACATTTTTTCTATTACTTGTCATGCTCAGTGTCTGGATTGTCTCTTACTGACTGAGTACCTCTCTTGTACTACTTTGTTTTATTTACTTTTCTTCCTTCTATGTAAGCCAAGAAAAATATATCATGCAAAGGAAATTATTTGTCCAGTCAAATTTAAAATATAAAAATATAAAAGGAAGGGTCAATAGGAGCAGTGGGAGATTTGAAGGAGTACAGATGAATTTTAAATACCAATTTATTGTTAAAAAAAGAGAAAAGCCAACAGTGAGGCTGAAAAATTATGCAATTTATTCCAGTGAAGGAATGAATTCTGAGACCAGGATTACCTTATCCCTTATCACATTTATTCAGAAGTTTTCCTGAGTTTAAAAGTTCATAGCAGTAATTCATAATAGTATGACACTTCTAAAGCAAGACAAAATAAAAGTACTGCTTTTAATCACCATGCAAGTACCATCAGGGCACAGCTACACTGATAGGACAGGAAGAAGGAATGCAGCAAAGCACAACAATTTTTTCAAGACCAAAATATGCTATTTTTAAAATTTAACTTCAGTCATGCAGGAACAATCCACCCACAGCCCGGAAGAGGCACAAATACTGAGCCCAGTTCTCTTCCTAATGAAGTCAACATACATTCAGCACTGGTTTTAGATAAGAAAAAATGTATTTGCTTCTGGCCAAACATAATGGAACTTCTCCTAGTCATCTACCTAGACCTCAAGATCACATGTCCATCCATATTGCTTGCTATAAAGCAATCCTATGGAGTCTTAAGGGACATGATTTCAAGGAAGTCATGTGGACATAGGTAATAGTGTATGGTTCACCTACTCTATCTTCTGTCCCCATGAATTGCATGGAAAATTCATGACAAGTTGAGGCATTTTAACATCAAGTATTTTTAACACTTACAATGACTGACACTATGTAGTCTATAAGTAATATGTACATCAGGATACAGACAGTGAAGATAAAGTATGATTATTAAGACATAGTTCTTTGTGTTTATTAAAATTTTTTAGCATTGAATAGTACTCTACATAATCTACCACAAAAGCAAAGTGTTACTCCAAGGGTGACATCTGAGGTCCACCAAAGTACAAGCAATCTTTGCCATTAGTATCTGTATGACTTGCCTTAAGGCAAGGAGTGTCTATTTGGCTGTTAGGAAGTACTTCCTTCTTGCTTTTCTAAAACCCACTCCATTTAATGGGTTAGGAAAGCCAAGGCTGACCTAGCGCTGAATCTGGCAAAGGATGTGAAGTGTTAACAGGAAAGGCTTCTACAAGTACATAAAGAGCAAAAGGAAAACTAGGGAAAACATAAACCCGCTCCTGAATGGGGCAGGGGAACTGGTGACAAAGGAAACAGAAAAGGCCAAGGTACTCAATGTCTTGTGTCAGTCTTTACTGGTATGACAGGCTGCAGGAATCCCAGGCACCTGAGTTTAGAGGGAAAGTCTGGAGCAAGGAAGGAGGAGGCGGAGGACAAGGTGAAGGACAAGGCTGGGGAACACTTACACTGGACACATGTAAGTCCTGACAGGCTGCACCCATGAGTAGAGTGAGACGGCTAATGTCATTGTGTGACCACTCTCAATTATCTTTGAAAGGTCACAGTGGTTGAAACTGGAGGAGAACACAGGTCACTCCTGTCTTCATGAAGGGCAGGAAGGAAAACCTGGGAAAAAGCACACTGATAAGTCTCACCTCAATCTCTAGTAAGGTGATGGGAATCTTGCTGCAAAGCACTTCCAAACACATGAAGCGCAAGAAAGTAACCTACAGTAGTCAGCATTGATTTATGAAGGGAAAACAATGTATAACCAACCTGACAGCATTCTACAATTAAGTAACTAGCTTGGTGGATGGCGGGATAGCAGTGGATGTTGTTTACTAAGACTTTTGACACGGTCTCCCGTAGCACCTTATAGACAAGCTGACAAAGCCTGGATGAAGTAAGTGGACCGGAGTTGGGTTCAAAACTCTCTGAGTGGCTGGGCCCAAAGGGATCAGCAGCACAAAGTCTAGTTGGCAGCAAGTCACTAGTGGTTTAGCCCAGCTGTCAGTACCGGTGTCAGTACTGCTTAAAATCTTCATCTTAGCAGTTAAATAGAACTGGACAATGGGACAGAGTGCAGTCTCATTAATTTTGCAGATGATACAAAACTGGGAGGAGTTGTCCTGCCATTCAGAGGGACCTGAACAGGCTGATGGACTGGGCAGAGAGGAATCACGTGAAGTTTGACAAAGGGAAATGCAAAGTCCTGCATCTGGGGAGGAATAACCCCATGCACCAGTACATGATGGGGGCCAACCAGCTGGAAACGAGCTTTGCAGAGAAGAACCTGGGGGTCCTGTGGACACCACACTGACCACGAGCCAGCAATATGGCCTGGTGGCAAATGCAGCCAACAGCTTTCGGGGTTGCTTTAGACTGTTGCCAGCAAGTCAAGAGAAGTGGGCTTTCCCAATGAAGCTATACCTGGAGTACTGGGTCCAATCCTGGGCTCTCCAGTAGAAAACAGATATGGACTTCCTGGAGCAAGTCCAGTGTAGAGACACATAGATGATTAAGGGACAGGAGCCTCTTTCATATGAACAGAAGCTGAGAGAGCTGGAACTGCTGAGCCTGGAGAAAAGAAGGGTCAGGAGAATCTTAACCATGTGTATAAATACCTGATGGGTTAGAATGAAGAAGAGGGAGTGAGGCTCTTCTCCTTGGTGCCCACTGACAGGACAAGAGGCAATGGGCACAAAGTGAAACACACGAAATTCCATCTGAACAGAAGACAACACTTTTTTACTGTAAGGCTGGTCAAACAATGTCACAGGTTGCCCAGAGACATTGTGGAGTCTCCATGCCTGGAGATACTCAGAAGCCAACTGGCTGCAGTCCTGGGCTTAACCTGCTTTAGCTGACCCTGCGTGAGCACAGGGGTTGGACTAAATGACCTCAGGCAGACCCTTCCAGGCTAATACTTTATGTCCTTTAACCTCAGCAACTCTGTGCTATCTTGGGGGATAATGCTGATCTATCTATGAATTATTTCTGAGGATACATAAAGCTGTCAAAAATGTCTTTCAGTCATTTTTCCCCTTTTTCCTTTAGAAAATGAATTTTCCTTCTCTGAAAATTTATTTTTGTTGATGGAAAAATATTTTTTTAAATTCAGTCACTGCTGTTAAAATTTCTGCTTTTAAGTGCACTGTTTGCCTGCAGTGTCCATTTTGTGTGAAACCATTGGAACATTTCATATGTGAAAATCAAGTGTATTTCAAGGGGAAGACGGTCATCTTTTTTGTGAGTGGAAGAAGTGGCCCTTTCATACCTGAGTGATAAGAACATCACACTTGAAGTAGCTTGCTTTTTTTTGGTGACTATTTCTTATGCCTCTAGATGACTGGTTATTAAACTGACAAGTAGATAATTTTAAATGGACTTCAGTATTTCTCCAGCAACAGAGATTTGAGAACTATTAATCTCTACATTAAGCAGAAACACTTTGTCATTTTAGAGTCATGTCACCACAAAATGTTTAGTGGGAAGACTGAACAAATTCATTTTTAGAACTAGCTGTAACTGAAGATAACATGCGGTTAAATACATATTCATACAGCAGTTTAAAGGAAGAAGCAGAAGCTTGTTACCATTTAAACATCCTTTCTGAACAAGTGAAGGGAGCAGCAGTTATGCCCAAAGAGAGTCAGTGGCTGGCAGGAAGTAGTACTCCGCAGTTTAGGTAAATGGGATGAAAGTAGCAGTGGAACTAAGTAGAACTACAGGATATTTCCACACTTGACTAGTTTAATGCCCTTTAACAAAAAATGGCTGAGAAGAATGAACGTTGTTTCATTTTATCTTCCCTCAGAGGTAAAATCTCTTTTTTATATGGAAAATTGCTAATTAAGGAATGAGCTTATAGAAATTAATGGTTAAGGTTACTTTGTGGTCCCTATGTGTGAGAAGTGTAACAATATGTCACAGGGGAGAGTAAAGGATGGTGCTGTAGTGCACTCAGTAGAAACTGTATGTCTGTGCGTGGTACCTCAGTTAAAGCACTGCTTTTTTTGCTAGCACAAGTTGGCAAGAGGACGAGCAGCAGAGCCAGACCAGGTTCCAGTTAAGATATTAGAATTTGGAATAAATCCCACCGCCTGCTTTTCTTACAGTTAGGCTGTGGATTGAATCCAAGGCAGCAACCGTACGTTCCACTCCAGATGAGCACAGAGCATCCAGTACAACTACTCTCCTAATCTGGCCTCTCGTGTCACTACATCAATACCAACAGTGGCATTATAGAAACATATTATGGTAATGGAACAGCATGTATTCTTGCTGTGTGTTCTACTGAGGTTTCTGTCCGGTCTTTCCTTCCATTTATACACGTATGTAACATATGTCATTTACAGAGGGCAGTTGTTTGATCTGGTTTTGATCTCCATGTCAGTGAGTCTTAAAGCCCATAGAAACAGCTAGCTGGTGTGAAATAACTGAAACAGTTGCCATATAAGCTAGAGTACAATGAAGTAAGCATATTAATATTGCATGACTCTAGGGTATTTCATAATAAGAGCAAATCGCCTTGTAGTAGTTCAAAGCGAATAAAAACATAAACTAATCAAATACAGCTAATGTCTCTTTTTCAGCAGATTAGCTGACCTCTTATTTGTTTTGATTCTGTCACTAAAGTTAAGCAGACAGTACATTAACTTTTTTACAGTGCTTGAATCACGTATGCTGTTTCAGTTTTAAAACAACAGCTATTAATTTCCAACTCCAAAAGGTTTCTCCTTCAAGGCTAATTGAAACAAACAAGTTTATTTTTCTAGGCCTCATTCCAGAATGCTCAAGTGCATGTATTCTGGCTGAGTGCTTGGAGTCCAGTTTTCTCTATGCTTGAATCTTGCAGGAAATATAAAACTGTGGGGTGGAAAGGATGGGGTTTTTATGAGAAATCTGGGGTGGTTTGCAGTGAGAAGATGTCTTTCATGTTTCATTACAGTAAAAACAATTCTTCAGTTAGTCAGATCACTCGGTAGCCTGAATATTGATTCCTTTTTGTTAGGTTGCTTTTTTTCTTTTCTACCACTTGTGCATTTCATGCCTAAGTTCAGCCAGGAGCTCCTGGCTCATTCATGTACCAAGCAGGACTGACTCCTGCCACCTTTGCTTTATTTCCTGCCTGCTGGGATGGACTTTTCTTGAGCTTGGAGAGGATTCAGACTCCTCTTCTTTCCAGGGCTGTATCCCATGGGATTCTTCCAAGTAGATCTCTGAAGAGATATATGGACTAGCATTGGTGGCTGTTATGTTAAGAATGACTTATTTCTCTAAGTATTTATCTTCTATTATTTTGCTAGCTTATAAATTTGTGTGAAACTAAAAAAAAAAAAAAAAAAAAAAAAAAAAGGAAGTTTACATTTCAAACACTGGATATCATAATACTAGCAATGTAGGATATCCAACATTGAGAACCAAACCCAAGGCAGAGATGAAGACTAATTTTGCATTTTATATACATTTTTACAGGTTGGCTTGGTTTCAATACTTTCTCATTTTAGTGTCCTCTTAAATATCGAAGTATTTAACAGAGAAAAGAACAAAAAAGATACAATACTGTTTAAAGGGTGTGTAAAAATAAAAATACCTATCAAAATAATTGTTTGCATAATCATGATATAAACAAGCTGCAATTAGGGTGTACTTGTCATTTCATTATGCTGCTCATTATGACCAAGATATCCTGTTTGTTCTGCCTGTTCAAACAGAAGAAGAAAAAAAAAGGCAACCTATTCATGAAAGCAATTCTTTACTGTTTCAAAAGGAAGCTGGAGCTGGTAAACACATGTTCGTATGGGAAATTGCCATAATCCTGACTATATCCCAACAGGCTCTGAAAATATTTCTCACAAAGTCTCTTCTATAAAATCTAGAACATGTGTACAACAGACTATGTTTCACGTCCTTTTAAGGAACTTGCTAGATTAATAAAGAGGATGTGACTCTGGCACTTCCTTTCAAATGTCTGCCTTTTGCTACAGGTATTCTGCAATATTTGTTTTCTCTCCTATTTTCATGATTTCTGCACTTTCATCAATCTGTGAAAGAGGCCATGGAAGTTTACATCTAGACCTCCCACTGACGGCATCTTACTGTAGGCTTCTAGTGCAGGACATCCAACACAGAGTCTATTGATAAATGCATTTCATTATGTTTGTACCATTAAGCTCCTACCATTCTTCCAGGACAATTATTAGAGAAATCAATACAGCTGTTATTTTTTATGTGGTTGCTAAGAGGTTTTGAAATTGATCTTACAGTTTTTTTATTACTATTGACTGATACGTCAAAAAGAACACAAACAGATCAACACAGCTCCCTCACTAATTGTCATTCAGCTAAATATCTATAAGCCATTAGGGACATATAAAAGTCACAAATTTCTGGATGGGGAACAGTAACATTGATGAAAATTTTTAAAACTTCACCACTTGAAAAATGTAGGTCACTCTTTACAATCTAAAATGGACAGCATGATTTCCTCAGCTATTTTTCTTCACTTTTTTTCTGAGTTTTCATCCTCTTGCCTCAAACATGGCAATTCAGTTAAAGAAAATGAGATCACCCTAGACATGGAAACATTCTGAATCAACTAGAAAAAAATGCAAGAATATCTTGAACTTTTTATTCTGAATATAGTTCTTTCATATTCCAAATCACACACCTAGCAATCAGTCTTCCTGAAGAGCAATGGGATCCAGTGTCACCTACTATAATTATCTATTTTTATCAAAACCATAACCAGTAGCAGTCAGACTCTGCCAGAACTGATGTGTATGTTGTCTCTGAAAGCATGTATTGTCTCCCCTCTCAACTGCTATTTTTTCCAGAATTGTTTACCAAACAGATGAACAGGCATGCCTCATTGTCTTCCACATACTGGAGCAATACTGATCTTTATGATTTGTGCAAGTTTAATTTATGTGTTTAAAAGATAACACAGATAAGGAAAGGGGGTGGGTGCACTTCTGCCCTGCGTAATTTACTACATTTGTAAAAAGTGGATTTAGAACTCCTCCATCCTGATTTACCAGTATTTTACTCTCACTAACCCTTACTTTGTATTGGTAGAAAAAGCTGCATAAAATGCAGGAGAGAGAAAGAAAAATTCAGACCTTTAATGCTCATACAGAAATTTATAACTGATGCCCTCCATGTTGAAGTATCACAGATGGTAAGATCAGTTTTTAAACCAGTGTGTTTTTCTTTACCACATACGAAAATATTGCAACAGTATTTTTAACTTTTTGGATGACAGTTGGCCACAATGACTTGCTACTACAGTTAGAAACCAGACCACAGATGTCCTACCACTAAAGTTTAAATCTATCCCTTGGGTTTGACTCCACACTATGAATTACTAGAACAAACAGAAAAACTTTTCATTTGCACTTCTGTTACTTTCCATCCAGGACTCTACTCTCCAGATAACTATTCAGACTTCCCTGCTCCATTACATGTGACTATCTCTTAAAGCCCAAGATTTTAAGTCCTCTGCATAAAGGACTCTAGCTACTTCTGTGGGTGTCACTTTTAATTAAGGACACATGGAAAGGAAATGAAGGAGCCAAAAAGCAGCCTGGTTGTCTGGAAAAACACCAGAATACATGGACATGGGTGACAACAGTAGGAAAAATCAGAGCTGGATAACAGGAAATGTTTGCAGCTGAAAGAAACAGTCTAGTGCCTCTTGTTCAAGCATATGAAGAAGCCGAATGACTCAAAAATCAGCCTCAAATGAAAGAAAAATTGGGGAAACGACCCCAAAGTTTCAAAGGTAACAGAAAGACAAAAATATTAACAAGGATGAACCCCTTGAAACTCTTAAAAACACAGTTTTATTTTCTTTTTATATATTCCACTCAAACTTCACTGAACAGGAAGTCATTCATAAAGCTATCAAACCATGTAGTGAGCTAGACAGTGAGAACTAGAAAGTTTAGTAGCTAAAGATAATCAAGTAGGGCCTGATGATAAACCAGAATGGGACAACAGAGATACACTTCTGTATCGACTGTTTTGTAACTAAGTGTTTTAAGCAGCTGTAGCTTCATTTTTGCTTCACACCAACTACATTTCTGTTTAAGGCAACAAGAAAACATGCCAAAACCAGATGGTTCTAATCTCGTAACTATTCACTAATATCCAATTCTGATTCCTAGCCGCTAGCCTTCACAAGTAAAATTATGCAACCATATCACTTAGGATGACCTCTGAAAGAGACTGTAATTTAAGATAAAGAAACTGTATGCCTGAGCTGCTTATCATACAAAGAGAAGGACTGAGCTCTCACCATTGAGCTATTATCTTCATTTCCAGTGCTCCTCCAACTCCTCCACCTCCACTGAGATAGCCTTTACTGCACTCTTGAACTCTTCTCTAGTAATGACGATTGGGCCCACCAAGAACAGCTGTTACATTTAGTACAATCCGTTGACAGGGATTATTGAAAGAATGTATGCCCAAATAGCACAGTATCTGTTTTTTTCACTAAAAATTATAAAACCCAACATTTCTGCTCATAGTTCTAGGAGGGTTTAAAAGAATAAAATTAGAAACTGGGAGTATATCTATTTACTAAGGAAAAAAAACCTGAGAACATTTGGCAGACAGCAGCTTAGTTTCACAAGCAAATATTTAGTTATCTGCAACTGACAAGTAAGCAGAAACACTGATTGGCTAGATTTGGTTTAAAATCTGTGCAAGTAATTTAGCATCAATGTTATAATGTTTAGTTTTTAAGTAAACAATATTGTCATAGGAAAGCTTGCGCTTGTGGATAGTAGCACTGTAATTGGTAGTTTCATTAACATAATTTTTCTGCATCTATAAAGTACATCATCAGTCTTGGCATGTGACCAAGGTACAAGTGTAGTCACTTTACTGGGAACAAATGCAGTTGGCTAGGCAGTGTTCTAAGACTGTTTTCCCATTTTATCAACAAAGGAATATTTCTTTTACTGCCTCTTTCTCTCCCCCACACATACACTGAAACAAGCAACAACACACCAGGTAGGATCTGTCCCAGTCCCAGGAAGAGAAGACAGCTTTAATACTGTTCAGAACAAATCAGCGCTGGTTGCAACTCTGTAAGAGATTATTCCTTTTAAA
The DNA here is from genome assembly GCF_949628215.1 of Phalacrocorax aristotelis. NCBI lineage: Eukaryota > Metazoa > Chordata > Aves > Suliformes > Phalacrocoracidae > Phalacrocorax > Phalacrocorax aristotelis. Next base: position 16,880,523 of record NC_134311.1, on the reverse strand, counting down.
TCACCTCCAATCTTTTCCATTCTCTTTTCCATTCACTTGTTGCAAGGCAAAGGGGCATTACTTCTGGTGAGCAGGGAGGAACAAGGATTTCCTGGTTCATATATCCCAGAATTTGCATTGTGGAATACTGTCAAAGTTGTGAACCTTACGTGGTCCAGGATGTTCATATGGTGTTCCAATTATACAGATGATTCACTGATCTTTATCATAGCCATACAGTCTGAAAAGGAACCCTGGATTGCAATGTTATTTCACCACTTAGCTACTACTGACAAATATGATCTTAGGTTGCTTGTTATCTAGCAAATCTATCTTCCAAGAAGTATATTCTTGCTACTAAAAAATCAGCTGTAACTCTCATGAATGCTCTTGAGAGATGAGAAATGATGTCTTACCATTTCAGAAAAACCCTGGCTGGGCAAAGAAAAGACTGCATTGTCTGCAGCTGCCAGAGTCCTCTGCGAACTGGTGATTCAGGCTTACGTAAAATATGAATGTCCCTTACGTAATCACCATTAGTTCTTTTTGTGCATAGTTGTGGTATCATAGTAAAATCTTATATGAAACACTGTGCTGAATGGGCAGTTATTCTGAATTAGAAATTTTGCAACTTCACTGCCTTAAAAACAATACTGAGTTTAGATAAGCCAGAATAACAGGACAAGTACATTCTGAACCTGCCTGAAATCCTGGATCTGACAGTCTCCAAGCCTCACAGCCAAGTTCTCAAAGTTCTGACTGTTTATGAAGAATTTCACCCACTTCAGCTGTTAAAACAAAGATCCAACACAGTCACAAGTGGAAATGAGCAACCGAGTTTTGTAGCAGTACTGGTCTTTGTGGATTTGCAGAAATGCATGCAGACCGATAAGAAGTGCTGAAGAGTCACATAAAGAAACTACTAAATGGCTTATCGCGGAGTTTCAACAAGACATTGGGCACATCTGTAGAACCATAAGTGGTAAAGACAATAATCCCTCCTCTGATAGATAGATTCAAAGAGCCCAGCACCAAAATACTTACGAAGCCACATTCTTTCCTGCAAGATGACTCAACTTTCCATTTGCCTGCAAGTTAGTTAAGGCTTGTACAAATTCTTTAAAAATGTAACAGGACCTTTTAGGCAGTTATTTCCATGCTAAGGAAAGTGGATCTAAGTAAGATCTTTCAGAATCAGCTGGCAGTCTCCATAGGGCAGAAAATACACCGTTGTGTACTTGTATATATATGGAAACCAAGACTGCATATAACAAGCAACTTACAGAGTATCACACTCTATCTGATATACTACAGAATCTAAAATTCAGGTTTACACCGAACAACCAGACAGGATTTGCTGCCAGTACAGCTGAGATTCACCTACCCACCTGAAAACCAGAGCTGCCAAATCAGCCAGTGTCCAAAAGTGAACTCAGGGGAAGGTACTTTAGCCCTCAGAAATCATGACATATGTGCACTTTCCAGTTCAGAAATCTGAAAAGCTCCCTTTGAGTCTAGAAAAGAGCAAGCATTGACTATCCTCCTGCTTTCACCAATGAATGATGTAACAGTTCTGGCATCCAAATCACCACCTCTTTCAGCCACGACAGAGCGCTGTAGAGTACTCCATAGGGTGTGAGTGAGGGATACAAAAACCCAAGATTACTATCTGTTTCTTAATGTACACTAAATTTAGTTTTCAAAGCAAGAAAGAGAATTACTTCCTTCACACTGCAGAATTATGGAGAAGTAAATACAGCATTGGTAGTTCTTTCACTTACTCAATTTTATGGAACCAATTTCCCTCAAAGCAGGTTATTTATTATGTTGCCATCCTGAAGGCCCATGTCTAGAAAAATTGTAATCTGCAAATATTTTTAAAAGATTTTGTAAGTGCTGTAATTTTTCAAGCATCCTGTTTGGTTTAAACCACTACTTTTACAGGAAAAGATTTTTTGTGTCTGTTGGTCCTGGTGAAACTCGTATTTTCCACATTGCAGTTGGAGATCTAAAATACACTTAGGGAACATTATATTATACTATATTTGTAGTTAAAACATATTTTTCACTTTCTCCTCCATCACAGCAATTAATCTTAACACATTTTTAAAATTAAAAAAAAAGAAGAAGAAAGTGCTTTTCTTAATTTTGTTTCCAAACTGTTTCAAGAGCCAAAATTATAGCAATGGATTGATACTGCCATATTTTCTTATGGAGGTTCTAATAAGATTGAATTTATGATTAACCACACTGCACTATACCCATAATCAAGACAACCTCTGAAATTGCAAGATCTCAGCAATATGTAAAAAGGAGCTCTGTTATTCTTAACAAAATGGCTTTTTCCTTTGCTTGCTGAAATGGTGAAAAAACATAAAGGATACAATATCAATGAATGGACTAAAACAAAACAAAAACAACTGAACCATAGGGGGAAAAATTTACATATCCTACCAAGCTATGAATAAGATTAAATTAGACCAGAAGCATGATCTGGAACAATCAGTAATAACACAGAACATGCACAACAGTGGGAAACTGCCATTGATATATTTTGGAGCACTGAATGTACAAAGGCTCAAGTTACTTGCACAGCTAGTAACTAGTTCATTGTACCTCCTCTGTGCTTTAAAAATATTTTCTTAAGCTGAGCTACTCAAAAAAAGTCTTCAAATATATTTGTTTTGAGTATCGGCAATTTAACACTAACACCAAACCCAGGTTAAAACAATATATTCACATACAGATCGGGAGATAGTGCATGACATAACTTTCCATGGAAAATTATGATTGAGAAGAAACAGCAGGAATTAACAATTCTGTTGTTCAGTCATTTTAGAAATGTGAAATCTGACCAGAAAAGCCTGCTTAACAAAGTAAGCTTAAAAGATACTAATCTTTTTTCTCTACTTCCTGCAAAATTTTAGGGAAAAAAGCTGCTTCTACTCCAAAGTGTGACCCCTTGGAGAAAATGCACATACAATATTTGCAATTACTAGGAAAAGCCCACTGCAAATTGATTTTATGACTTTACAAGTGAAAACACAGCAGCTGAACTAACAAAATCAGGTTGAATTTATTTTTTTTTAATAACTACCTCTTGTATCAGTAAATTCTAAGGCAGAAATAAATTTTATTCCATGTTACCTATCTGTTCTACTTTAAATATCAATGGCCATGCAGGAAATTAATAAATGTGAATCCTCAGGAGGCTTTCATGAGAACACTAAAATGAATGGTTACACATCTGCAGTCTGAACTTTGAGATGAATACAAGCAAATTGTGAATGTGCATTTTTCAAATGATTGCACCCATTACTTTCCACTGACTCATGATTGTTGGAAAAAATGAATAATACATTTTAATATAGTATAGAGATTCAACAATCACAAATACAGAGAGTATGTATGGGTATATATCCATCTTCTATGCATACATAATACTAAAGCTATAGGTTGTCATCTGTTTTTAATACTAAAACACCAAATAATTTATAATGCAGAACTGTAAAACATATATATAGAACACTGCATCAATCATGTACAAGTACTAGTGCTGTTCAACATTTCTGTAAATCCTCCATTAAACTTAGATTTGAGACTGAACCAAAGACTTATACGGATCAAGTCATGGTTTCTTAGAACACTGAAAGAGAGACATAAATGCTGCGCTATTTCATGTCAGGATTATTTGCAGTTCACTTCATTATTTCAAAGAATATTAGTGACTGAAACACAGTGCACTCCACTTTAAAGCCAGTGCTATTCTTTTTCTTTAATTCAGAAGGTAACTACTAAATGACAATTGGGAGATCAGCTGACAGGACTCCTAAATTACTTGACAAAATCAGTACACTGCTAATATAAGCAAAAAAAGAGCAGAGCCTTGTGCAGCTACTCAGTAACACTGTCAAATAAGAAGGAATTAACTATTTGACTACTAATCATGTCTTGCTTTGCATTTCCACATTCTCTGTCAAGCCTCATAACGTACCATAAGCCAATAGTCAAGACAACAACCATGACTTGCTCTGTAGGTAAAACACACAGAAAAATTAAAATTCAACCGTTATATCCTAAATGGTGGCCGAAAGTATAAAGCCCATGTGTCACCTAAAACTACTCCATAGTAATGTAAAACTTTACCAAAATAAAGAAACACCACACGAGAAAGCATGTGTGAGTATACACACTACCCTTGTATTTACTTGAGCAATACTTCAGAGACATTCCATTTTTAGGAGAACTAAACTTAACATTCAGGAAATTAATAATTACATATGATTCCCAATCAACTTCAGAAGAAAGAGATACATATAAATATGGAAGATATTTTGCTTTAACAACAGTTTACTCCAGGTACAATTTGAAGAGTCCTGTGCTGTAAAAGTGGTCACAACCTCTAAAGCCTTTTGGCAAAGGTAATGAATATTCAACATCTGCAGGGCTGTTGCAAGTTCATGAACTATAGAAATAAAAAAGATTACTTCTTTTGGTAGCCTAGTTCTTGTGTAAAAATCCAAAAATAATACACCCTAGTAACGGCATCCACAAGGAACAAGATACTTGGCCCCAAAGTAAGAGAGCAGCAACAGGCTTATGGCAACTACCACTGCTAATATAGGCTCCAGCACTTACGTTAGGATGAAATCAAGCATAGCAGAGCTCAGCCTTTCCAAACCATCCGTTGGTTCAGGGGGAAGTGGGGAATTCTATGTCAATGTCTTTAATAAATCAGATGTGACTCATTGCATTCTTATTGGAAATCAGAGACTGAGATCTCTCCTTTTTCCACTGAACCAATGGCAGCAGCACTGGGAGCAGTAGCACTGGGGCAGGGATCCTTCGTAAGTTTCTGCCCTCAGTATAATCAGTTCAATTAAATCCTTGTATCCGACACTGCAGTTTTGCGACACAGTGCTCAAATCCTGGCCTTGGTTTGTCTCCTTAATGCCATGCAACACCCTTATTCACCTCATCTTCTCCAGTGGCACTGATCATAGAAAAGCATGGAACTAATTTAATCAGTATAACATCCCCATAAATCTTCCTAAGCTGTGTTTCTTTGAAGAACACATTTCATTTATAACTGTTGTTTCAATAAACCAAGTAATCTGAGATAACTTTGCTCAATATATTTCAAATGCTGAAAGCATCTGTTAGGTCATGTTGGGTTTTGGGTTTTTTTTATTTTTTCTTTCAGGATGAGAAAAAAGCATTTTTCAAACACTTCCCTGCATCTTTCATTTTCTCATTTAAATTCCTTAACCCAAACTCAATAATCATCCATTAGAATTTCAACACCTTGTAGTCCCACAGTGGTCTGTTCAATTACTTTAAGAAATATCCTGGGAAAGAACTAATGCCAAACAGTACTCTCTTAAGTTTGTAACATTCAAATGCAGTATCTGAATTTGTATCTGAAGCTAGAGATTTAGAACTTGCCTCATTTACATTTGCCTGCCAAAATACATATCCTGCATTTAGTCCCATGATGATTTTTTGCTTCATGTGAGCTTTAATTATAAATTAAAGCAAAAACTCCTATGTAACATTCCCTGCAAGGGTCACAATACGTCAAGTGTATACCATTTGTGCGAAGTCTATGCACTGCCCTGCTCATGTGTGGAACGCCGGTTTTCTCCACAATAAGGACCAAACCACTCTCCTATTCTGTCCTCCACCTGCACACTTGTTTTCCCCTCTTCTTTAACTTTTGGACAAACAATTCTACTGTCCCATCATTTGCACACTGAAATTCACTAGGACATTCAATGTCTAAGCTCTAACAAACTGTAATACTTCAAATTACAAAGTGAAACGTCCCATTGATGCAAGCAGGTCTTACTTACACAGTCAGCATCTGTGCACAAGTGGGTAACCAGCATTACACTTCCATTTGGTACATGCGCCAGCCTTGGGTAGGGCATATCACACAGAGCATGTATCAGTGCATACTGTTGCCATGGGCCAAAAAACCAAACTTTGAACTCAAACAACTCACAAGAACTCACTATCCTTGTCACTCAGACCAGTCCAATTTCATTTGAGACTACTTGATGAATCACAGAAATTAGACTGTACGCCTATATTACTTTTAACGCAAATACTGCTGAAAAGCATTTAACAATTTTACTACAAATATTGTTTTCTCATAATTAGTAATGACACTTGACATTTAACTTCTATGCAAATCTTTACTTTGATAAAATTAGAAAGGACAAAAACTTGAAAATTTTTCATACCTTATTCCTGAAGTATAGCCTATGATGTTGTTTGCAAAAATTCTAAACATTAAACAGTGTAAACTACTGTAAATTTAAGCAATGTCAAACAAGAACTTTTTATTTCAGTTAAAGTTTGGAGGAAAGTGGAAAATTCAGTGAAGAGCAGCTAAATTATTCTTGAGAGATGTCAGTGCCCTAAGATCAGAATGTAGTCTTCTGAAACTCACTGTTTTTTCATCTGTAAAATCAGAAAAAGAAGTACAACTGCACTTCTGTAGCTATACAGTGCTATCCTACACAGAGTAGTGCTATCCAGTATTATTTGTTTTAAATAATATGGGCAGCACATACCACCCAATATTAGCACTCAGTTGTATAGATATCAGTACTCTAGCAAACGTGTGGGATGAGACGATGGCAGAAAAACCAAGTAGAGAAGCAGTAATATTACTTTAAGCTGTAATTATGCAGTATTCTCTTTCAGAGATTCCTGAAACCCTTTACAAAAATTGAATTACATTTTTGAAACCGTGTTAAAGGAAAAAAAACTCACTACATCAAATACTACAACATCACAAAGTTTATGTAAGGGGACATATGTACGGGCTGATCATGGCTTGGACAAGTGCACTCTGCGCTGGGTTAAAAACTGGCTGAATGATCAAGCCCAGAGAGTGGTGGTGAATGGAGTCAAATCCAGTTGGCAGCTGGGCACGAGTGGTGCTCCCCAGGGCTCAGTGTTGGGGCTGGTCCTGTTCAATATCTTCACTGATGATCTGGATGGGGGGATCGAGTGCACCCTCAGTAAGTTTGCAGCTGACACCAAGCTGGGTGGAAGTGTTGATCTGCTGGAGGGCAGGAAGGCCCTACAGAGGGACCTGGACAGGCTGGATTGTTGGGCCGGAGCCAACGGTATGAGATGCAACAAGGCCAAGTGCCGGGTCCTGCACTTTGGTCACAACAACCCCATGCAATGCTACAGGCCTGGGGAGGAATGGCTGGAGAGCTGCCTGGAGGGAAAGGACCTGGGGGTGCTGGCTGACAGCTGGCTGAACATGAGCCAGCAGTGTGCTCAGGCAGCCAAGAAGGCCAACGGCATCCTGGCTTGTATCAGGAATAGTGTGGCCAGCAGGAGCAGGGAGGTGATCGTGCCCCTGGACTCGGCACTGGTAAGGCTGCACCTCAAATACTGTGTGCAGTTTTAGGTCCTCATTATATGAGGGACACTGAGGTGCTGGAGCGTGTCCAGAGAAGGGCAATGAAGCTAGCAAAGGGTCTGGAGAGCAGGTCTTATGAGGAGTGGCTGAGGGAACTGGGGTTGTTTAGCCTGCAGAAGAGGAGGCTGAGACCTTATTGCTCTCTGTAATTACCTGAAAGGAGGTTGTAGTGAGGTGGGTGTTAGTCTCTTCTCCCAAGTCACTAGTGATAGGATGAGAGGAAATGGCCTCAAACTGCGCCAGGGGAAGTTCAGGTTGGGTATTAGGAAAAACTTCTTCACCGAAAGGGTTGTCAGGAATTGGAACAGGGAGGTGGTTAAGTCTCCATCCCTGGAGGTATTGAAAAGAAGGGTAGACGTGGTGCTTGAGGATATGGTTTAGTGGTGGACTTGGCAGTGATAGATGGGTTAGCGGTTGGACTCGATGATCTTAAGGGTCTTTTCCAACCTTAATGATTCTATGATTCTATGATTTGCCTGTACTGATATTGATGCAGAGTCTAAGGATCACACTTTAATGTTTTACAAAAGGCTACCTAGCTCATGCAGGGGCACAACCAAAACTACTCAGAATTATCAGGTGGCTATTTCAATTTCATGTTTTCCCCCATACAGCATTTAGCAACCTAAGTCTTACATATTTTAGTCTGTCTAAGCCCTACAGTAAATAGATCATTTGTGCCTTCACCGCTTTTTCAAGGATGCTCATCAGTATTGTCCAAGTGTTTTGCAAACATTCATTAATCCATTCACAATCTCCATTGTAAGATGAGAAAGCATTATTAGCCTCATCCAGAAACTGGAAACAGAGACAAAGTGACTTACAGGAAGCCACAGAATAACACAGCAGAAGGGCCAGAATCAGAAACAGCACATGGAAGTATCTATGTATCCGTCCGCATCTCCAGACTTTACTGATCACTGCCAGAAGTGGGAGACAGCTCAAACTGCAGTTCATTTCCTCTACATACCAGATGTCAAAAGGTTCAATGCAGACAACCTAAATGTGAAAGCATACAGCTTCTGTGGCTACCCGCTATATAATGATTTGGATTTCATGCTTAGTACCATGCAAGGCCACCATCACAAAGACAGTCACACAGGCTAGTCAGTGTTACCTTGTCCGTATTATTTATAACGCTGTCTCTTCTTTTTGCAGTGTTTCACAGAATCACGGAACAGCTGAGGTTGGAAAGGACCTCTGGAGGTCATCTGGCCCAATCCTCATGCTCAAGCAGCATCAGCTAAGCCAGTTGCCTAGGACTGCATCCAAGCAGCTTCTGAATATCTCCAAGGGTGGTGACTCCACCACCTCTCTGGCAACCTGTAACAGTGTTCAGTCAACCTCACAGTCAAAAAGTGTTTCCTCATGTTCAGACAGAACGTCCGGTGTTTCAGTTTGTGCTTGTTGACCCTTTTCCCATCCCTGGGCAACACTGGAAAGACCCCGGCCCCATCCTCCTTGCACCCTCCCTGCAGGTATTTATATATATTGATGAGATCTCCCCGAGCCTTCCTTCTCCACATTGAACAGTCCCAGATCTCTCAGCCTATTCTCATGTGAACTGCCCCAATCTCATACTCACTTGCGTGCTCTATTACCTCTCTGAAATGCCTATAACACCAACGCACGCAGCATGGGGAATAAACAGGAGGAATTAGAGGTCTGTGTGTGGTCACAGGGCCACGATCTCACTGCAATCACAGAGACATGGTGGGACAGCTCGCATGACTGGAATGTGGTCATGGATGGCTACAGGCTTTTCAGGAGACACAGACCAGCAAGGCGAGGTGGGGGAGTTGCTCGTTATGTCAGGGAGCAACTGGAATGCATCGAGCTCTGCCTTGCAGTGGAAGAAGAACAAGTTGAGAGCTTGTGGGTAGAAATTAAGGGATGGCCAAATATGGGTGACACTGTTGTGGGTGTTTGCTACAGGCCACCTGATCAGGAAGAGCAAGTTGATGAAGCCTTCCACAGACAGATGGAAGTAGCCTCACAATCGCAGGCCCTGGTTCTCATGGGGAACTTCAACCACCCTGATATTTGCTGGAACAGCAACATGGTGAGCCATGCACGATCCAGAAGGTTCCTGCAGAGCATCGAGGACAGCTTTGTGATGCACGTGGTGGAGGAGCCAACGAGGCAAGATATGCTGCTCAACCTTACCCTAACAGACAAGGAAGGGCTTGAGGATGTGAGAGTTGGGGGTAGCCTTGGCTGCAGTAACCATGAAATGGTGGAGTTCAAGATACTGTGTGGTAGAAGCAGGGCATCAAGTTGGATTACAGCCTTGGACTTCAAGAGGACCAACTTTGGCCTCTTCAAAGACCTGCGAGGAGGAATCCCATGGCCTAGGGTTCTAGAAGGCAGGGGGGCACCAAGAAAGCTGGACAGTATTCAAGGACCACTTCCTCCAAGCTCAAGATTGCTGAATCCATCGGAGGAAGAGGTCAGGTAGAGAAGCCAGGAGACACACATGGATGAGCAAAGAGCTTCTAGAGAAACAAAAACGGAAGAGGGAGGTTCACAAGGTGTGGAAAAAGGGCCTGGCCACTTGGGAGGAATATAGCAATGTTGTCAGGGTATGCAGAGATCCGACGAGGAAGGCCAAGGTCCACTTGGAATTCAATCTGGCAAGGGGTGTCAAAGATAACAAGAAGGGCTTCTTTCAATACATCAGCAGTAAAAGGAAGACTGGAGATACAGTGGGCCCAGTGCAGAACAAGGAAGGGGCCCTGGCGATGCAGGATGCAGAGAAGGTGGAGTTACTGAATGCCTTCTTTGCCTCGGTCTTTCCTGCTAAGGCTGGCCCTCAGGCATCCCAGCCCCTGGAGAGAGAAAAAAATACCTGGAGAAAGGAAGACTTACCATCAGTTGAGAAGGATTAGGTCAGAGATCACCTAGGCAAACGGGATCCTCACAAATCCATGGGCCCCGATGGGACGTACCCACGAGCGCTGAGGGAGCTGGTGGATGTTCTTGCTGAGCCACTCTCCATCATCTTTGAAAGGCCATGGAGGACAGGAGAGGTGCCCCAGGACTGGGGGAAAGCAAATGTCACTCCAATCTTAAAAAAGGGCAAGAAGGAGGACCCGGGAAACTATAGGCCAGTCAGCCTCACCTCCACCTCTGAACAGGGGATGGAGCAGTTCATCCTGGAGGTCATCTCCAGGCACGTAGAGGACAAGAAGGTTGTCAGAAAGAGTCAACACGGATTCACCAAGGGAAGATCATGCTTGGCCAACCTGAGAGCCTTCTACGATGGCGTGACTGGCTGGGTCATTGAAGGGAGAGCAGTGGATGTTATCCGTTGTGACTTTAGTAGGGCATTCGACGCTGTCTCCCATAGCCTCCTCACAGGCAAGCTAAGGAAGTGTGGGTTGGAAGAGTGGACAGTGAGGTGGACAGAGAACTGGCTCAGCAACAGAACTCAGAGGGTCGTGATCAATGGGGCAGAGTCTGGATGGAGGCCTGTCACTAGTGGTGTTCCCCAGGGGTCTGTGCTGGGTCCAGTCCTGTTCAGTATATTCATCAATGACCTGGATGATGGGATAGAGTGTGACCTCAGCAACACTGTTGGCTCATGTTCAACCTGGTGTCCTTTAGGACCCCCAGGCCTTTTTCTGCCAAGCTGCTTTCCAGCTGGGTGGCTCCAAGCATAAACAATCATTGAATCATAGAACGGTTTGGGTTGGAAGGGACCTTTAAGATCACCCACTTCCAATCTCAAGGACATGGGCAGGGACACCTTCCACTAGAGCAGGTTGCTAAAAGCCCCATCCAACCTGGCCTTGAACGCTTTCAGGGATGGTGTATCCAAAACATCTCTATGCAGCATCTTCCAGTGCCTCACCACCCTCAGAGCGACGAATTTCTTCCTTATACCTAATCTGAACCTACCCTCTTTCCATTTAAAGCCACCACCCCTTGTCCTATCGCTACACGCCCTTGTAAAAAGTCCCTCTCCAGCCTTCTTGTAGGACCCCTTCAGGTACTGGAATGCTTCTATAAGGTCTCCCTGGAACCTTCTCTTATCCAGGCTGAACAACCCCAACTCTCTCAGCCTATCTTCATAGGAGAGGTGCTCCAGCCCTCTGACCATCTTTGTGGCCCTCCTCTGGGCTTGCTCCAACAGGTCCATGTCCTTCGTATGATGGGGGCTCGAGAGCTGAACACAGCACTCCAGGTGGAGTCTCCTGAGAGCAGAGTAGAGGTGGGTAAATCACCTCCCTCGACCTCTTGCTCATGCCTCTCTTGATGCAGCCCACAATAAGTTGGTTTTCTGGGCTGCAAGTGCATGTTGCCAGCTCTTGTTAAGCTTCAACCAACACTCCCAAGTCGTCCTCCTCAGGGCTGCTCTCAATCCACTCTCTGCCCAGCCTGCATTTGTGCTTGGGATTGCCCTGACCGAGGTACAGGACCTTGCACTTAGCTCCGTTGAACTTCATGAGGTTTGCATGGGCCCACATCTCAATCTTGTCAAGGTCCCTCTGGATGGCATACCTTCCCTCCAGCATGCCAGCAGCACCACATAGCCTGGTGTCATTGGCAAACTTGCTGAGAGTGCACTCAATCCCACTGCCCATGTCGCCAACAAAGATGTTAAACAGCGCTGGTCTCAATACCAACCCCCAAGGTATGCCACTCATTGCTGGTCTCCACTTGGACACAGCCGTTGACCCCATCTCTTGGAGTGCAACCATCCAGCCAATTCCTTATGCACCAACTGGTCCATCCATCAAATTCATGTCTCTCCAATTTAGAGACAAGGATGTTTTGTGGGACAGTGTAAAATGCTTCGCACAAGTCCAGGTAGATGACGTCAGTTGCTCTTCCCTTATCCACCAATGCTGTAACCCCATCACAGAAGGCCACCAAATTTGTCAGGCGCGATTTGTCCTCAGTGAAGCCATGCTGGGTGTCACCAATCACCTCCTTATTTCACATATGCCTTAGCATAGTTTCCAGGACGATCAGCTCCATGATCTTGCTGGGCAGAGGTGAGACTCACTGGTCTGTAGTTCCCTAGGTCTTCCTTTTTCCAGTGCAGTAACCTGAAGTTCCTGTCAGCCCACTTCTCTAGCCCATTGAGGTCCCTCTAGCTGGCAGCAAGACCCTTAGGCATATCAGCCACTCCTCCCAGTTTTGTGTCACCTGCAAACTTGCTCAGGGTGCACTTGCCCCATCATCCAGATCATTAATGATGATGTTAAACAGCATTGGACGCAGATTTGACCCTTGGGGTACACTGCTAGTCACTGGTCTCCAACTGGACTTTGTTCCACTGGCCACAACCCCCTGGACCTGGCCATACAGTTTTCAATCCACCTCACTGCCTGCTCATCCAGCCCACACATAAACAGCTTCTCTGTGAGGATCTTATGGGAGACAGTGTTAAAGACCTCACTGAAGCATAGGGAGACACCATCCACTGCTCTCTTCTCATCTACCGGGCTAGACATTTCACCATATAAGTTTATCAAGTTGGTCAAGGATGGCTTCCCCCACATGGTGACTACTACTGAGGATTTTTCTTGTCCTTTATATGCCTAGAAATGGTTTCCAGGATTAGCTGCTCCAGAATCTTTCCAGGGATTGAGGTGAGGCTCACTGACCTGTAGTTCCTTGGGTCCTCCTTCTTCTTGCCCTTCTTGAAGATGGGGGTGACATTTGCTTTCCTCCAGTCTTCAGGTACTTCTCCCAGTCGCCATGATTGACCAAAGACCAAAGATTGAGAGTGACCTCACAATGACATCTGCCAGCTCGCTCAGCAATCATGGGTGCATCCCATAAGGCCCATGGATTTACGTCCAGTTTGCTGAAGTATTCCCTATCATGATCCTCTTCAACCAAGGATACATCTTCCTTGCTCCAACCTTCTCCCTTCTGCAGGTCAGTCTTGCTAATAAAGACTGAGCCAAAGAAGGCATTCAGTACTTCCACTTCCTCCATGCCCCATGTAACCAGGTCCCACTTAATGTTTCTTTACCCTGTTATCTATTTGCCTTCAAGGTCCATTAGCAAATGAGCCAAGGATATCTGCTAAACATCTCCGACCACAATGCAACCTGCCAAAAAGGGGAAGAATGAGGACAGCATGAACTGGCTGTCCCATTTTTAATTTAAAAGCATGTGACTTTGTAACCATCACAAATCTTATAACTATTCATGTAATTTCCAACAATGGCTTTTTTCCTCCAAGGACCTTCAACCAAAAGAAGACACCGAGTTCTCCACTTCCAGCACACAATGAACTATCTGTGTAGAGCACAGTCCTGTGTGAGGGCTCCCCTAGCATTACGCAGAACCACAGAAGGGACTGCAGGACAACCAGGGGATCAGGCCCAGCCAGCATGGCTTCATGAAAGGCAAGTCCTGCCTGACCAACCTGATCTCCTCTTATGACCAGGCGACATGCTTAGGGGATGAGGGAAAGGCTGTGGATGTTGCCTATCTGGACTTTAGTAAAGCATTTGACACTGTCTCCCACAGCATCCTCATATAGAAGCTGGCGGCTCATGGCTTGGACGGGTGTGCTCTTCGCTGGGTTAAAAACTGGCTGGACGGTCAAGCCCAGAGAGTTGTGGTGAATGGAGGCAAATCCAGTTGGCAGCTGGGCACGAGTGGTGCTCCCCAGGGCTCAGCGTTGGCGCCGGTCCTGTTCAATATCTTCACTGATGATCTGGATGAGGGGATTGAGTGCACCCTCAGTAAGTTTGCAGCTGACACCAAGCTGGGTGGAAGTGTTGATCTGCTGGAGGGCAGGAAGGCCCTACAGAGGGACCTGGACAGGCTGGATTGTTGGGCCGGAGCCAACGGTATGAGATGCAACAAGGCCAAGTGCCGGGTCCTGCACTTTGGTCACAACAACCCCATGCAACGCTACAGGCTGGGGGAGGAATGGCTGGAGAGCTGCCTGGAGGGAAAGGACCTGGGGGTGCTGGCTGACAGCTGGCTGAACATGAGCCAGCAGTGTGCCCAGGCAGCCAAGAAGGCCAACGGCATCCTGGCTTGTATCAGGAATAGTGTGGCCAGCAGGAGCAGGGAGGTGATCGTGCCCCTGGACTCGGCACTGGTAAGGCTGCACCTCAAATACTGTGTGCAGTTTTAGGTCCTCATTATATGAGGGACACTGAGGTGCTGGAGCGTGTCCAGAGAAGGGCAATGAAGCTAGCGAAGGGTCTGGAGAGCAGGTCTTATGAGGAGTGGCTGAGGGAACTGGGGTTGTTTAGCCTGCAGAAGAGGAGACTGAGACCTTATTGCTCTCTATAACTACCTGAAAGGAGGTTGTAGTGAGGTGGGTGTTAGTCTCTTCTCCCAAGTCACTAGTGATAGGATGAGAGGAAGTGGCCTCAAACTGCATCAGGGGATGTTTAGATTGGATATTAGGGAAAATATCTTTTCTGAAAGAGTGGTCAGGCATTGGAACAGGCTGTCCAGAGAGGTGGTGGAACTGCCATCACTGGAGGTATTGAAAAGATGTGTAGATGTGCACTTCAGGGCATGGTTTAGGAAGCATGGTAGCATTGGGTTGACAGCTGGACTTGATGATCCTAGAGGTCTTTTCCCACCTTAATGATTCTATGACTGAGGAAGACTAAGTACACCATGAGAGATACAGTCAGCCTCTAGCACCTTCAAACTATGAAGGAGCTGGAGTTGTCCAGGAAAAGGATGAACCTTTTGATAATAAAAAATATTAGGCACTGTTAGATCTTCATATTACAAAAAGATGTTGCTATTGACAATTCTGCTACTGCAGCTCCCTAATATATCTTCTTCTCATTTTACAGGTGGATAAGTGAAAAGAGTTAGATAACTTATTCAAGAACACATGATGCTAGAACCACGCTTAGCTGGTATGCATTTGCATTCTTGTGCTCCACCCAGTGAACCAAGGCTGTTCTTTTTCCTCAGAAAGGTGTCAAGGACAGTCATAAGAAATACTTTTTTAAAGAACTGTTTAAGGAAAGATGAGGGGGTAATTTATTTATTTCTGTTCAACTGTTTATCGACGAACAAAATATTTTCTTGGCAGTTAAGTAAACTGCAACATTCGACCAGGCTGAAAAGCTCAGCTTCACCTTATTCCTCTACAGCATGTCTCATTTCACAGAAACATATGCCTTGTGTATGTGTATGTCAGTGTATTTTGTATTCCTCCTTGTTTGACAGTACTTGCTTTTATGTGAAGTATTTTTCTGGCATGAAAAAAAATTGCATTAATTCATCTTTTTATGTCCTAACTTCAGTTTTCAAGCCATGTTTTCTCCCTTGCCTTTGTTAAATAGCACAAAAAAATTGCACAGTAAAAGAATTGGATACTTGACAGAGCTTTTCAGACTATATCCTTAGATACAGATGAGTTTTGCTGTTTTCTGCACTTTTGGTTGGTTGGTTGGTTGGTTAGTTTTTAATGAGTAAGGGAAAGTCTATTTCTGAATAAAATAATACTAAAATCTGAGGTGAAGTGTACTTCTTGTTGTCAAACTTTGCTCTTACAACACGGAACCTTAATTAGAAGCACACTTCATTGACAAGACTGTGGAGTAACTTAACAATTAATCTGACTGACAAAGCAAAAATAACACCTATTACATCCATTAAAAAAAAATACCAAACCAAAACCCCCCAAAACCCAACAAGAAACTCTTGTTGAAGGACTCTTCCTTCAAATGTTCGAAAATCATACACACTACTTCGTTTAAAAATACATTCAAGTCCTTTTGATAAAGTAGGACTGTGTTTTATATATGATAACCACCTTACTGTCATTGGTGATATTTTGCATAAAATGTCAATTTTTTTTCACATAATTGTGCTCTAGATTCCTAAACAACATTTTAAAATGCTAACTTTCTAACACTGCTCCATCACTTGGTCTCTCATCTGGATTTCAACACTTGCAAAAATGTGTTGCCTGGATCTGGAGGTTCTTTAAGGCTGAGTTTAACAATCAAACTTGGAATAGAGACTATATAATGAATTTTTGGAGTGGAAAATTACCAGAAGTCTCTCCTACAGTCCATTGCCCTTTCTATAATTCCTTATAGAGGGGAATTAAATTTGTGTAATAAACAACTAAATTCAGCAGAAAAGAAAACTAGACTGTCTTGGTAAAAAGAATAAGGGATGCATAACCAGATGCAGAGCATCCACCGACAACGTAGGGAAGCAGTGGGCATGCAGTCATGAATTTATGTCACCATGTGTAGGAGTATTCACAGTAGTGCTAATCTAGATAGCACAGTTAAAAATAGCAGTGAAGACAGATGAAGCAGACTTCAGCATGGCTTAACAATCTGTCCAGAAGGCTTGGACAGCCCTCTCTTAAGTCTAGGCTGGCGCGCCTTCACATCACATATAGATCAAAGCTAGCACAGATCTGTCTTCATGTCCTGCAATCACACTACTTGAGTACAGTGTAGACACATCCAGAAATAGTGCTACTGTAAATGTGTTCATCTAAAAACTGCATTTGCAAAAAGCAGAGCCTGGGAACATACCATAAAGCATATGGGACCTGATGAGGAACACATGCTGGAGAGAGTGTCCATTTTATTAAATTGTATTAGTTGGGCTAATTCCTGCCCCTACACAACCTGCTTCCCTTGTATTCCTGGAGGACACCGTAACACATGCTGGTTGGCCTTTGCTGTGGGGGATTCATAGAGTCAGGCCAGATTAACCTGATCCTTCAGGTACAGCGACTCACCCAGCTTTACTGTCTAATGAAAATGCACTGTTAGACTCTACAGGCAGCTGGAGGCAACCATGTTACATGTAAATATTCTTCACAAAGTACTAATGCCAGATGCTGAAGACCTAAGCTAAGCAGGCACATAAGCTATCTACTGTTTCAAGGCCAGTTATTTCAGAAGAACATCACAATGCCAACAGTGCCTTCATCCACTACTGCTGCTACCAGGGACAGAACTTACTGTGATGCAGAAACCCAGGAGCTGATAAAGTCCTTCAAATTCAGGGCCTCCTCCCCTCAAACAGTGGTTTGCTGTACAGCTGCAACACTACATTCTAGTAAGCTACAAAATACTGCAGACACTACAGCTTCTCAAGGATGGCTTACTACCATTTGTCCAGCAAGTGACCAAACGGATTTACACATACTCTTAAACTGACTGCATAATAAATTATTCACTCCAGGGAGATTTTGTGTGCATTTTGTTAAACCATAAGCACAAGACAAGTTAAGAAAGAATGCAGTTCTTCAGCGCTCTTAGCTGCCTTATGAGGGGAGTATAAAGACACACAAGCAAGTGTTGACTCAAAAAATTTTAGTTCTGGTAGGAACTGGATCACAGCAGCAGGGATTATATACGGGCTAATTTACTATGGGAAGAAGTGAGCTACTCTAATACAGAAAGTTCTGAGCACAGGGATAAAAATCCCATGTGGCTGCTTGTCCCTCTGCGGAAAGCCTGAGCACATGCAGAGTCGGGCTGCACTTAGCTGTCCGGATCTGGGCATCTCAGCACTCAATCACAGCTAAACCTGCAGTCATCGGGCAGTGCTATTCCAGGGATTTCATTTCAGATTTGATTCATGAAGTGCTTTACGAGGAAGTGGACCGAGGCAATGGTTAACTCCTCCACATAGCAAAGAGCAGAAATACAGTTTCCATTACGTTGTTTGCTAATGTGCTTTATCTATGACCCTCAAGAACAACTGTAAAGAGGTGGGTGAGAGTTTAATTGCTCTCTCTTCAGTCTTGGAGAATGACAGCTAAGGTTGCCAAGTATGGTTTGAAAAACCTACCCGTTAGACTGATATTATCAATGCTTTTGAAAACACTACCGAGCAGCTGGGATAACTGCTAAATTTGTGTCATATATAGCAGTAGCAGACTCATAATGCTCAACAATCAATAATGATTTTATATGAATCTCTCAGATACCGGTGCTCCCAAAACTGTTCCAAGAAATGTTGTATTGAGCTATTTGTAAAGAGAGGCTAGAACCTGGAATTAAGCGTCAACTTAGCACCAAAAGCAGTATTCATTACTATCTATCAAAGATACAAGATGGTATGCTAACACAAACATACATTAACAGAAACACATTGAATTAAATGCAAAATGTCCAACCATTAATTTTTGAAACTGCACCATGTACTCTGTAACAGTATATCATAAATTTGGTTCTCTTTTGACTTCCAACTAATTGCTTTGACAGCATTTTTTCCAAGATCTGGCCTGTTCAATCATAACAGCAACTACTGTTATTGTAATTAGACTTTAAAACGTAGTTCTCCTTTTCCTATGGAAAACTTAAAATGCCATATGCAAATGACTAATACAAAGATGTATATAGAGGAATACAAACTCGGCCTCCTGAAAATTATGCTATCAAATTGCTTTAAGCAAATACCACATCAAGATGTAGAATATACCATATTCAAAAGACACTAAATAGCTGAATCCTCCTTTTTTTAACCTGTTGCTTGTTCCACCAGTACACCGCCTCACTTCATTGACATCTACCATCAGGATGCCCATTAACTTGAACATTGTTAGTCAAGAGGCCCAGATGTCCACAATTCTGCAGATATGAGGCGAAAAGCATTGGTGGAGTTCAAGATTACCGTATTTATTCAAAGCTTATATTTACCCACCATAAATACCTTTACTTCTAATTTAAAATCTGGTTTAGGTTAATGAAAAGCAAATAATTAATGACATAAGTATAACTCATTTTCCTGGTGATTCCATTCTGTAACTGAAGATAAGGTTTTGCCCATGTCCTAGCAACAAGCACAAATACTGTGTGTCATCCAGTGCTCAACATATGAGTTTGCAAAATTGTAATATTTCAGTATTTAGGACACATACCTTAAGCCTCTCTGAATGTACAAAAGGAGAAATGAGTATACTTAGGCTGAGCACAGTAGAAGTGTGGGTCAGGGAATGTGACATGCAGCGTATTTATCTTGCTAGCATTCTTCTGCCTCTGTGTCCACTATATTTTACAGTTTTATTTTATTTTGCTTTATTTTGTTTGGTTTTTGTTTTTAAAAACATCTTGGACACAGCATTTACAAATATCCAGATAAATCTCTCACCATGCTGACAACTTCAATATTTAATATCTTGAGCCAATTCAAAAGCAATTCTTGGGCTTTTCATAAATATACTGCTGTGGCTCAACTGGAACTGACAGTGTAGGATACAAAAGGCAGAATATTGACAGTTGTATTTTAGTAAAAGAGAACACGAGATATGTACATGCACGCACAAACATGCCAGCAGTTAGTCAGTCTGGACAGTTAAAGGTATTTCTTAAGAAAAATGCCAGTCAGCATGGCCAGACACTGCAAAAGTACTACGTGGATGAATAACCAGCAGAGCAGTATAGCTTCAAATCATAATCATGTGCATACCCCTGTCATGCACATGTGAGAAAGCTATGCAGCACAGCCTGATTTTTACTCACAGATGTAAACAAGTTTGCTAAAATGGGGGGGTTGAAGGGAAGTGTTAGGTTCCTGATTAGAATTTCATTTTAAATGGTAAATTCCAGATTGATACAGTAACAATAAAACAGATGGGGGAGAGGAGGGCAGATTTATACACAAGGCAAGGTCATGTAATACACTGTATAGAGTTTAAAAGATAAGTGAGACAATGCCTTTTCTCCGGTATAAACAAAGAAAAATAATGCCAGCAGTCTGACTGCAAACAAGAACTGGGGAGGAAACGGAACTCAAAAGGAAATGCTTACAGCAAACCTTACAAACCTGATACTACATTTTAACAAGAAAAATACACTTTCAAATATTATACAATAATTCTTTATAAAGTGCAAATCAACCACATTCATATTCAAAAAAAGCTTTTGTAAATGCTCCTTAACATACAAGAAAATATACCTAATGAAGGATTAACGCAACTGCCAAACTACGACAGCTGAACTGCAGTGCTTTTCGATACCTCTAAATTCTTCAGACCTCTGAATCACTTGGAGCTTTGTCTTAGAAGACACAATTACAGTTCCACCTTAGACAGGTAAGCAGCAGGTGATATTTCCACCACAATAATTAAATAATTCATTAGTTTCCCCCCCTCGGTTAAAAACTCTCTTTGGACCTTAAATCAATAAGGTTTCTGATCCATATGTTCTATTTTCTTGTTTCCAATGGTTCCACTGCGCATATAAATCTGTCATACAATCACATTTGCATTTAAAGAGAAATTCCCTTGTGTTTACTATGCACCTGCTCCATGTAAGCCTATCTTCTCTGCCTCCTTTGAGAAACAGACAGATCCGCCAGAAAAAGAGACAGCACAGACACAACGCTCTTCCAAGTTGTCTTGCCAATTATCTAAGCGTTATTTCCTTTCGTTTAGTTATGGCCCTATTCTGACAACAGCTGAAAAGAACTACTACTTGCCCTTCCAAAATCCAATACTTCTCAACTTTAACATATTTTTCATTTTGACAATGAACATATACATTTCAACTGTACAAAATCACTGTATTTTCCAAGCAATATACAGTCATGCATTAGCAAATGAGTTCCTTACAAAGACTTTCACCTGAAAAATATGAACTTTATTTTACTTAGTGTCAGTTAACATGGCCGCATAAGGAAGGATGACAATATTCTCCTTCTGACATTTTACCTTCAACTGTGACCTAAATAGATGTAGGTTGATTCTAACAAAACAAATAAAAATGGTTATTATTCCCTTCTCTTCCCCTCCTTGCTCCTGCAACCACGCTTGTGATTCATGGGTTGCTTCTGGAGCTTCATGCAGGTTATCAGAGACAGACAGGGGTGGAAAGATAGCTCTGCTGCACGTCCCATCTAGTCAGCTGAAATGTTCAAAAACCAGGTGAGGGGAGATAACACGCTGCATCCACAAAGGCTGCTGGACCTACTGGTCTTTGTGCTTGAGGTGCAGCATCACCACTATCCATACACGAAACCAAACATTGCCACAACTGTGAGTACCAGCATCCCTGCACCATTGCCAATGTGACTTTTGTGCCGCTGTCTGTGATGGTCAACTCCCCACCACCAGGCTGCCTCTGGCTGTGAGCTCCCCTTTCTTCCTGGCATCTTATCACAACGTGCAGGCAGCGCTACCCACATGCCTCCATTTCAGAGGACAGAAACTAGAGCAGCCGCAACAGGGTTGTCACGCTTTCCCCTTCCTGGTTCTAATTGGGCATGTGTCCAAGCAGGACAGAGCTGCTGTGGGTGTAGACACAATGGGGGCGTGGGATGCCCTGGAAGAGGACTGTGCAAGTAGAAGAGCTGTACCAGCATGGGTGGTATCCCACCTCAGGTACATGTGGGAAGAAGACTTCTTCCACCTATGGAGTTCACATGGGGACAGGTTTCAGCTCCCACCAAGACCAGACAATTGGGAAGCAGAGGGGCAGTAAGAGGCACTTCATTCCTTGAAGCTCTGCTGATGCCTTGTCAGAAAAATGGTGACAAAATATGTAGATACTTGGGATTATGGTTTTCCAATCATGAAAAAAATAAACGCAAAGTGACCTATCATTTATTCAGAGTACTCAGGGGAGGGACTCCATCTCCAAAAGTACCACTCAGTCACCTTGTCCAACCAGTCTACCTTTTACATGCAGCTCTTTGTAACTCAGAAGCTGGCCCCAAGGAATTCACATCATACGTACTGACCACAACGCTGTCATTAGAGAGATAACATTAAGAAGAGGAGCCGTTTCTAGCTAATATAATTTACTATCTTCCATTGGACTTCCTTAGCAGAATGACTGCTCACCTCCTTATGCCAAAATGCCACTTGAAGTATTCTGAGTAGCCCGCACTGGACTGCTCACTCAAACAAGGCATTGTTTTAACAGGCTGGTCTCTTACAGGCTCCTCAGAGTTGGAGATAACCCTTCACCGGCCCCTTCCTCTGATGTAATTCTATCTTGCCCACTTTTTCAATGAGCTACAAGCCACATTTGCTTTCTGCAGCACATTGAGTCAATGACACAGACCAGAAATCATAGATCAGAAAAATAACTGAACTGCTGGTTTAAGATACCATTAATGACTGGGTGAAGCGGAACAGTCAGTTTGCACAAGTCAGTCTTCAACACACGAATACACGCAGATGAAACATACCACACCTCTTCACACCAGCCATGGGCGCTATGCTTCTGTGTTAACTGAAGGAATACCTAAAGGAAAAGTTACTGTACCATTTTGGAACAAACACTTCAGTGGTGAGGCAAGTTTCTTCTTGACAACTGGACAGGACATATTCTAATTGTTTATTCACACAAAACCCCCTCCTCACTGTGTTTGAACTCCCTCTTGAGCTACCCCTCAAGCCTGCTCTCAAGACCATGTTTCCAGCTTAGGCGCAAAATCTTCAAAATGTGGCTCCTGCATGGCACCAGCCGTACACGCAAGCTTAGAGAGAGAAGGGGCTTACCATGTTCACTGGGCAACCTATAAGCTAGTTGCAGAGGATTTTAAGGTGAAGAAGCTCATGTTTCTGGCTGGCAGTAAGGCAACAGGTCATATTATTTATGGCTCATTGGGAGTACATGCAGTACATGCACCTCCTGAATTCAGTAAGGGTGGCACAGTATGGAAGCCCTCTACAGCAGGCTGCACAAGCCTTAAATACATGAACATCATTCAACATAATTCCTGGCTGCAGATTTAGAGCTGTCTGCATAATATATAATTTTTATTTTCCTATGCTATGACTGTACACCTTTCTTCAGCCATTTAAATATCACAAAAGGGTCCAACAATCAAGTGATTTGCTTCAGAATCATTTTTTTAAACTTTTTTAGCTACTTTTTGCGACTGGATCACCGAGGTGTACAACAAGGCCATCATGCTTCCAAGATTTTCTATGGAAACATAGGCATTAGCAGCTTTTTGGTGGGTTTTGGGGTGGGGGGGAGCTTTTTGAGAAGCCATTGTGACCGACGAATATATCTCTAAGAGCTGCGGCTTTAAGCCAAGCATTGAAAGTGCCGTGAGGTGATAACACTGACAATGAAGACTGAGACTATTTAGGAGCTGGTTTGTATCCAGTACCATCAGGACCTGATACTCGAGCTCTTCTTCATATAAACTGCATTTGCTCGCTTAAAAACACTCACTGATGAGGGTACGAAAAAGGTTTGATCCCTGGTGCTGCAAAAACACGATCCTGGACTGACCCAAGTATAAGGCGAGGCGCAGCTTTTCCACTTGGCATTTGCTTCCCCACAGTTACAAACATGCAACTCCTACTTGATTTTCTTCCAGATCTCGGCGTGCCCCGGTGGGGCGGGAGGGTGCTGAAGGCTGCCTCCCCGCCCGGGACGCCCGGCTCCGCGCAGAGCAGCAGCAGACCTGCGTCGCCTTCGGGTGCCAGCGGGTTCCACCGCGCTACAAGGGGGTTTGCAGCGGCAACTTCGCAGAGCTGACATCACGTATGTGCTCGGCCCCAATAAAACGCCCCGCGTTTGGCCCTGATTTCATGCAGAAAGCACTTCCCCGGGCGCGGGCTGGCGGGGACCGGGGCTCGGGCTGGCGGGGGCCGGGGCTTGGCCTCCCCGCCCCCAGCCACCCGGGCACACCCGCTCCCGCGCCCCCCGGGGGAAGCCCGCAGCCGCGCCGGGCGCTTCCAGCGCTGCCCGCACCCCGCCGCCTCCCCCGCGGGGAAAAACCCCGGGCCCTCCCGCCGCCCGGGGGGACAGCGTAGGGGGCAAAAAAGACACACACACACACCCCCCGCCCGCTCCGCTCCCGTCGCCCCGGCTCACCCCTCCGCTCCGCTCGGCCGCGGCCGTTCCACGGCAGCCCCGGGGTGATGGAGACGGGGGAAGGACCCAGGTGCCGCCTCTCGGCTGCCGCCCCCCGCCACTCCCCGCCGGTGCAGGCAGGGCTCCGCCGGCGGCCCGGCTCCCGCTGCCCCGCCCTCCGCCCCTGTCCTTCCACCGGCCGGGAGGCGGGCGGGGGGCGGCCCCGCCGCACGCCTGCCTCCCCGGCCGCCCGGCGGCGTGCGCCCGGCGGCGGCGACCCTCGCTCGCCCCCTCCTCGCTCACCCGCGCCTCCTCTCGCCGCCGCGGCGGAGGCCTGCTGCGTCACAATGCCGCCGCGCCCGCGCCGTGCTCCGCGGTCTCGGGGCTCTGGGGGCGCTGCCACGTGACCGGCGGCGTGGGGAGGGGAGGGGGGGCGGTACCGGCGGCGCCCCCCACCCCACCCCCCCCCCCCGCACACACCGGGGCGGGGGGAGAGGCCGTCGCGGGGGGATCGAGCGCCCTACCCGGGGGCAGCCCTGCCCAGCCGCAGCCCGGGGGCGAGCGGCCGCCCCGGCGGTGGGCGCCCGCGGCTCGCTGGTGGCGCCCCACGCGGGTTCTACGCACGTGTGAAGCGATGCCCGCGGGCATCTGAAAATGCCGCGCCGTCGTGTCGAATGCTGAGCGTGTGGCGCTGCGCTGCGCTAAAAATACCTGAAAATATTGAGTCCAATTCCTCACATCTGTTTAAAATAAAAACTTGGTAGCTTTGGGGTTGGGTTTTTTTTTTTGTTTTGGGTTTTTTTGGGGGGTTTTGGGGGTTTTTTTTTTGGTCAGCTATAAAACCTGGAAAGCGTCGCCGCTTCCCTCTGGTTCACGGGGGTGAAGCCGGTGGCATCCTCCGACACCTCCCACTGAGCGGGCCTCACCTGCCTTGGCGAGAAGCCTGTTTTCCCTCGCACACCGCCGAGAGTCAGCAGAGCTGCGGGGGGCGCTCCGGCAGAGCGCCTGGCACCGCCGCCGCTAGCCCGCCGCGCTCCCTCGGGGCTGCAGGGGCTGCCTGCGAAAGGAGCCCTCCTAACAGGTCGGCCCGGGTGACACCCGGCCACCGGCGCACCTGATGGTAGCAGGAGAAAAGCAGAAAAGTGAACCTTTGCCTGGTTTTCTTCTTTGTCATTTAGCGTGTTTTGTGCCCTGCTTTCACAGCATTAACAGGGGTATCCCCCCCAGCCCCCTTACTGTTCACAGGCACATTTTCCATCCTGCCTCTTAAATGATTCCCTTTATACACCTTTCCATCTCCTCCTGCTTTTGTGTGCTTTTACATTTCAGACACAGGACTTTGTAGATTTCCCTGATGAGCGAACACTGCAAAAGCCCAAAAGATGCGTGTGGGAAATTAAAGTGAATATTTGCTAGTTAGGCAGTTTGGAAAACTATTGCCCACGGTACACATAGAGCACACTCAGCAGTACCACAAGTATGCCCACATCAGTCAGCACGTAGCACTGCTCTGGACAAGTATCTCTGGAAACGGGGAAAACAGTCCAGTCTCCAGCTCAGCAGGTCTCTGCCCTTCCTATAGGGATTTTTAGTGGAACTGCTAATCAAAGTGCAGCTGCTGGACATTAAGAAGCAGCTCATTCTGCTTAATCCTGAGGCACAGTCATCAGTCAGTAACAAACAACCTTTTCATCGGAACCCTGCAACTTGGAGACGAAAGGAAGCATAGTCCTCCATGATGCATTCCTTGAGCTACCTAGGTGCTGCCGCATCATGCATTTTCAAGTATCTTGCAATTTGTTTGACATACTTGCCGAGAAGTGGAATGCTGTTATATTTCTTTCTGTTTAAATTACATTTTTAGGATGTGTAGAAACCAAGCTTGAATACAAATTATGGTGATTTCTAATCTTCATATACAAGTCCAACTACAGGGAGCAATATCCTAACCACCTTAAAAATGTCCGTGCTGATTGAGGGGGTGTGGGGGGGAAGGTTTACTTTGGAAACGTCTTTTGCTTTTATGTCATTCGTTTTTGTGAAGGGGCATATTTGGACACTGCACATTTCACACTTGTACATATATGGAGATTAAGTAACCATTTGGGGTATTTGTAATGCATTTGATTAGGTGGTTTTATACAGGAATGTTGGTCAGCTGTGTGTGATTAAATGGTTTGAAAGGAATGCAGGTCAGCTCCAGAACACAATGTCATATAGGAGTATGGCCTGCTTGACGAACAGCATTGATGAAAAACCAAAACCAAAAAAATCTTATTTTAATTTAGAGGCTATAAATACCATCCATATGCAAATACAGTCTGTAAGATAAAAGCTTGCCAAGTGTCTTTATATGTGTTATAGATGATAGTATCACAATTAGAGCTGATAATCCTGTTTATATATCTACTTCTGAATTCACTGCTGGAAATATTGTTTGAATAAGAAGTGCTGATTATACTATATGGCTGTAGAAAAACTAAATCGTGATTTTCAACTACAGTTCTTGTAAGAATTTCAGGATGCATTTTAACTGTCAGTTTCATGGCACCATCATTTTTTGTCTAAAAATCGCGGAACACTACCTCTCTTCTTACTGTGTACACAGATACAATATTTTGCTGAAATAGAAACAACTTTTCCTTGGTAATCCTATTCCCAGTGGAGTAATGTGGTGCAAAAATGTGTTGCACATTGTTCTCCTAGTACATTTCTCCAGGATCATTTAATGGTTTGTTGAACCTCAGTACTCCTACCTGATGAAGCTGAGGCTGGTGTTAGCATCAGAGCTGCACAGCATATGGTTGGGTGCAAGTGGGAGAAAGCAGAACTCATCTGGGTTAGCAGAACTTCCAAACTTGAATTCTGTGGCCCCCATCAAGGGCCCAGGGCAGTCAGCAGCAATCACAGCATCCATCAGTGATTACATCCAGCAATTTTAATGAATACGAGAGAAAACCCTCCATTACTTTTGAAAGTCCTCTAAGAGATGACCTTGAGATGGATTTAACAGCGTGGTGCTTGATAATATTGCTCATGAAGACATGACCACATTTTAGTTAAGGCACAAAGCCCATGGGTGTCATGTCCCACGTTTCTGTTCCTGTGCAGAACCAGCTCTGGTGCCTCTCTACTTGTTCCTGGAAATGTGCAGCAAGTCCTGCAATGGAAAAGGTGGGCAGGAACAGAAAGGAGGCAGCAGGAGACTGGAAGAGATGAGTCCAGTAAGGTACCGTATGTTGCGATTTTTTTCAGAGCAGCAAAGTTGGGAATCATTGTTCTGCTGTACAGGTGACTTAAACAGTAACATTGTAGGCTTTTTAAAGCACTTCCTGTATAAAGGCAGCCTGTGGACTTCCAGATGGTGACCTAGGACTGCTGGAGTGTGATATCTCCACCAAAGAACATCACCAACAGTGTGATATTAAGCAAAACCTAACGATTACAGAAATAACAAAGAGCAAGCTTTAGCTGTATCATCTGATGATCCATGCTAACTCACAGTCATTCAAAGCAGTCATCGTAGCACTTAGATGTTCACTTAAAAAAAAAAAAAAATCCCATTCAGGTTTGAGGACCAGTAAGAATAACTACCATTTTTAGAGCGTGATAGAATTTATGTACTCACTTCAAAAGACTGAGCCTAAACCAGGTGTATTGTTCCTGTCTTCACCTTCAGGTTCTGAATGGAGATAAATGAGACACAGATCAAATCAACCTGGCATCTAACTTCCAAAAAACATTGTTCTTAGTTTTTCCCACCTTCATTTTGCCCTACAACATATCAAATATTTTACTTAGTTCGGAAAAACGTTTTAATTCTGAAAAGTGTGTAAAAATATCGCTAATGTAGGTATAGGCATAGTTCTGTTAGACTGAAGAGAACACCGACAACATTGCATAGGCTGTTAGAAGTACTAACTTACTGTTTCATTTTGATTACGACAAACACCACACACGTGCTGATGAATATTCTACCATCACAAAATTGTTACATCTGAAGGAACCGTGAGACTGCATACCTGGGACTGCAATAAAAATTTATTGGTTTTCTGCTGTGTTTTTGCACTGTTTTCAGCATTTATAATGTCTGAACCTGATCCAATAGCCCACGGTGGGCCAACTTGCTGTCAATAAATTTCAGAAAGGAAGATGCTGCATTGAAAAGAATGCAGACTGGATCCTCATCCATAAGAAGAGTTGGGATTATGAAAACTTGAATAATTAGTTCAAAAACATCTTCCAGTGCATACAGCTTTGTTTCTGGGGTTGTGCAGGAAGCTATTTTCTGCAATCTAAAGATGCCATTTACTTGGCAACTAGCATGAGGGGAGAGGAGTCTCAAGCCTGGTCTGTTCTGTTGGGTGAATTACACAAAGAATTTCACAATATGGCATCCAAGGTCCTGTTCACACATTCAGCACAACTGTGCAGAAGAACTGAACATAGTACACGGCATTATTGGATCAAAAGGTCAGGGACAATTACCTTAATCAGCTTCTTTACCTTCTGGCATAACGCCCCATAATTCGTGGTTGAACTAGAGAATGTTTTTCAGAAAGTGATCTAATCCTGATCACTACACTCCTAACAACTTTGTTGTAATAGATAATTAGCATCGCTGTTAAATTATGTATACTTGGTGCAGCTGTTTGAGTTTTGAAATTCTCATACTGGCTTTGGTTTTGCCTTTGCCTACTGTAAATAAGAAGCTCTCCATTCTCATAGATTTTCTTACCACCCATGTATTTCCAGTATATTTTCAAGCATCCTTTAAAAAGTTTTTTGGATCGATTATAAAGGATTTATTTTAATTCCCTGAGATTTTGGCAATAATACAAGCCCACAACTTTGAATTCATGAATATTTGTTGTCACGGATTTTCATTCTGAAAATTAACATTGGCAAACTGGAAAGCTCTTAAGTGTGGTCCTCAAAACAAATTACAGTGGTAATACACCTTCTTTTTTCTATGTTATTCCTCTGCTATATGTATAAAGACCACCTTTGGGTACGGGCACATAAACAAGTTGCCACAAGGTAAGATGGACTTTGAAGGAGCGGATTACATCCTCTGCTCTATAACTGCCTTGGTGTAGCTCCTTCACCCTCCCGTGCTGAAGTCGGATCACTTGCTAAGGGAATGTGCTCTTGTTAAAGGGCAAGTGGGCTTGCCCTCATCAGAAGGCAAGAGCGTGCACAGAAGCAGATCCCACAAGTAGCTGAACCCGACTGGTGCCTGTGCTATCTTATGGCATTATAGCTTGCTTGTGGGATTATTTGGCTACTGTTTTATACGAAGAATACACATGTAGTTGGCTGTCCAGAATTACACTCCACTTTTTGTCCCGTCCTGTATGTGACCTGCATTCTTTGATGTGACCTCATTAGGCAAGAAAAACAAGATAAAAAGGAAGAGGTGTTTTTCAATAGGATTAGAATACAAAGATGTTGTATGGTGCCAATTTAGAGATAAGGTAAAAAGTCAAAAATCTTGGAGTTTAAATTCAGCATTGATTTACACATATTCTTTCCAATTCAGTAGGGGTATGAATGAGTCATTAGAGGAAATCCTGACCAGCCAACACATTAAATTGGATTAATACCAAATATTATGTTTCACATGAGCCTTAAGCAAAATCTACCACCATAAACTTACTGTAAGAGCTGGAAGTGAATTCTAATCACAGCAACACTATGAATTAATGAAAACCTTTACAGCTATAACTGACATATCATTACTAATTCAACTGTTTTGAAGATGCCCCCATTAATAAGATTATTCTGAGAAATTTTAAATCCACACTTATGGTCAATCTTTTGGCAGAAGTCTCGATCTCCTGAATTAGGTCAAAGCAAGACATTTCAAACAATCTTTGAGTAATCGCTAAAATAACAATATGAAAAAAACAATCTGGAGAAATCTCTGGAAACCAGCTGACTGTGTAATAAAGGCCTGAAAGGAAGGCAAAATAAGACTTCTAGACTACTTTGCAATAAATCTCTACATGAGAAAGGAGGACTATTTATTATTAAAAAGTTAGGCGGGAAAAGCTTCAACTTTGGGAGTTGACCCAATGCCTATACAGGGGCCTGGTACCTCTTTGCTGAAATAGAAGAGTTCTGCAATAATTCTTGGTGGAGACAACTTGGGGCCACACAGAAAATATGAGGAGTATCTAAGCAGTTAGAGAGGTGGCTGTTTTCTGTTTTCTTTTCCCATTGGATCTCAGACAACACATGCAGACGCACAGATGCACACAGACACACACATCTATCTGCATATCTATCTCTATGAAAGGAACTTGTAACAGTGACAACTAAAATTAGCCCTGAAAATCAGTCCTTGAATGTAAACACCAGCTCTTCTTTCCTCTTAATTCTCTATGAATCACTTGGAAGACAGGATTCATCTGCTGGGTTAGCTCAGCAAATGAGAGTATACGGTGGTTTGCTTTGCTTATAGAAGTAAGGATGCTGACAGTGGCCACACTACACAGTTGCAGACCACTCTCTTTGTGATGCTTTCTTAAACAACCTCTCAGAATACTCCTGTCAAGATCAAAGGCACTACTTTGGGCAAAAATAATAACAGAGTTTCAATATATTAAGACAGATGACAGCAAACGAACATGGCAGTTGCATAGAAGTTGTCTACAGGCATTTCGTGGATGAGCATCCACAGAAGGCTACAGCACACTCACTAAAGGTGCTTCTTTGTCCTGGAGAACAGCCAGTTCACCTGTAATATCAGAGAAAAGGAAGTCTCATTTTTGTGATCAGGTGTTAAGTGTTTTCACCTCCTCAGCGGCTGAAAAGATGCTTCTGAACATTAGAGTTCACATTAAGAAAAAAAAATCCCATTCACATGACTTCTTAGTTAGCAAATCTGTATTCACCAAAGCTTACTAAAACCACCTCCCTGCTGGAACTTCTGTGTATAAGATCTGAGATAGTAACATGAACAAAGAAAAGCATAGGAGAATCATGCTTTCATTTACCATAGTTAACATCTCAAATTAAAGATTTTTATGCAGTACTATACATTCCTAGCAGATAAAGTGAATTGTTTTGTCAATCTTCAAACTGACTTAACCTGACTGCTTGATGACTGTACAGGGAAAGCCTTTTGTCCTTAGCCTTGTACAGAGGCGGTTACAAACAAGCTTATTTCAGACAGCATTTTCCTTTGGCTATGCTATGTTGTATTTCACTGGTGCCTTCTTTCACTGCTGTAATTAGTTATGTGTTTGCCATCTCTGATGTCTAGCGCATAGCTGTATAAAGTACTGTGAACTAAAGAAGAAACAATTTATGTTCTTTTTTCTACAACTCTGCCATTTCTACTAAGTAATATGTACTCCTATTTGTCTGCAATAAATCATTCATAAAAGAATCACAATTATAAAGGCATACTGGATTATGGTACTTCTTGTAAATATCCTTGACAAGCAGATAAGGACTGAGGGCAAAATAGACCAAAACCTAATTAAGAAACAACATGTTGTTCTCCTTAAGGAAGAAAACATATTTTCAAAGCAAAAGCTGAACTGAAGTCTGAACTAACTCCCTCTGAACTCAGAATACCAGTTCTCCTGACATGGTCAATGATACAGAATTTAATTTTTCCCTCTTGCAACACTCAAACATGCAATTATGAACCAGCAATAACAGAATTTGGTAATTATCATTTGAAGTCATCGTTTAGTTGTCCTGATACCAAATAGGGTTTCTGCCAAAGAAAACTTAGTTATGCAAATAGTATTGCATCAAGCATTCAAAAGGCTTCGAAAACTCAAAACAGCAGGCATGTCCCATGGGATTCACAGCTCATATTGTCAATCCATCCTCTGTCCCATGATCATCACTGTGATTTACAAAAATAAAACCAGAAAAAAACCCTAAAAAATATTATGGGCCAAATAACAGCTGTTCTAAATTGTCATAGCTTTTTGCAGTCAAGGAAGAATGATGCTGATTTACATCCATGGAGATTCCAGTTCTGATCTTTCCTTTTCTTCCTTCCAATATGTCAATAAAGATCATAATAGTAGCCAATGATAACACATCTTATGTAGTATTCATATTTTCTTTGTATTTGTCCTCCTAGTATTATGAACTACACTAGAGTTATTTTTCTCTTTTCTCCAGACATTTCCTTTTCTCGTCCTCTTTCTTTTGTGTCTTTTCCCTTGAGATATGATTCTTTCTGGCAAAGAAACAGGTTCCAGTTTTTTTTTTTTTTTCTCCAGAAGAAAACAGATTTATTTGAATCTCTCTTGGCAGCATGTTCCCCATCCATGGGCCACCATGGAAGTACCAGCCTCCGCGTTTAATGACAGCTCCATTGTTCTAGACATTTGTTGTTATTGTGGTGTGCCTGCATAATGATGACAACTCCAGAATATTTAGTCTATTGAGAGCTTGGAAAGTGAAGCTGTGAAATTATAACTTCTCTCCTTCTTCTGTTCTCTTTGCCATACGAGGGGATTACAAAGAGGCTTGAAACTTGCCACCTTCCAGAACAGAATTTCCTAATTTCCAAGGAAGCCTTATGTTAACATCTAGCTGGTTTCGTATGTACAATTTATCCTCTCAGTGCAAGAACTGGAAGCTGCATAATCAAGGCATGACTGCACCGGGCTGTGCTAACCTGGCAGATGGTTCCTCTGGAGCTGCTAGCAGCTGATGTAGTTTTGAAATGCCTTTTGGTTGCTTTAAACTGTGTGGGAGCTGGCATTGGACCAACACAAGGATCAAGCTATTCAGTCCCCCTTCCCCCACACCCCTTTATGTGATTGCCAAGTCCAAATTGAGTGCCTCAGAGAATCTGCATCAAGAATTTGGAGTTTAAACCAGAAACCTACTGGATCAAATGCTGTATCTGTACTATTAGAATTTGTACAGCAATAGGCTGTCACATTCTTCACCCTGTGGATAATTATTCTGGGCCAGATATGGTACACTGCAATAATGAAGCCTGAAGGCTCACAAGCTCATTGGTCATCTTAGCCAAATATCCATCTGCCAAAATAGGCTGTCTCCTGGCCAGCCACAAAAACCAACGTACTTTTGGCAGCTATTCTTTTTTGCATATCTAGTAATGGTGAATCATGAAAAGGCCAAGTTTAGAACCAGGAAGAGTCTGAGGTCATTTCTCTCACTTATGGATATCAGCAAAAGCAAAATGTAAGTGAAAGTTAAAGCATTGGAGATCATGGAGGTAACTGGGAATTCAGTAAAAATGATTTGTGAATTTTAAGGATAAAATAGACGAAATGAGTAATTGTGATCTGACACTGACAGGTGCCAGAAAACCACATCTCTCTTTGAAGCCACCCCATTTAAGAAAAGCAGGAGAATTTGCAGTCTTAGCACCTGTCAAGATTAAACACTCTGACTTCACAAATTTTTCCCAAACATTGGTTGGAGCAAGAGAGTGGAAAGAAACCTGAAAGCAGAAGAGGAAGGCACAATGAATAGAGAAAAATAGGAAACATTCAGGAGGGGGATTACACTGCATCTAGTGTGAGTGAGTGAGAACTTGACTATGGTATGTAAGAAGGTTGGGAATACAAGCAGCAGATCCAGAGAGAAAATAGGTCAGAGTGGTGTTAACTGCAAGAGAAATACCTTCAAGGAATTTCAGACCATATGGAGTAATTATAAAATGTATTGTTCCTTTGTTGGTGAGAACAAAAAGTAGTGCCCACATAGGTGCCCAACTGACGTTTATAAGGTAGAGGAATTTTTCCATGTATTCTTTGTCTTTTTACACAAAAATCCAATGTCATTGCCAGTGTCAGCTCGTCGTCAACCATCTGTTCTGACATTGCATAGAAATAGCATATGTCCCTGGACTGCTAGATGGCTTTTCAATGCCTTGTTGGCTTAAAGGAAATAGTAAAACATTTCGTGCAGTTGAATATGAAGTAATCCTGACCCAGCTCTGAGATGCATATCTCTGGCATTGTTCTTCCCCTTGCCAAAGGTTTTCTCAGCCGGCTGCTGTTTTAGATTTAATATCCTTGACTTGACGTATCCTTTCTGTTTGGTCTATTTGCTTCTTTTTTTCAGTTCATGTCATTCTTCCATATGTAATGCTGAACAGGGATAAACAACAAGAAAAGAACCTCAACAAGAGTATCATCAGGAAAAAGAAAACAAACAAAATAACCTCATCTGATCCAAAATCCTGTATATAACCACACGGGTAATTCTTGTCTAAATGAAATGAAAATTTACTTGCCAAATCTAATTTCCCTGGGGTGAACATGATCTATTTAACATGATCTATTCATCACTCACCTTCTCTCTCCTTCTCCTACTTTAGCTCCTTGCATTTTGATACGTTGACTGTGGAAACCTTAATTTCCGTACTTTTACTCCACATCTATCCTGCATTTCCCTCATGGTTAGCCACCTACGCCACTTAGAGCTGAATCTCTACTTCATTCTGATTGCAGAGTGGCTGGAACTAAACATGGTACTGAACAAACTGCAATAGAATTAATTTCATTTCTAACCTGCTTCAACTATTCCATCAAGTGTCCCATCAACAACAGACAATGTAAATTAATCATATTTTTAAATACAATGTCTATTGGAAAGCATTCTCCATTATCACTGTTTCTCTCCGAGTTAGTGCCAAACTAGATTTCCAACATAACTAGTCAGGAATATGGAAAGTATTACATATATTGCAAACATCATGATACACTGAAAAACTATTTCATTAGGTAAGTGGATGAAGGTTTAAGGTTAGAGTTATGGTTGGCTGCAGTAACCTCACTATTTTTGAGATTTCAAGGAAAAAGTACACAAAAATAACATGAAGATTCTTTGAGATCTCTTCATCAGTGGTTGGTGAATTTTAGTTCACCATATCTGAATATTTTCATGCTTGAAGGAAAAGGAACACTTTTTTTTTTGGTGCATGAAACATAGAGTAACTTAGCTCCATCTTCAATAATGTATGGAGCAATTCAACCTCTAAAGGACTACCTACTATTAATTTTATGTTGTTAATTGTTGTTTGCTTTGTTGTTTTGGCACAGCTATTCAGAATAAACTGCACACTGCCACTAAATCCATGGTGAGGAGAAGTGAGTCACTTATTTTAAAATAATCCTTTTCAGAGTGTTTTGTTTTTTTTTTTTAAAGATGTACAGGGTTCAAAGTGGGCTGTCAAAGTGTTGCAAGCTCCCATGCAGAGTCTAATTCTGCCTCTATTGAAAAGAAAAAAGGCAAAATTTCCACTGGCTTAACTGGGGTCAGGATTTTACTTGAAAGATGACGTGTTTCCATATTGCAAAAGTCAAGTCATTTGCCACTTAACCAGTGTTTAATTTTGCACATCCTGTCAGGCAGACCCATAAAGTTCAGAACTTTCTGAGGGATTCAGGGAGTCAACAACTGCTAAAATAGGAAATATTTATTTGATGTAATTCTACACTTCTGAAATTAAACTGTTGTCTCTTTTGAGATAACAAGATATATTCAGATTTGTAGGAAGGGCATTAGACTGCAGATTAGTCCTGAAGTATCAGGTCACTCAGTTCTGCTAGACAGTTTTAAAAGCAATGCTTTATTTCAGGGTGGAATAAGGCTAGGCTCTCATTTCTTCTTTTAGATTTAGGGAGGGCATTATGTGGCAAGACAAAAATGCAGGTAGTTCATAGAAATACATATTTATTCCACTAAGCTGTCATTCTTAAAACCAAGGAATAAGTTAATCACCACTATATTTTTTTGTTCACATGCTTTTGATGTTATTGCGCATTTTCAATGTACGTAACACAGCCTACAATCTCACACAACTACGGTTACAAATATCTATGTGCCTTGTTTAGCCAAAGCAAATTGTTTAAAACACTTATCTTTATCAAGTTTAGGAGAGATAAAAGAA
Organism: Phalacrocorax aristotelis; assembly: GCF_949628215.1. NCBI lineage: Eukaryota > Metazoa > Chordata > Aves > Suliformes > Phalacrocoracidae > Phalacrocorax > Phalacrocorax aristotelis. The sequence goes on along the minus strand of NC_134311.1, from coordinate 16,844,447 downwards.
TAGGTGGACGTTGTTCAAAGAGATGAGTGTTGGAGAAATGCAGACACATTTTTAGCTACAGAAGTATTAGGGAGCACTGCCATGGTAATCATATAAGCTGTGCTAACAGAGTCTATAATAGGATCAAGCTGGATAAACCTTTCTCCTTATGCATGAAAGAACACCTTTACAAGTCAGTTTTTTTCTCAGTTATAATCCTGGAAGTCCAATTCATGAAAAGTTTATCATATAAGACTTTCACTCAAGGAGACCAGGACAGTCTGAAAAGTAGGACAGGACTTAAACCTATCAGCTCATGTTTGAGCATGCAAGTAAATTAATTTGTTTTAAAGAGAAAACTTTGGGGTGGATAAAGGACAGAACATCAGACCAATATTTCGTTTTGGTGCAATGAATTGTGCTTGTTCATAAGAAGAGCAAACTCAAGTACTTGTACGCTATGATAAGCTGAAATATTTGAAGACCCTAATGGTTGGGTGCATTACACATATTGTTGTTGGGGGTGACAATGGCAAAGGGAACACAACTACCCCCTCCCCAGCTCCCCCCCTGAAATGTTGATACCCCTGAATATATTAAGGTGTTGTAAACACAGCAGAATTTACACACTTTCTGGTCAGCTGTAACAACCTCAGCAATCAGGTATGCCTTTGGAAAACAGGAAATATGATGATGGAAAGTTCACCTGTCCTATGTGATCACCTTTTCTCAAACTATAAAATATCCAGTAACATTAAAGTCACTCGTATCTTTCACTATATCATCCATGAAATTTGATTCAAAGCAAGATGCATGAAGGACACAGTCACAACTAGGTTATTATAAAGTAGAGAAGAAGGACTCAGTTTAAAGGAAGATAGGGAAGACTGAAGAGATAACCAGCCAAAGTAAGCAGGCCACAGGCAAAATGAGCAGTAAAATGAAGGATAAGATACCAAATAAGAAATGTGTTGTAGATGAGCTCAGACCAAGTTTGGACAGTACAGGAATAAAAATATCCACACTGTGATTCTGTGCTGTTTGGGTACTACCCTTTGACACATGGAATAAGTCTAGATTGGTGTATGGAGGTTTATTCTCTCTTCCTATCACCCAGCTTTTCTTCATGCCTGTAACTGAAATGAGTAAGACTCTTCCAAATTTCAGAAGCTAAAGATCTTTGCTTCTTGAAGTCTTTGACAACATGTTTTCTTTGTAACTTAAATATCTCCTGTTACTACCCCATTTACAACTGCAAATTTAATGTGATTTTTTTTCTGTAAAGGTTGTCATGCTACCTCCTTTATATCCATGAAGAAAAGGTGATGAAATTTGTCTTTCCTCTGCTGCTGCTGGACAGTTTCCATTATTTATTTATAACAAACAACCATCAAATTCAGTTGTTGGTGTGAATTTCCCATTAAAAACCCTCTGTGGATATACGCCCATTGTTCAGGCAGTAACTAACATAAAATTATTTGTAAGAAGATACTACAGCCAACAGCCTACCTGTGAATTGTCCTCTGTAAAGACTGCTGCAAGCATTTGACAGTCACAGTCTGGTGTCTGACTTATGCAATCAGTCCATTCTTTTGTATTTACAGAGAGGGCTAGAGCATTTAGGTGAGATAAAGCAGAGGGAAGGATGTACCAGAAAGAATACAAAATGCTTTTCCTTTGCCTTTTCTGCTGGTCTACTATATGCTGTCTGATGACGTGGTTACCAGAATCAAAAGCACCTTTCTGCCTCTCAGCTGAGAGAGACAGAAAGCCAAGAATCACTTAAAACAAGATTTAAAGATATATATAGAAAAAATTTTAAATTAACTTTTCTCTTGTCATATTCATGAAAATGGGTACCCTTTTCTGAAGATGTTTGGTCATGGGTACCAAAAATGGTCATTTCTGAGTGAAGTACTCATCAATTTATGTGTCTCTTGATGTGTCTTTTCAGTAGCATCCCTCTGGCCAAAGACTGAGGTAAACTGACTTCTATTGCTATGTAGGTTAGCACATGGTTGCTTCATTGAAACTTTCTGCTCCTTCCACAGATTCTTCTGCTTAAAAATAGAGATATCTGTATCTATCTGTCTGTACGTCCAAATTACTTAAAGCAGTGATTTCTCAAGTGTTGGGAAGCCTGAAAACCCTCTTTCATGTCTACCTCGAGAACTCACTTCCAACCTAAATTATTCTCTATAAACCCTTTCCAATATTCACATGGCTTCTGTTCTTTCTTACTCGTGGGAAAATCTGTGATGGAATAGCTGCAATTTCTTAAAGCTAAAAACATCAAATGAATGGCAGAATTAGGACTAAATTTCTGAGTTTGACTCAGAGCATGCCTGTATGAGAGGCTGCAAGGAGACCAATACTTGTGCTGGTTACTCTGGATAGCTGAAGCTATATGGTGTTTTAGCATGGCAGTGGGCCTGAGATAATACATTTGCCTTTCAGCAAAACTCTCAGCAGGCCCTGCTGAATTAGTTACAGCACTTGACTACCACTACTAAAATCACTTCCAGATTGAAACAGACCCATCACATTCTAGCTTGGGGCACAGGCAGTGGGGTTTGCTGTGGTGTTAGAAGACACACTTCTAGCTTCCTTTCTAATAAGCGTTATGAGCATCTTCCATTCCCAGCTGCTACTTTGAGCATACTGTGTCATGACACTTCAACCTCATACCAAACACTAGTTAAAACAGGTAATGCAATTTTATTACAATTTTTCTTGTCATAATATTTGGTAAAGACAAATTCTCGTGCTTAAAGGAAAAATACTTCGAAGGAGTCAGAGTTTCAACTAATGTCTTATCATTAATTATAAGGACCATGATGAAGAAAGTGATGAAAAAGCATAATAGCAACTGATCCAGCTAGTACCTATGTCTTTCTAAAATGTCAATCCTGAAATCATGTCTTTCATTATTTAGGACTGATATTAAGAATTCTGATGTAACTCGTGAACCTGAAATTCTGAGATGATGCTTTCCTGACACAGGGTTGCCTTGTCAGCTTAATTTTCTGCTGTTGCCATAATACTTGACCTCAGGGATTCCGGTCCTGAATATGTCGTTGCTGAAGTAAGAGGGTCAATATATGCAATGAAAATAACATCTTCTAGATTCTTTCAGGAAAGCACAGCTGGCCAGTTCCTGTCACTCCTTTTCTTTACACAGCTTGACTAAATATAAGAATCAATGCCATTTGTATAGCAACAGTCCGACGAAAATTTTCTTTTGTTGCAACAAATCTTCATGGGTTTTGCATGAACCTTGTTTTAAAAGAAGCCCAAGTGGATTTCACTTCTTAATTTTTGATATACTACTGAAAATTTGATTACTTTAAAAAAACTAACTTGTGCTGACTTGCAAAACTTATAACAATAGCAACCAAATCAGTCACCATTTTTTTCATATAAGGCAGGATTCCCAGTTTTACTCTTTAAGCCTTGTTTTCCGGGCCAGTCCTCTAGATATAGGTGATGGGTACCTTTCAGTCTCACATGAGTGGCTGAGCAAGTACATCAAACGAACTCTAAAGACAAAGGCCTCCATTCTCTGCTGGCTAGTCTCTGCTAAATTCTTTTCACATGGCACCAGGAAAGCAATCAGTGCCTGGACTCCTCCAATGCTTGTGAAGGTGGCAGGGCTTTCTGCCAAGAGAGGATTTGTACAGCAAGGTGATGTCTATAAGCTATTCCCAATCTTTTGAAAGTTACCTTATTGATCTCTTGCTTTATCTTCAGACACCATTGTCATAAAGTGGACAATCCCTGCTGGTAAGAGTATCATAAAATAAACAGCTGACCAGCATTGCCTTGGGTTAGACAGAGCCAGGGATGCTTTGGTACTGTGGATTCTGAAGGAAAGGAAACATTCAGATCTAGACTATGCCCAGATATAACACACTTTGTTTGAATTCCCTGGCGAAGTGGAGGCATGGGGAAACCATGACCTTCTGCTTTGCCTGCTTTTGTACAACCTAAATTCTATCTATAAGAAGGAATGAAACAGTCAGCATTTCAGAAGGTTACCAAATAAATTACTAGTGCCACATCTATTTGTAATTATAGGTCAGCTCTTAATACTGTTGCAAACCACACTTTCCATGGCTTTGCAAGCACTTAAAAGCATATTTTAATCTCTTTGGATAAAAGAAGCTGCCATTGGCAACAATAAAAGAAATGCAGACTAAGCCCCTTAGTTCTTACTACAAAATGATACTTTTCACTACTTTAAACAACTCCCCCAGCACACAAACTGCGTGCACTCACATCCCAGCCATGCTAAGCTATTTCTTGTGACAGTTTCAGCTACATTATGGAAAAATTCAGTGACATACTGTATCGCAGCACCATGCTGACAGTGCTCTTGTGATATCATGTCTGGAGAGTCTGATAATAATATCAGAGGCAATGTCTCATAAAAGGCACTTTCTGCTAATGGCTCCACAGATGTATCAGATCCAAAGAAGCTGCAGGAAGGATACAGGGTCAATAGCAAGGGGCTTGGCTTCCTACAGATATAACTGATCCTTTTGGATTTTGGAAATTGTACAAGGACAATAAGAGTTGTTTTGGTAGACACTATGTTCAGAAGTAAGGAAAAACTATATCAATTGAAGTAAATTGTCTCTTTTAGACCTAAAAAGGCAAAACCATATCCTTAATTCACCCTGGTCTGGCTGGGTATTTCAGTATGGATGCTATATAAAGTTACATCCTAACTAAGATACTTTTAATGCCAATCATTACAGTCCTTGCTTGTGGAATATCTACAGTGCCATATCTCAGGGCGAGTTAAAGCAGCTTTTACTCCCTTTTTATGTTACTCACTACCTCATTGTATTTTCTTTTATTTGCCAAGTTTTAGTGCCTCTGGCCCAGCACAGACCAGAAATCCCACTGTGCAGCCAACACGGGGACAGATCCATAGGTGAATGTGGAAAGCATGAGAGCAGGAGATGGATGGTATGGGAAGCATGCAGCAACAGCAACAACCTCCTGCTGGTACACTGAGACTTTCTTTTGCCTTGAGCTCCCTTACCTCCTAACACCAGATATGGGAGGTCACAAGGAGGACTTGTTCTGAGCTTCTGTGGCTCTGTCAGATGCTGCTGTTGCTTGAGGGGAGGGAAGGGTGGAAGGTGCTATTTATGCCCACCAGCTTGATGAAGGCTTTGGAGCCTCAGCACAGATCTGTCTGACACCTTGGCTTCTCCCTTGCCTGGGAGCAGTGCTCTGTGTCTGTTGCCCAGGTCTGCAGCTGCCCACCTATTCCTGGTCTGAGGCAGAATCCCAGCTGGCCTTGCCCCTGTCCATGGGCATAGGCTTGGGCTTAATCAAGATGCTCATTAATTTCCTTTGTGTTGAGAGAAAGAAGCACTAAGATATTCTGTCTCTTATATTAGAGACTTACTGAAGCCCTGAATACAGGAAATTAAGAAAAACATGGACCTTGACATTTTAAACATCCACTTTATCTATGCACTGCATATTTAATAATGCAATAATAAAAAAGGAAAATCATAGGTTTTCAACTATGTTTGAGGACGTGCAGAATCAGAAGGAAAAACAAAAAGCAAAGTACTATTCTATTCTTTGTTTGCTCCCCATTTCCAAGGTGGTTGTGCCTTTCCAGTGTCCTGCAAGCAGAGGCAGCCTGGCTGCTAATGTTACTGGCTAGTAGGCCAAGTTCTGGAGATTTGGTTGGTGGTTACAGTATCACAATTTAAACTGTGTGGCACTGAATGAGTAGTACCATTCTTTTCCTTCAAATATGGTATAGCTCATCCTGAAATGATTGACAAGTTCAGCTTGACACTATTCAGGCAGCAAATAGATTTGAATTTGGGTCCAGTTCAGAAAGGATTAGCCAAATGAGAAAGTTCCTCTCCTCCTAAGAACGACCGTTCTTGTTGTATGAAATGCTTCCTTCGCAAAGGAGGATGCAGATGCTGTTTGCGATGAGGGATACCTTTGACATTTTCTTGAGGGGGAAGAACTTCTGTCTTCCAACAGTTATTTCATGCTTTATATGAAGTGAAAGACTTTAAACCAAAACTGTTCACAAACCCTTTTCCACCCTTCCCAGGTATTGTATTGCATGGAGGCTGGGATATGCTAAATGGAACTGTTTCCATCCCCAAGAAACAGGCAGACGATGTGACTGAATCTGGACTTGTCATGTCTTGGTGGATTTTCTGATAATTGAGCTGCCATGAAAAAAAGGATGCTGTCAGACAGCCCAGCCTGTCATATCTTTTCCTGTTTTATTATTTTTCTAAAGGTGCTCCAAAATGGAAATCCATTGTTTCTGACAAGTGTGGGTGATGGTTTGGTTTGTTTTTTTTTTAACAACAAACCACCCCCTGAAATATTAAATACCGAATATGAAGGGATTTTTTTTTTTCAAGAAAACTAAAAATACTTTTGTCTTTTTTTTTGCTTCATCTATTTTAGGTCCATTCCTGCTATGATCATATCAAGTCTTGACTATCATTCTGAACTACTACATGTTGGGCTTCCGTCATAAACTACAGACCTTTAGAACTATTTTCTAGCAGTACTTTGACACAAATGAGCTGCAGGACAGGTTTTACTGTCCCGCCTTACTGTTTTATACAGTAAGTCTGATTCTGTTCATACAAAATGCCATTGACACTCAAGGAGAAGAGAATAGCTGGAATAAAGGTAACAGCATATGTCTTGTAGCTTGAATGAGTGTCATGGCAATAATATAATTCTCATCTAGCAATCTGGAAATGGTTTCCAAATGCAGAAAAAACCTCAGTCATTTATTTTTGTGAATTATTTTTCATATAATTATTATTGAAAGTTTGCAAAATGCAGACATTAGTCACAGTTACAAAACCTTTTTTTATATACTGTAAATGGAGTGTTTAAAATATGAGTGTTTAAAATAGTGTTTAAAATATGCACCTACAGACTAATGTAGGTGCACAATGCTGCATATAGAGAAAAAGGATGCTATGATTTCTGCTGTGCTAATATTTGCTTGTGGATTGGTGTCTGAACAGAGACGGAGAGCTGCAAAACTGAGGCCTTAGTGGGCATAAATTCAAATCATAAGAAAGAACATTTAGTCAGGATGACTGAACAGTGAAATCAGGAACTTTCCACAGAATGTTTATATTTTTATTTTTGTTGATGCTGCTTCCTTGAAAAATAATGCTGTTTGGTTTGCCCACTTCACTGAAGGAAAGACCAAGTGCCATTATCCTTTGGAAACAAGTATGCTTTGGATAAACATTCCAAGATAGCATAAACACTGTAAAAGGAAAACATTCTTTTCCAAGGTTTTAATGAATGCAATTCCTATATGCACTGGTAAAATAGGAATATAAAAAAGCCTAATAAAAAGGATGAAATCAGAACTGCATTTTACAGGCTGGCATGAGTCATACAGGGCACCAGTGCATTGGAAGAATGCTGAGATAATCTTTCACCATCCCTTTTCTTGTTTTGCCTTTTAAAATTATTCTTTTTGAAGTGTCTTATTGTGCCACAAAGCCATTTAAATGCAGACCAGCATTTTACATTTATTTCACATAGCAGTGACTCCTTTGTTTGTGTTTTATTACAAAGCACTTCAGGGATTATAGCTGTACAGCATCATCGGCTGTTTTATTCATCTACCATGAAGGAGAGAAAACTAACACACATGAAATATGTTAGGCAATAAAGAGAAGAAAAGAAGATTGATCAAAGTACTGAAAAATCTCTTGCATAAAATGCCAGAGAATAATTAATATAGCTCATAGTCTTCTAACAAAGAAAAGGGCATGAAATTCTGATTTGATTTGGAAAGAAGAGGTGAATTTTACGTCAAACCATCCATCAAGCTGAACAAATTGTCTTTTAGAGGTAAGATAATTACAACAATGTTTAAAAGACTGGTTGAAATGATATGGCAAGAAATCTGGACCTGCAGGAAAAAGGAAAATTTGAGCCTTCAAAAATTCCCAGATTATGGGTATTGTTTTGCAGATCTAAAGAGCTGTTTCACTTAAGCATTTATTGCTAACACATCATAACGTTTTTTGTGTAATGAGCCAAGACTGTTTTGCAACTCCATGCCACAGAAGAAAATGACAGCTACTTCCCTGCTAGAAACAAAGAATATTATTTTAATGTTCACAGAATAACCAGCTAATACAGTTCAACTCAATTAAAGAACTATGACAGGTAAATGCCCCAGAATCTTTTGGTTCCATCAAAATCAATGGCATTTTTTTTTTCATTAGTTTCCAGGGTCAGGACTTTAGCTTTAGGGTTTTTTTTTGCTACAAAGGCTGATTTACACAAAGGCACAACAGATACAAAGATAAAATTCAAGGCCCTAAAGAATGGAAAAGGTCATTTCAGTGGCACTAGAAAGTGGCTGGACTTTAGTTTGTTATGCTTTGTGACTAACAGCAACAGCAATGTAAACTAAACTTCTGCAATCCCCTCATTAACATACGTGCCTGAGACAGTGAAATAATATCGCTGGGAAGTCTGAGTATAAGTATCTCACTTGGAAACTGAAGCCCTACATTTCTGTAAAGTTGCATGGCATGCTAGTAACAGAGCTGAGATCAGACCCTCCTGGAGTGCTCCAGACAACGAAAACTCAGTCTCAGAAAACAGTCTTTTGCTCGCCATGGAGCTTTTGTCCTTCTTTTCAAAGTACAGTATCCTTTCCCAGCAATGGCATATAGCTTATGTTCCAATGGAGCAAAAATAGAATGGAGTTAGTATTGTAAAAATTAATCCACTAGGGAATGATAATCTTTTGGCTACTGATACCTTGCAACTTGCCAGGCTTGCCCAGTCCTTGTTTTTGATAAAATCCATTCTTGTGGCATTTCCTGGTACTATATATCAGCTTTTAAAGAATGACACATTTGTGTTGCACCCATAATTGTGAGCACATTACATACTTTGTGAAAATGTAGTAGAACTGTACAATAAACAACCTTGGAGAATCTGAAACAAAAGCCTACCACATATGTTTCTTCTCCTTGGTTAACTTCTGAAGTAATCTTTGATTCCTCCCCTTCTTTGCCTAGTAGACACACCTCCACAAGCATGCAGAGGCACACTACTGTTGTGGATTAGCCTGTTTACAGGGGTATATCTGTTAAGTATGGAAGTCAGGTGATTTTCTCTCTAGATATTTACTGGCTTTTAGTAACGATTGATTAATAAAAATATACATTTTAGGGAAAAATTTCTATGACTGTAAAGAAAAACTATTTCTTAGGCATGAGACAGAGAACAGAAAATAATACTTTTGTGTATTCAGAAGTATTTCACATAGAGTTTTCTATATATCCTGCAGATATTAAATACATTAGTGCTGCATAGTACCTGCACTTTGTTAAGTATGATTATTCCTAGAACATTTCACAGATGCAGAGACTGGAATACAGAGCTTGTGATATGGACAAAGATAAAAGGCAAGTGTTTGGCAAAAACTAACTGGTAATTCAGTATTCTTAATTTCCGGTCTCATTCTCAGTTGATTCTTTGCAGAATATTTAACTGGTTATCACTTGTAAAACCCTGACATTGCCTATTTGTGCACATGTTCTTTCATCAGGAACTCTTATGACGGAGTCAGAAGTATTCTCCTCCACGTTAGAGGATAGGTTTTGTTCTCAAAAATATCTTTTACTGGTTGGTCAACATTATTGTGGAGGAAGAGGACACATTTTATTTTAAAATATTTATTAGGTCTTTTTTGGAAACTCTTTCAAATTTTATAGCCCTTTCTTTTGTCCTCAAGTTAGAAACCTGACCTGAAGGCTCTGTTCCAGTGCTTGGTCACCATAAGAGCACATGGAGAGCATAAGACTTTTGGAGACAGAGCCTGGCTGATGTGTGTGGGGAGGAAAAAAACCCAGCTGAAACTGACATACTGGCTTTAGCATCAGGGCAAGGTTGATGCAGTAGATTGAGAAGGGTGTTAGCTCTTTGGCCACCTGGTAAGTAAGAAAAATGTCATCTCCCTAGAGGATACTCTGGCGTGGAGACAGAAGCCAGCCATTCTCCCCATTGAAAACTGGTGACAGAAGTGAAACTGGTTAACGCATACTTGTCTCCACCAGCTGCAGCTGCTCTTCCTGGCATACTGAGGCACTGGAGACGAAGGGAATACAGGAGGACTGTTGGGAATTACCACTAATCCAATATCTAGCAGTTACTTCTCCTAGCTAGATACTGATCCATGATCCATGTTCTTTTCCAAAGCCAGGTTCAGGGGTTCTCAGTGTACATGCTCAGGTCTTTTAGAAGTTTACGTATATATTCTTGCAAGCAGAGTCTGCGGGGACTTGCACTGGCCCTGCCTGTCTTCTAACACATAACAGGAACTGTCTTCAATGAGGAAATGGGGCAGAGATTGGGAAGGCTGCCTTTTAACTTTAAATGTATCTCTCGCCACCCTATAAAATAATGCTCAGCTTAGGGTTTGCAGCAGGTATTAAGAGGTGAATTGCATTGCCTGAATAAAAATGAACCATCTTTATGCTTCAGTACAATGCAAATAGTTTATTGTCTTTGGCATTGCTACATAAGATGTGCTGTGTTTCTAGTAACAACTGAAAACTTGTAGAAGCAAATATCAGGTGTATACAGGTAACAGTGGAAATGTGGTCATCTTTGATTCTATCCAGTTGCTAAAAGAGGAGGTATTTCTTTAAATAAACCACATGCAATTTTGTACTGGCTTGCATCAAACTGCAGTATGTCACATCTGATATTTACAGTAGTTTATGTACTGAAAAAGGATGAGGTGAATTCAGGGTCACGAAGATTCTGTAAATGCTATTCCTGCTGTGTCTGTAATCCTGCATGCATGTGTGGGGAATAGTTCAATTTCTTTTTACACTTGTGGATACTCACACTGGGCCCTACCTAAATTGGTGCTGAGCACCTGCAGACATTTGCATGTGCCAAACGTCTTCCCCCAATCCATTTTTGCTCCATATTAATTAGATGAGCTGAAACCTTATAATCAAACATTTCTTCCCAGCCCCCGCTCTTACAAAGGCCCGGTCTGGACTTGAATTTTGTGGCTTATCACTGATTTTGACCATTAATTTCTTCCTCATTACAGAACAGCTCATAGAGACTGGGAAGCTTGCAGATCTAATAAGTCAGATACTTGGGCAGAATAAACACATGATATGACATTGCACCACCTGCACAGGAAAGGCAGCCTGATGGTTATAATTGACCATTATCCCAAAGGTGACTGTGGTCTTCTCCCTTTGACAGAATACGCTGCTACAGCCAAAGTCTGATCTCAGTTACACATACAGAAATCAAAAATAATTTCACTGTATTCTCTGATGTAAACAAGACCAAGGTTAAGGCTTCAGCCTCTTTTTTTTTCCCCTTTTGCAAATATGATATTCCACCAACTTTCCGATCCACAAAAATTCTGAGTCTATGGTACAGCACACACACTGAAACTCCCCCATGAAGATCTGGCAATGTTTAAAGTATGTCTGCTGAAACTTAAAGCAAGCTAATAAAGATGTTGTCAGATAGATAGATAATAAATGAAAATAGGAGGGACAAAAGAAGAGATGAAACAGAAAGGGCTTAAAGAATGTAGTGAGAAGGTAAAATCAATATGTGCTAGAATCCAAAAGGCTCACCTCCTAGCCTGCATTACTAGTATGTGTTTTTTCTAAAAGACACCCAGGTTTTTAAAAAATTGTAGGTCAGGCACCAAGAAATTTGAGCCTTATGAACTACGATAAGCATGACTTGGATTTCCCCTTCTTAGGAAGAGTAACCAATGGACTTTGTGATCCTGTGATATCTTTCAAAACTTGGGAAGCCAAATGTCTCTTAGGGATGTTCATCCAATCCCTTGTGACTGCTTGCTGTGCAGTCTCCTCTGTGTTAGATCAGTGCCAGGTCTGTGGCAGGCTGTGGATGCCTGTAAGGGCTGTCACGGACCCCACGTACAATGGAAATCATTGCTGTTGCTGTGTGCATCACTTGGGGCTTGGGGAAGCCAAGCAGCAATGCAGCAATGGCAGTTCTGGGCATGGGAAGCTGCCACTAAGCCAGCAAGCTTCTCTGTGCAGCCTGTGGGTGGTACACAGCAGGGAAGAGTAATGTGGGAAAGCGCTGGAAGCTGCTGACAGTTCCCATATTCTACTCAGCACCCCGCAATATGCTGCTTCTCTCACCCACCTCCCACTTCCTCTTCCTCAGGTTGAAACACATGTTAGCCAAGCTGCATCCTCACCAACGTGAGGTTCCTGCCTGGTAACTGAGGGTCCACGTAACACTGGATAGCCAGGGAAAGGGAGGTGGCTGTGACCAACTCTTACTGGGTGGCCTCGTCTCTGAGTTTTTTTCATCAAACCCAGATGGTGATGGAAGGCCAGAGTCCTGGCGCTTTTCTTCCATGCTGGGACACATCTGAAGGCCAGGCCCCAAGGCCAGGGAGTCACAGACCATGAGTAGCACCACGATGCAGGGCTGGCAGAAGGCTTCGGCTTGTCAGACTGCGGTTTCTTCCTATAAGGGGCTGTCAGACAGTCTGACTTAGAAAAAATATGGTCTCACTGACAGGGCTCTAGCACTTGTAGCCAGCAGAAGCACCCTGCTCAAGCTTGATGTGTGATGCTGCCTGTGGGAAGATCTCTTACATCTAAAACCATGAGCCCTCTTCCTGGCATAGCTTGTCCAGAAGGCAGACAGTGATCTCCTCTGGACCCATGTGTGACTAGGACTAGGCCTGGGCCTAAGACAGCACATTTTTTTCTTTCTTTTTTTCTTTTCTTTTTTTTTTCTTTTTTGTTTGTTTACTTGTGTTTTGGAAAGGAAAGAGCAAAATAAGAGAGAAAAAAAATCCCATAATTAGAGGCGAAAGAGCTAATAGTGTACAAGAAAGCTAAGGCCCAAATGTTATGAAAATTACAGTGCAGCATGTCAGGTGTAGGCATTTATAACATCCTCTGAACTGTTCCTATATATCATAAGGATAGCTCCTGCCTTCCCTGGCACATGGTGGGTTGGGAAACTGTTGAAGGATTCCTTCTTGAAGTTGTAGGGGCATCTGGGAGTCAGGGGAATGTTTGGAGTGAACTAGTCCCTCATTCATACATGGTTTGTCTGTGGTGAAGCCATCTTTCACTCCAGATGCGTGACATGAGTGTAAGTAGCAGGTATTACATGACCATAACCAGGGAATAACAAACCTGTCATTGAGCAGCTTACTCAACACATTCCTAAAGCAACTGGATCACTGTGAGCAGAAACAACCAGCTCGATTTCTGTTTCTCCTCAACATTACAGAAAACGCCAAAGACATTACATAGATAGACTGGTCTATCCACATCTGACTTATTCTAGAACCAGTCTTGCAATATTAAATATGAATTTTAATTTCTACATTAACTGCTATAGTCTAGAAGATCAAGCTTCTGGCAAACCTCAGGTTCCTAGCAAACAGCTTAGTCAGGGCCCATTTCTTGGAGGTCAGGGTGAGCAGAGGAAAACAGGACTGATTTGGAGCTTGCACTCCAGCAACCAGTTCCCCAACTTTTAAACAGCGTTAATGAGCCTCACTGGGCAAAGTCTGTAAGCCTTAACTAATGGCTGGTTTAAAAGTACTCGGAGAACTCTTCATGGAAGGTGCAATGGGAGTGCAAAGTATTACAGTTATTAGCATCTCTCAGACCTCTTCGCAGTCCTTGCAGGGTTCCCAGAGGCTCTCCAGCACTTTTGGTTCTTAATTTCACCCTGGGGGACTCTCCAGTTACTTCAGTACCCAGAAGCCCGGAAGAAAACTTTATGTCCACTAGGCTTGCATTCTCAATATAATTCTCTAAGCATATAAAGATACTCAGGTCACTTTATGAAAGTAGTTTACAGCTAGAAACACCTTCTTTAAATATATCCTTTGTAACCTACACATGCCTTTTCCATAAGCTCTTTGTTTGAGTCTGTTTAGAAGTAAAACATTCTACTCCGATTCTCAAGTATTTTCACTCATCTCTAAACAGCATACATTCATGCACAAAAGTAACTGGCAATCAGTTAGCTATCAGGAGACTTGACCTTGAAGTCATACTGAGCTTTTGAAGGAATTTGATTAATTGCAGATAGAGCAAGCCTTTTGAAACCTTAGCCAGATGAGAATATTTACTTCATGTTACTCATGTAAAACCTGCTTAGAACAGCATTTCAGGAGAAATCTCTGATCAGGGCTCACTCCATCAACTTATAGAAATAAAGAAAATATCTGAGGTGTGTTTCTAGATGTAATCTGCCCTCAGCAACTGAAAAACATTCTGTTCAATCTGAGATGAATGAAGTAGTACTTGGTAAATCCCAAAGACACAAGAAGGATCCAGAAATGGAAAGAATGCCAGAGTCTCACACATGGAATTTGCATTATTTTAGTGAATAAAATCACCTTCGGTGTTGAGGTTTATTTTCCACGCAAGTCAGAGCTATAAATGACTAAATCATAATAATGTTATTGGACGACAAGAGTTTAATGATTTCAAATTACGAGAAGTGCTTATATTGCCACCTGCTGGGCTTTGTCGATTCACGAGCAAACAAGGCAGATCAACAAGGTCTTTCACAAATGTGCATTGTTTTTCAAATGCCTCTTGCAGGTACAGAGTGGTCAATCATTTAAAGTTCAATGAACAGACAGACTCACAAAAAAAACCTCCAAACCATCAGTGTTAATGGCTCCAACAGACTACTCGCTATTTTGTACTTGGGCTAATCCCCAAACATCAACTTCTCTTCACAAAACTTACTGATTTTTTCAAATAGTTTCTTGTTAAAATGTAAATAAATCAATTTTTAAGGTACATGTTTGGCAGCTTTTACCACATGTGAAAGTATCTGTTTACAAGAAGGGACAAAATATACTTGACATACTGAATAGTGGGGTTTTCCTGCTACAGTGCAATATCTAATACTACAAAGACAGGGTAACAACAAGTACTTGAACCTTTTTTTCTAGAATAATTGGCACCTCTTCTATGCTGAATATTTTAGTCACTTCGGTGGTTATACAAATATTGTAAAGTGCTTTGAGTGCTACTGTGAGATTATATAGTTTCAAACTGTAATCAATTGTGTCAATGCAGTTATAATTTGGTATTGTTTTATGCAATGCATCTCAGCTACAACATGATGCAACAACCATGGTCTAGATGTAAATGATGGCCAAAATTGGTGACAAGTTTGCAGCAAAGAAAATGTTTTCTGAACACCTTTTCTCTCATTAGATTTAGAAAAATAATGAGTGCAGTCTTGTAGGAAACTGCTGTGTATAGGACTTTGCCATTAAAGTGTCATATGTTCTGTAAAAATAATATTCTTTCTTCTGCAAACACAGCTTTTAGGAAACAAGTGAAATTAAATATGAGGTGAAAATATATTTGGGGAATTTTTGAATCACAACATTTTTTCGATGAAAGAAAAAATAAGGTGGGAAAAGATATTTTTGAAACTCAAAACCAAAGTTGTAGAAGTTGTTCAGGCCTCTATTTTTTAATCCTAAACTGATTTTGTTCCCTTCACCATTATGCTATCGAACAGGGACAAACAAACAACTTCCTAAAACTAGCAAAAGAACCAACCCTAAAAATGTTCAGCTTTCATTTGTGTAATTGCTTTGTTTCTCCCACCCACACAGGTCAGAGGATTTACAAACGTTTAATTAAGTTTTTCTGGGAAAATATGAAATTGAAAAAAATGTTTCACATACATGTTTGGCATTCTTCAAAGAGTTACAGCTTGCTATTGCGCCTAGACCTAAGGTGATGCACACTGAGAAATGCAACATGAGTGGAAATACCTAGGGTATTTTGAACAGCAGGCATAGTTGAGAACTTGACCTTAACAGCAAGGAATGTCACACATGCTGCAAAATCTGCCTGCAAACAGAATACATTAGCCTAGTTGCGCCTTCATGGTTAGTCTGCTTTTGAGGTCAGCTCTTGCTAACTTCAAATTAGCTGGACATTAGAATGCAGTGCTGCAGACTGTAGCATAGCCATGTTGTTGGTCAGATTCTGTTAAGCTTTTCCTGTCAGAAAGTCCCAAACCTCCTTGTTGGCTCAAGCAGAACTGATCAGAAACATCTGTATAACCACAATGTGGAAAAGCAGTGGGTATGTGCTGGATCTCTGATCTCAACAATTGCCATCCTTTTCCTGTTCCACTCTCTATTCAGTACAAACATCTTGCCTGCATTGGAGTCTGCCACTCCCAATGCCAGCTAAGCTGGGTCTTCGTGTCAGTTTTCACTAATGAGAGTAGTGAAGCTTTGACATAGCTTCATGCTGATTTGGTCAATAAAAAATAACTCTAAATGGTACTGCAAGGGCTGGTTCATTTTACTGGTGTGGTACTACTGCTTTTGGATGCCAAGGTTTTCATGTGCTTGTTTTAAACTAATTAACTGTATCACTGTAATTGTACTGTACACAATGTTCTATGCAATTTTATTTAAATGAATGAAAATATATGATGAAAAGTAAATTTGAAAAGAAAATATGAAACTCTCATCCCATAAGCGAGCCAACCAAGTCACCAGCAAAACAACCATCTGTGAAGAGAGGTGTCGTAATCAGGTTTTGGGCATGAAGACAACGGCAGGACTCAAAGGGTAGATGATACAGACAGATGGAGGCTATAAACTGAAACTCTCAAGAAGCACAGAAAACAGAATAAGGGCTGTGTTGTGTTAAACTTTGGCTACAGATAACTATGAGTTGATCTTTCCCTGTACCTCAAGCTGGATTGCTGGAACTGTGTTACAAAGTGCCAGCTGCTAAGGATGACAGTCCTTCTCTTTGAGCTTTTCAGAGTGCTGTGAAACCCCTAGGCTTGACTGGACTGCACTGACATTCAGCATGAACCCAGACATAGAAGTTAGCACTAGTGTTCCTGGCCTGGAGTCACGGACCAGGGTCTTTGGGACATATGCTACCATTTCCTGCTCTCCTCACACAGATTTTCCTTAGAATAGCTGAGCCTACCAACATTTGAGAGGGTCACAGTCAGGAATCAATCAAACTATAGCTCTGGTATGACTCCAGAAATCTTCTCTTAGTTCTAGTAAGAATCCTCAAGACATCTATAACAAAAAAAATCCTTGCCATGAATTCTACTGGATAGGAGATCCCTTCATTCTTCACTCTTAGAAATACTATGCAGCCTAATATTATACTTGTCGCTTATTCGTTGTCAAGTCCACAGACCATCTTTACCTCCTTCCTACTGTGATAAACCTTTGCACAAGCCAACAGCTCGTTCCATCATTTAGTCAGCTTACAGTTCGCTATTTAAACACAGCTGGATCTCCTGAGGTATGCAAGCACCTATATCCTTTGACCATAGACTCAGAGCTGAAGCAGAGAGGCCTCTTAACTCCCTTGAAAAGAAACTGCCTGTCCAGACCACTTCATTTGATAGTCACACTTTTTACCAACTGGCTGGGGCTAGTCTCTCTGGCATTCAGGTCAGCTTCACAGACCATAATGTATGGAAAACACCGGAGTACCAGCAGATACTTTCCATTGACTGTTTCAGAAGAGCTGAGTTAAGCTGGCCTTGGTGTCCTCCCTTGTCATTTCAGAAGTGTAAGTTTTGCTAAATCAAGTATTCCAAATTGTACTGGGTATTATTTTTACTGCCACATCAGTAAGGAATTTTGTATCTAGTCAGTTATGTTACCTAATAAGATGAGTTTATAAAACATGCACAAGATCTTGGACACATCAAGGTTAAGTATGCAGAACTGGAATTCTGTGGTTTTAAGTGCTCATTTCTACCCTTGAACTTGGTTTGTTTTTTAAAAATTCAGAGCTGAAATACAGCATGCATGACAGATCATACACTCTTTCTCTCTCCCCTTCGATAAGCTGAACAGACTGAGCCTCTTTATTCTTACAGCCACAACTGTGTTTTTCAAGCAACGTGTTCTTTTTAAATCTTATCTTCCCAGTGATGTAATGCAAATATTACATATTAAGGGATTTAAACCCCTTCATGTAGCTCTGCTATATTATTTGAGTGCACCCAGCTTACCACTTTGGAACATGAATTGTGCAGTGTGACCTGTGTTTCTAACTCCTGCTTCTTCCATGCTGCACATATTTTGCAACCTCATGGCAATATCAAGATACCTCTGTCCAAATGCATCAAATAAGGCTAAATGGTGGAGGAGCGGATGCAGGGAGATAGACAGCTACAGGGAAGGCTATGGTGGCTTTGTTACGGTATTTTTTTGTACTCATCTGAGTCTAGGCTGCACAGGGCCCATGGGGTTCTCTTTTATAAGTAAACCACCCATTGTCCAATGGACTGCATTGCTAGCAATGTCTGGCACCATAGCCTGTGCTCTGATCTTGCTCCTGAAATATCCTGTCTGCCTCCTAGACGCTAACAAACCCAGCAATTGTGCAAAGAGGGAGTAGGCTGGACAAGGAGGTGTTGGAAATCTGCTTTTATCACAAGCTGCATCTGGTGGTGCCCTTTTTTTACATCTTTCCAGCCTTTAAACGTGGTATAAATAGACAGTAGTAAGTATAACTTGTTTTGAATTGGAGGTATTACAAAAATAAAGTGTGAAACTATCCTGAACCAACCAGTTTCCTGACCATTTAGATTTACAAGTCCTATGAGCTCACCTAGATAAATCCTTCTCACCTTAAGGCACCAGAAAGCAAACAAGGCAAAGCACTCACTTGTTTTGAAATCAGTCTCCTCTTTCTGACCAGACTGGCAGCTTATCTTCCATTTGAGACCGTACCTCAAAATTTTGTGTCCAGAGATGTTTCTCACTGCTGCTCTGAAGACCTTCTTTTCCCAATCTGACTTTGCAGTCTGATTCAGCTTCCAAATCCAGGTACAAATCCTACCCCAGGTCAACAGCTCTTGCCATCAAAAGCAGTTTTCTGTTGTTATATATTCAATGGGCTCTACATTCTTGGGGACTTTTAGTCTCCATTTAGTAGCCATTGGCTACTTGCAATATATTTATTAGACTTTTGCAAACTGTTTTTTGTCCTGAAAATTATATGTCAATTACTGTATTTCATTATAATCTGGAAAAGTTTTCTAGTCCAATGTTCCACAGACTATATTGTAACACAAGGCTAGCCTGAATTTATTCACATTAGATATATGCATATTTTTTTTAAAAAAAGTTCATGATTAGTTTGTAAAAGTCCTGCCATAGACAATCCACTGAGAATCTCAATAAACTGCTCTACTCTTTGAAAGTTCTGAGTTTCTGAGTTTGTCTAGCATCAAATTCCTCCCTTGGAGGTTGTTAGGTCTTTTCTTCTGTAAAGGAAGCTCTGAAATCTGGATATATACAGGCCATCTTTGAAGCATTTCTTACTCTTTTTTTTAAAAAGTTAAATAGTCTGAGTGCCTGGAGTCTTACTTGTCAGGCAGATTTTCCAGTTCAATAATTGTGGCTCTCTTCTCAACACTATGCAGATTATAACAATTTCTCTTGAACTGCAAATGCCAGAAGTTTTCTAAGAAACAGAGATTTAGGATGAGTCCCTAACCCTTGCATGCCTAGAGTCAATGACACTGTGTATTTCAGTTATGATATTGACTGAGGAGAAAGCAAATAAGAGCATGTAAGAATGTAGGCACTCCCTCAGGCAACTTCTTGGAGGGTTTTCCAGGCTTGTAGGTTTTTTTTTCCTAGTGGACATAATGCCCCTGTTGAATCCTGCTTTTACATGATCCTACTGTCCTGCTGAGCGTGGCTGGTGTCCAGATACAGCAAACTCATTTGAGCCCACTTTGGTTGACACAATTCAAAAACACAGAATTCAGGAAACCCTATCCCAGTGGCAGTGAAGCAAAGCTAACCACCTGGGCAGACAGAAGCCCCAAGGAAAATACTGTTTCAGACAAGAGCCTCCCTAGAATTCCTTCTGTGTGGACCAGCTCCCTGAACTGGGTAATAAAAACAAACTTAATTCTCATTTATGAAATTCTATTGTTAAACAAACATAGGCCATGAAATCTTGTGCGCCATCATAAAAACCTCCAGGAACTAATTTGACTAAGGCATATATGTGTCACATCTGATTGATCCCTTAGCTTTTCTGGCTCCATCCTGTACCCATATGCTAATGTGGGACTTGGCTTCAGTGAGTACAGAATCAAATTTTATGTTTACAAATCCTGAACTAAAGCTTAAGCATACAAATTGTCAGTGGTCAGGAGGCAGGCTGAAAAGAAGACTTCTATATAGTGCTATTTATTTTCCAGGTCTATGCCATGCAGCGAGAATTCACAGATCTATGCAGGTTCTCACTACCTTTTAGAAACCGACATTGCATTTACAAATCTTTCGTACCTCAAGCTGTGGTCTACTAAGTGCTGGTAGTCTTTGAGAAAAAGGCTTCAGGAAACTGTTTTGTTATGGCCTGCTAGGCATTTTTTGCTACTGCCCTTAAATATGTGGGACCTTTTGGAGCTTGTACGGTACTAAAGAACTGTGACATTCTCAACTTCCTAAACTCTGCCACTTTATATATAGTATTTATCTGCAGTTATGAGTTCTCTCATTAATGTCCAATTTTTGAAGTCTCCAGTTAAGCTTGCCTATGATCATCAGGATTTTTTTTTTAACATTTCTGATTTTTTAATTGGAACTCATAGGTTCAACTGGCTGAACTTAAAACATCAGTCAGGGATTTTATTTACGGTCTGAAAGTGAATGTTCATTTGTTTAATGTGTTTGAACTTTGCTTGTCAATCCATGTTCTGACTTTCTGTATATTTTGTCCAGGACTAGTTTTAGCTGCTATCAGCACCTTTGTGGCAAACTAGATGGAATGTCATTGTTTTTGCAGTACAGGAAAAGAGTTTTTTCAGCTCTTTATATGTTGTGTCAGTAGGAAACATGGGATTGAGCTGGAAATCACCATGAGCCAACAGTGGATCAGATAAAGTTAAGTGACAAATCACTAAAGTGAAGAAACAGTGTTGTGGTTTAACCCCAGCTGGCAACTAAGCCCCACACAGCCGCCCACTCACATCCTGCTCAGTGGGGTGGGCGAGAGAATCAGAAGGGTAAAAGTGAGAAAATTTGTGGGTTGAGATAAAGACAGTTTAATAGGTAAAGCAAAAGCCATGCATACAACCAAGGCAAAACAAGGAATTCATTCACTGCTTCCATGGGCAGGCAGGCGTTCAGCCATCTCCAGGAAAGCAGGGCTCCATCATGCATAACCATTACTTGGGAAGACAAATACCATCACTCTGAATGTCCCCCCATTCCTTCTTTTTCCCCCAGCTTTTTATTGCTGAGCATGACGCTATATGGTATGGAATATCCTATTGGTCAGTTGAGGTCAGGTCTCCCAGCTGTGACCCCCCCAACTTCTTGCACACCCCCAGCGTACTTGCTGATGGGGTGGGGTGAGAAGCAGAAAAGGCCTTGACTCAGTGTAAGCACTGCTCAGCAGTAACTAAAACATCTCCACATTATCAACACTGTTTCCAGCACAAATCCAAAGCATAACCCCATACTAGCTACTTTGAAGAAAATGAACTCTGCCACAGCCAAAACCATCACATTCTCCACTCCTTATTCCATACCATTTATGTCATGCTCATGTCCTACACTATCCAATACATTCTCATTACCTACCACCCTGCTTCCTGTCCTTTGATATAATACACGGATATAATTCCCTTAGTCAATGCATCACCCCTGCGAAAAGTCTGTAGAATATCCATAAATATCCACAAATGTCACAAAACATCCATTGATTTAATTTAGTCCATGACTTTGGTCACTCAGGACAGGAGGAATGGTGTGCTGCATGAAGTTACTGGGCACCAAAGCCAGCTCAGGTTGGGTCACTGCTGCACTTGCACTGCTTCTTGTAAGGCTTTTCCTCTGTTGGCTTGGATGGTTCCTGCTGTAGTAATTCCTATAATATGCAACTCAGATAATGGGTTACAACAATATAAAAGTATTTCCATTCCTTTGCGCCAGGTTATAGCATTTAACATTGTAGTGAACTCCTCCCCTTTCTTCTAGCCTGGCTAGCAACAAGGAGTTCCTGCACTGCCATGGGCTGATCCATGGCCACACACTTTGAGGTGCTCCAGCATGGCCTCATACACAGCCACTGATGCTTCAAGGTGTACCTGCTGCAGCATGGACTTATCCACAGCCACACAGCCACACCTGCTCTGAGGTTCACCTGTTCCAGTGTGGCCTTATCCATGGGCCACAATGCCTTCAGAGATATACCTGCTCCAGCAAGGCCTTACCCACAGCCACAGTACCTTCAGAAGTAAACCTGCTCCAACATGGCCTTCCCATGACTGCAATCCCTCCAGGGGTGTGCCTGCTCTGTCGTGGGCTAATCAATGGCCACATGCTTTGAGGTGCTCTAGGATGACCTCATGCACAGCCACTGATGGATGCTTCAAGGTATACCTGCCATGGCACAGACATAGTCATGGCCACAGATACTTTGAGATGTACCTGCTCTGTACCTGTTTATCCACAGCCACGGACACTTTGGGGTATTCTGCTCTGACATGGACTTATCCACAGGTCACAGCCCCTTCAACTGGTGTTCACACTGGAGTTCCACCCTGTCCAGTTCAGCAGCACAGAAAGAGCCCTGGCCATCTGCCAGCCCAGGTGTATAGTCATTGCTGTTATCAAAATAATCCCAGGCATAGCAGAGTAAGGTGATCAGCAGTACAGCAGTACAGCAAGCAGTATAAGCAAAAAGCAGCCACTAACAAGCACCAGACTCTAATATACAGTAAGGCAAGCAAGCCCATGGCAAGCACAGAAGCCTGACCATTAATAGGTAAAAAGCAATAACAGCTATAAGTTTGACCTAGCACATTCCATTCAAATCTGTCATTATCTCAAACCCTTCAAGGCCCATGTTGGGCACCAAAAAGGACTGTCATGGTTTAACCCCAGCCAGCTACCAAGCACCACGTAGCGCTCACTCACATCCCCCTCAGTGGGATGAGTGAGAGAATGAGAAAAGAAAAGCGAAAAACTCAAGGGTTGAGATAAAGACAGTTTAATAGGTCAAGTAAAAGCTGCACAGCACAAGCAAAGCAAGGAATTCATTCACTGCTTCCCATCAGCAGGCAGGTGTTCAGCCATCTCCAGGAAAGCAGGGCTCCATCATGCGTAACGGTTACTTGGGAAGACAAATGCAATCACTCTAAACGTTCCCTCACTTCCTTCTTCTTCCCCCAGCGTTATATGCTGAGCATGATGTCACATGGTGTGGGATATCCCTTTGGTCAGTTGAGGTCAGATGTCCTGGCTGTGTCCCCTCCCAGCTTCTTGTACACCTGGCAGAGCATGGGAAGCTGAAAGTCCTTGGCTAGTGTAAGCACTTCTTAGCAACAACTAAAACATCTCCACATTATCAACACTGTTTCCAGCACAAATCCAAAACATAACCCCATACTATCCACTGTGCAGAAAATTAACTCTGTCCCAGCTGAAACCAGGACACAGGGTAACCTGGAAATGTGAGTGACAGCAATACCTTGTCAATGTTTGAAATGGGACAATATGCACTCCAATGCCAGTGCTTTTTATATTTCTACATATTTTGAGATTCCTTGTACCCAAAATGTTATGGAAGGAAGAGGATATTACAACATCTGAGATCTTTCTGAGAGCTGTTGCCTCCTGCTGAGTTCCTGCATGCTGTGGTCTCATCATCAGCTCTTACAGCCCAGTGCTGAGCCTCTGTGAGTGCTAAGGCTCACCATGTCACAGATCCCACGTCAAGCTCAGAGCTCAGCAGCAATCACCTATAAGCACAGGCAGCTCCTAATTTGCCAAGTCCTCATCTGACTCCCTCAAAGGCTGATGTGGAAACCATACTTCAGGCTTATGGTTTCAGGAGCTCCCGCACGGTGGTATTTCTGGGCAAGACACAACAGCACACTAAAAGTACAGTTAATATCAGTACTTCTGTGATTGTTTAGAAACACTCTGCTCGGATAATGAGGCAGATTTTATTGCTTTTGGAGATAATAATCCAGAAAATAATAAATAGACAAGAGTAGAGCTGACAATGAAACATAGAAAAACTGTTCTGGGTGACATTTCTGACAGATCTAAAATCATGAGGTCTCTGAATCCAGCTTTCAGAATGACACAAGGACTCTGCCATCTGAATCCCACTGAAAGGCAGGGCTAAATTTGTAATGCCGAGGACTGAGGTGAGTCTGCAAAGGCTATTTTTCTTCAAAATATGTTTCTGCTTTGAAGTGATTCTGTAATGAATCTTGACTCAGTGAGGCAGATGTAGTCAAAAAATGCTTATCATAACTGGCAAAAGGAAGAGGGGTCCAAGATGAGGAAAAGGGGACACAAAGGTGAGCTTGCATGACATCATTAATCCTCCAATTACCAAGCCACTCATCAGTGGGCCAGCATTTGATGCGAATTACAACAGCCTCCAGGGCCTTGCAGTGTATGTTGCCTGCCAACTGCTCCTAGGAGCCAGTCTAGAAATCACAAACCAGTGCCCCTGTTCTTTTCTCAGACCACGTGCCTTATCCCAGACAAAGGAGGAGAGATGGCACCCGTCCAGCTCCGCCAGTGACCCTCCTTACACTGGAGACACTAACAAGGACTGATCTGTGAGGTTTACACAGCTTTGCACTGCAGAACAGAAACTGAACCTTTGACTCCTGAAGATATCTATCTTCAGACAATACAATTCCCATTCTGAAGATGAAAGGGCTGCTGTGGTGCCATTGATTGTTTTGGAAATTACTTTCACCAAAGAATGCTGGTACCTCTCCCAGTCTGAATTAACAGCCCGCCAGGGCTGGAGCCAGGAGCGTTCCTCTAATAACAGAACAATGATATTATTTCTTATTTCACTTACGCCACAAATCACACAGCTTGATAGCTTGGAAAAGAAAAGTTGCTGGTATCCGTATTTCATTTTAGTATATATGAAGACATTAACTTAATATCATTTTTAAGTACAATACTAAGTGTGAATGCTGAGAGAAAAGTCACATCAGCTACACAGTATGTAACAGCCAGATCTAGGCCTTAAGCTTGAAGGTGAAAGCATACGTGAGGTACAGTTTCTTTCATGGTATCAGGAAGCCTGTATTGCTGGATAACAACTTGTATTGGATTTTGTCATACCTTTTGAATAACCTCACTGACAACTTAATAGAACACTTCAGAGTAAATAAAATAATAATAAAAAGTGATCTCTGCTGTACCTTGTTAAAGTGAGTATTACTTCCTTCATGTGTTTAACCTATTCACTGATGTGTTTTGGCACTGATTCTGCTACATAACAGAATAACATTTTTCAAAATAACACATTCAAACACCTTCCCCCTGCTTTCTTGTATAATACTTACCCTTCTTGCCCCTACTGGCACTCTGTTATGGTCACATTTGGCACAGAGGGCTGGGTAATATTTTATTCCAGCCATCTGACACACCATGCTTCTTTTGGCTTGACATAATAATATGTTTTCCTTTACCAAGTTCATGACAAAAGATGTGCTCCTCTGACTTTTAAAGTTTTTGGCATGATCAGTTTATTGAGCTGAGGATAAATCACATGGTCAGTATCATTCTTAAGCATGAAATTATCCAAGAAGAGGACACTTTTGGGGTATTTTCTCAAAACAGCCAGTCTTTGCTTCCACCCCATGGCTGGATCATTTTACATGGTAATGTTCCACTTGCAGCAGCCAAGGGCTTCTGTGACCTGCACTGTCACACAAATATGTGAACACTGGAGTGTTCCATGGATTTAAGCTCTGAGTGGGAGTCAATGAATAGTCTTGTGCCAAAGATGGACAAGGACACAAAAAAAAACCCCAAAACAACAAACCCAAAGGAGCTACTTGGTTTATCTGCTTAGTCAAATTCAGCTGGAGGTTCTTACATTAACTAGTCAACACTTTGGTAGAAAGGAAACAAAATTTTCAAAGAATTAATCTTCCTGATCAACATCATTCTGGCTTTGCTTCCATTGAGATTTAATTATTAATCCTCATCGAAACTCTCATTTCCTAAAAGTTGTCTGAAGCTTCAGTTTCTGAAACAGTAGGTGAATGTATTCACTGAGCAAGGGACATGTAGCCAAATGTCCCTGCAGACAAGGGAGGTCCTGACATTACACCATCTCTCCCAGTGTCACAGATCTGCTGAAAAACAAGACCACAAGATAGATCCCTGTGAGATACTCTCTTGGGGATCTCTGCAGTGAAAGACCCCTAACAGCTATGGCTCATTTCTTTCTGTCCTTTGCTGAATACAAAAACCCAAACATGCCATGCAAAATGGGAAATGCATGCAGAAGGCTCAAGTTTTTTCAAAGGTCCACACAGCTAAAGCTGAAAGCCTGTGAAAGGAGTGAGGCTGAAGAAAACCCCACATTTGACCAACAGAGATGAAGACAGCACAACAATTCAGAAAGCAACCTGGGAGGACCCTTCGCTTGGGTTCTTCTGATCCCAACAAAGTACAAGATGAGGAGAAGGAAGATAATAGTTAACATTACTTTCAAGTATTCTCATGCCACCCCTCTCAAATTGTGGTTTCAAGGTGACACTACCTGAATGACAAAAAATGAGGAGGCATTTTTGCTACTGCTGAGCTAAAAAACCACCATATTTGACCTTATGCTACAGTAGCAACTGCTGATTTTACTTTGGAGGCTTTGGGATCATGTAATACGACGACACACTACAGTTTTGGTGCCCACAGATCTTCAGCTGGATTTTATTTCTCTCATGGTTTGGTTGAAAGGTTTGGGTGCATGTGTGTGTGTGTGAGCATGCATGCACATGCATGCATGTGTGTTACATCCACTTCACGTTGCAGGTTTCGGTTTACAGGACTGCTGGTGGACGATCAGTCTGTCTGGAAGAAAAGTACGCCCACAAATATCACATGGAACTAGCTGGTTCTGGGCGCTGATCCAGGCAGCCTCATTTAAAGAATCAAGATCATAGAAGCCTTTGGCTGGAAAATTAAAAAAAGAAAGTATCAGCTTTCATTCTGGAGACCCACATTCAACTCTTTATGGAAAATATTTTCAGGAAATACCTGTTGACTGAGCCTTTCAGTTTAACCAAACCATATTGCCTTTGCAAATGAAAAAGAAAGAAAAGAAAGAAGCAAAAGAGTAAGAAAAAAAAAAAAAAGACTGCTTTTTGTCCCAGGGGTTGAATTAAATTAACTTCAAACTGAATAATTTTGTTTTGTATGAGAGTACAGAGAAAACATCATGCTGTGTGTTATGATACGCATTCTCAGCTAATTATTAACATCTTTGCATACACACTATTATCAGAAAATTTCACTTTTTGGCTTCACTTCAAGTTCTGTTTAATAAGCATGTGTTATCTGACCATGGCATTGGGCAGGGGGCTATCATACTTGAGAATATGCTCTTTGTACTGTTCTGGACAAGGGGCCCAATTTTCTTCCTCTTGAACTCTGTGCAAGTTTTGCCAGTAAGTGGAGTAAAGCTTAGGTAAGACTAAACCCTTACAGACAAAACCTGCCGTTCTTTTAAGCCACAACTTTCAGTGAGGTCATTGCACTGATGCATCTATTGTCATCTAAACACTAATCCAGTCTTACCCTCAGTTATTTTCCACTGTGGGAAAATAACTCTGAGACTACTCTGAAAGCTCAAAAGCATTCTTCAAACACTCACATCAGATGTATTTTCAAGATTTTATTTGAGTATAAAAAAAACTTGTTTACTTTCATGTTGAAATTGACTTTCATCTTAAAATGGACTTTCACACAGTGTTGTTTCAAACTGATTTCCAAAAAGGCCAGGTAGGTTGCTTAATACCTGGATTTAGATCTTAAGGGTTTTCATTTCAAGTGCATGCAGAAAAAAATCTACATGGCTTGATTTGAAGATGTATTTACCTTGTCCTTCTCAAAAGGTAAGACAATACAGAAAAAGACTAAAAAAACTGTTTTTGAACAGTTAGCAGCAGACAATTTTTAAAAGAAAAGGATTTGTGCATGTAAAAATATTCCATGGTTTCTGTCATTGGCACATGATAAAGCTCTTCATTAAAGGCCCATACAGTTTTAATATGATTCATATCCAATGGTTCACATAACCACAATAAGCCTTAGATCTCTTAATATGCCTGTTCCTAATGTTCTTTTTGTTAGAAGAGCAACCAAGTAGTGTTTCTTTTCTTGGCTGAGACAAATATCCCCTTTGCTTGCAGGAAATGAATGTGTATTTTCTGTACTTTGGAAAGTTTATTGAATATAAAAAAAAAGAGAAAGAGAGATTACTTTCTCCTTGCAGGCATGTGTTAGGCATTCCACAAACAAAACACTGTGTAATCAGGGCAGCGGTTGTCTTCCTGTGACACTTGAGTTTTCAGAAAAAGATTTATGTAAGTTATAAAAAGTTTTATGTAAGCAGTTAATATTTCTGAGCTTTTTTTGAACATGGACTGTTCCATTCAACAACAGGGGTAATCCCTCCTCCCTAAGTTGAGAAACTGAGACATGCAGTACGTGTATGTGGTCTCAAGGTCAGTTATAGCATTTACCAGATGATCGAGAGTAAGTCTTACGGAAAAAAGAACAACACTGAGATTATTTTCTCAATGCCAGGAGCATGAGGCAACTGCAGGGGGAACAATAATTTTAGCTCAAGGTACAGAACTGATCAGACTTGCATCAGCAGGCATTTAGGGACAGATGCTGGAAGCAGGTCAGTGTCCCCTGGGGAACTGTGGGCACACACCTCATAGGAGATGTGCGGCGCCTGATATGACTCATTGCATAAATGAGACAATTTTCTGATTCATATCTGGGAGCCTTCTGCTGGATTGTTCTCTGAAAGAGTGGTTGTCTTTCTGCTTCCAGTCCTTCAAAATAAGAATAGCATATTTCAAAATAACCTGATTTGTCCTTTTGCATCCTCCTCTTTCAGATGGAATTCTCATTTTCTCCATCTTTTTTACCACACAACATGTAATAATTAAAAAGACCTTCACAACAAAAAGAGCAAATACAATGAAAATGTCTTCTAACATACCTTTTACTGCAGATTCAAATCTGCTGCTTGGCATATGTTAACAAAGTCCTACTTTGATATTATTTGAGCTGTCATTATTATTATTTTGAACAGCTGGTTAGTGTTCTCAGTGATCCTTCCCTCTTGTGTTTGTGTCTTCTGGGGACATATTTCTTTGTACTGCTGTAAATTGATCTAGTGTATGACTCTCTCACAGTGAGTTGTAGGAGGATTTGTCTACTTTTCCAGACATTATAGGAAGCTGCAGGAAATTATGGGGAATATAAAAAAAAAGTGGGTGAATTAACTGCCTGTGAGCAAATAGTCCAAACTTGGCCCACAGTAGCTCAGACCAGCTGGCAGGATCAGGGAAAGAATCCAGGTGAAACGCTGAAATAACTCTACGTGGGAAAGGGGAAGTCCTGGGAGCAGCTTCCAGGCAAAGCACAGATAAGATTTCCTTTTGGTCCTAAAGTGAGCACAAACTCCTGGGATACATTGATTTGAAGAACTGGGATCCAGACATCTTACAAAACAGAACCCACAGCATAAACACATATAACTGGCAGAAACAAAATCTTGATTTTATGCTACATATATTTTTTCCCCACTGTGTTTTATTATAATGTCTCACAAAGAAAGCTTTTAAGGCTTTTAAATAAAAAGGGACCAATAACATCCACTGGATGTTCAATGTAGAAGATAACTGCATTTTTATCTATAAAAATATTTTAATAAAAACCTGAAACTACAGTATATGTTATAGGTAGGTTTTAAAATACCTTCTTTTCTACCAGTCATCATGCATCTAGTATTGTATTTCTTATTTCACCACAGAACTCCTATTTTTGAGGCCACTCACTGTTTACACCACCACTAAGTGCTAGTGTCAGGCTCTTTTTATAACCGACGCTAGAGGTGTAAAACCTGGCTGAAGTATCTATCCCTATGTTGCCTGAAGGGTATGTTATTTTAATGACTCTATGTGTCAAGTCTGCACATTTTTCTTGGATGCTTTTGCCCCCATTTTAAAATGTGCCTCTCTACAGCACTGAAAGTAGTCAAAAGGTAGTGATGTAGCTGTGAAGCAGGTTGCTAATCTTTTTGTGTCTTGATTCAGAACATACACATAAAAAGGAGTCTCCCAGGAGGCATGTCCCACAAGGCAATGACTACTCTTAGTTCTCATGGATGCAGCGCAAAAGGAGAACAGGATACTTAACAGAAAGCTTAAAACAAGCCACGATGGCTACCTTGTCTTCAGAGTAAAATGGAGAAAGAAGTACTTGCAAACAATTAAGTTACTGCTTAATTTTTTTTTCTTCCTCCCACTTTCTTCCTCCCATTTCCTCATTTGGTCTGCAGCTTACCTTGTATTGGACTGACTTC
This sequence comes from Phalacrocorax aristotelis, assembly GCF_949628215.1. Taxonomy (NCBI): domain Eukaryota; kingdom Metazoa; phylum Chordata; class Aves; order Suliformes; family Phalacrocoracidae; genus Phalacrocorax; species Phalacrocorax aristotelis. The sequence goes on along the minus strand of NC_134311.1, from coordinate 16,813,977 downwards.
AGGCTTTTTGGGCTCTGGCCTTCTCAAGTGCTTGGGTAGCATGTCATTCTCCCGGTGCCATTTTTTCAGGCATTGTGGCTCATGTATGCTAATAGATTTTGTTCCGTACTCACGGCCACATATGTAACAAATCACTGCTGGTGGCCATCTTATCATTTGTGCCTGCAAATGACAATTGTGAAGCAGAATAAATATTGTTCTCAACATTAATTTTGAATCAGAACTACTTTGGATGAAAACAATCACGTAGGTTAAGAAACCCATTCATATCTGTGAAATCAGTGTAACTGTTTCTATCAGTTTCATTTTGTCTGGGTTCAGTCTTGAAGCTTGTAAGAGATATTGCCTCATTAACTGGCCACCTGGAACGGGTAGGCTGCTTCTGCAGATACTGGGCTGAAAATTCAGGTATGTCACCTAATTAATACTTAGCTATATAGGTTTTAGCTGTTTTATTTTCACACCATCAAGTTCATGGAAGTGCTGAGTCTCCATGTGCAGAAATAACACCTCTGGTTGAATAGGCTGCTGCAGCACAATGTCCATGTCCACAGTGTTGAAGCCCTTTTTTTATCTACCAAACACATGTAATACGGAAGGCGGCAACAAAAGGTTCCTTGGCTGAACTGCTGGTGTCTAGTGCAGTAGCAGAAAGACCGCCTCTCCAGGCAGAACACAGTTAAAGCACTGTGTCTTAAGTTGGACAGGGAGGGCAGCTGTCTCAAGCTTGAGACTGTGGTCCCTAACCCCACGTTACTTCTCCCACAGATCAGTTAGCTGGTGGAATTCTTGACCTTGAAGGATTAAAACTGATCCAGGATATTTCAGGATAGGGGGCAAAATAGGAACTGTTGCTTGTTTATCCCAAAGGCCTCAGTGTGAACTTTGCCAGTGACTGCAGCGAGGGCAGAACTGGATTCTAAGCAGCTCATTGTTTCTGCGCTGCAGATCTGCTTTTGTTTGCAGAGAAAAACAACTCAACGGCAGAAAAAAAATCCCTCAACCCCAAACCCCACAAATACATATTCTAAGCTTGAAAAATATACAATTACTGTGGTAATTGCAGATTATGGACTTGACTGTCTCCTTAGGCATGTCCTGGGCTAGGCGTGGTGTCAGTACCAGCCCTGCTCCAGGAGTAGCGTAAAAACATACTGCAGAGACAGCACTTTGAGGCACGCTGATGGGTCTCACAACTCCCAGCACTTCCTGCACTCCTGACTGCAGAATACCAGTAGGAGACTGGTGTTCCCAATCCTCCTAAAGGTAAAGGGACAGCCATGCCAGACCAAACATTGGAAGCTTTTCTCACTCAAACAAGGGAGGTGGGGATTTCATTTTTTCCTCTGCTGCTGTTTAAGACAAAGCATAACCTGTTACAGTATTTATGACTCTCTCTGTCAGCCCATCAGTGTATTCAAGAAATTCTGGGCAGCTCTTCTCGCATTTATGCTACAGTCTGAAAATGTCATTAGTGAACTATCTGCATAAGCTTTCTTTCCTGTATCACATATGTAAACTCAATTACATGAAGAAATACTAGTCTACAATGTGTATTTTTGCTGGGAAAAGTTGGGCTTCATCTGGAAAGTTCTCACAGTGGATTGTAATATAACTTATCCAAAGAGAGTCTTTCCAAGGACATTTTCGTCCTCTTAACTTTCAAATGGAATTTCCTTAGCCATCTTTGATAACAAGGTATTTTTTATGTATATATGCATATATATATATAACCGTCTCTTCCTATTCATAGCTGAATATAGCAACAGCTGTTTTAAGAATGCCTGATAATTTTTCATTATTAATTTTTGCCTACTCCCTTACTTCAGCTCTTGAGCTAGACCTTGTCTGATTTCAAGATAAGACGCAGGGTCCAGATACAGAGGCTTTTGAAGGCAGTGTATGTTTCTTTGTAGGCCCTGGAGAGCTTCAGATAAGGATACTATAGTCTAAACCTTTGAGGTCAAGGGACTCATTTCAGTGAGCATGCTCATTATGGGCATTTTAGAAATGGTTTTCTAAAAATATGCTAGGTGTAAAAACACTGGGACCACATTTTCCTCTGTAGTTTTCATTAGCCAGGTTCTTGCCATTCAGTAAAATAGATTATTTATTGGCTGAAAATTAGGAAAGAGCAATTTGATTTACATTCAGTTTGTGAGGACTCTTTATGTATACTACCAGAATGGGGAAAAGGAATCCTAATACAAATGAAAATTACGCTTACTTAGCCTGCACTGTCACAATCATTTCCACCATATGCGGCAGTATAATAAAAATAAAAATTTATAGCTTCAAGGAGATTTAAAGTCCTGATATGAGACAGGTGAAAAATCACTTAAAAATTAAATACTCCCAATAAGTTTAACAGATGCACAGAAATATCGTTGTTAAAATCAAATGGCTTTTTATCTTAGAAATATTCCCGTAGTGATGGGAGATAACCTTTTATCTCTGACTGCTCCATTCAAATCCATTACACTTGTTCTAAAGTCATTGTGATGTCCTACTATTGAACAGCTGCCAGACACCTGCAAGTCAAAAGTTAGTGGTCTCCATCCAGTGCAATCTGGATATATTTCCATAGTTCTGAGATATTTTTTTTTGTAATCCCACCTGAAAACCTAAAGACTGAATGAGCAGTACTGTGATTCCTCCAGATCCTGCCAGAGCATTTATAGGTGGGGTTTGTGTTGTGACTGAACAAAATCAGGCCTGCAGATGAACAAAAGATTCTGTTTTCCAAAGTTCTTAGTTGGGACTGATTCATAACTAAATCCTATTTAGTGAAAAAAAAAAGTTTAAGAAATCTGTTCAAGTAGAAATGTCTCTATTTTGCAGCTTCCACAATTAAAAACTGTATAGAAACAATAGCAGAGACCAGCATTAAGTAAAAGGAATCAGATCACTCTAAGGATGGAATTATGTTTTCCAGAAATGTAGTGAGTTTGAACCATCACCACACATCAAATGGTATACACAAAACCTTCTCTGCAAATACACACATGTTAAAAAGCTGAAAGATAAAACCTGAAGGAGAATATCCTTACAATTGGTAGTAACAACTCTTCTGTTGCTTAACTGTGGAATCCAAGGTATGATAAGCTTTATTTGGAATTCCTACAGCTTATTATATTTATCCTTAATTTCTTTTTCTCTTCAGAGTGTGCCTATCCCAAATGTCACATCTGGAGGCCTGCAGTTTAAAACTAAACTATTTTTGGAATCACCACAATTTTCCAATCCAAACTACTCACAGAGCAGTGGCTAGGCTGTCTGCTCACTGCTTTGTTTTTCACTTTTAAAAAGGGTTGTAGGGAAGGTCTGTTCCTGAGGATATGTGTTATTATAAAAATACCTACAAATACCTAACAGTTCAGTTAGGCTTTCCTCTGCTGTCTCAGTTATTTTCTTCTTTCTCCAAGACTGCTAAATATGTCTGCATGACCATGAATGAAGTTATTTAGCTCAGAGGGCTACATAACCATGTATTTTCAATAGCCCTGACATTACTTGAGGTTAGCCCCAGGCTGCTGTTATGGTGTTACATGAGGTCAAATCCTCCCATACTGCACAAAACTTTTAATTTCTTAAGTACACCCAATAAGACTGACTCCCAAACTCCCCTCCATAAATATTTATCATCCAGGACTGCACTCACCCCTGCCTTGCTTATTTGTTTAATTATCCATGTTTAATGGGAGGAGGAAGGCCTCTTGCTCTAGGCCAGAGCTCTTGTCATAGGCTTGAGTTGCCCAAGGAACAGAGGTTCAGGAAAAGATTGGTACAAACACGTAGCAACAGCATCATGTTGTATGAAAGCAGCCCTTTCCACACATTTTGCATAAGGGACAGGGACAAGCTGTGGTGTGGCTCTCATGACCATCCCAAAGTGCATTTCATGGCCTTCTGGAGTCCTTTCAGCCAATGCCCAAGCAGAACAACAGACTAACTTTAGGACTGGTCGTATGTCTGTGTATGAAATTTCCTTGAACAGCAAGGTAATTTTACCAGATAATGCAGGTAATTAAAGATTTTGTGCCACTGGCAGCACTAGAACATCCCATTTTACTCCTGATGTGTTCTCTTTTAAAAGAAATACATCAGAATAAGGAACACAGTATTTGTGTAAAAGCAGAAAGGCAGGAAGCTCCATCATTCACAATGATAATACTCAATGAGTTTCATTCAAACAACCTATTCACTATCCATTGTCATCTAACCTTCTATAATTGTATATTTGTCAGTATTCTAAGATGATGTTTAGAACTGCTGCAACTGAGACGAAGTTTATCATTGACTTCCCACCTTCATAAGAATTACACAGCATCTGAAATTTTCATTTTACTAAGTGACTAGAGGACTTCATGCTAGATCAAGATACAGCATCAACATTTTGTTGTACATGAGTTTTCAAGACTGACTCTGTGTTAAAATGCATTACAATACAGTAAAGGAAGATCACTGAAATCTTATTTTTAGGTAGTTAATTTGATAAAAAGAAAACAGCAGATGGCAGCACCAGATGCTAGTGACACATCTGATAGGATTTTAGGATCAGTGTTATCTGTTGTCAAAAAACCTGTAACACATATACCACAGCAAGCCATAAATACTCATTTATATATAACAGACATTTTGATCTATGAAAGAATAAAAACCACACTCTACTCTAATGCAAGTCTGAATTTCAGTAGTACCAAACATCACTGTCTTTGTCTAGGGTATCACAGCAGAATCCAAAACAGAATTTCTGAACTGATGTGATCCTTGAGAGTCTCTTAAGCATAGGATGTTGTTTGTTTTCCACAGCCAGACATGATTAACTCAGATGTGTTCATGCATTCTGAGAGCGAGGATAGTTCATGTAAGAGATGGCTTACAGAGGCTGTTGAGTCTTCTGCTCCAAAGGCATCTAACGCTGAACTGGTAAGTGTTTGTCAATAATGATACTGGTCTAGTTGAGTGGTGTCACATGCTAAGGCAGAGAATGCTCCAGGACAGAGACACGCAGGCAAAAGTGCTTGCAGTTGTGAAGTTGAAATGCCCTTCACATGGTGTACCACCAAATCAGTCAGATCTTTATTTTTAAAATGAGGAAAATCCAGCTTTTTAATTTAGGACATCTTTCATTGCATAAATTAATTTGACAGTAGCATTACAGTACTTAAATACACTTATATATGGGTTGGGGTTTTTTTCAGTTATTCATTCCCTCTGATACTTTGCTGAATCAGGACTTTAAACAGGTACTTAAATAATTCACTATCACAGTGAATAGGTCTGTTAAGTGAGACATAAGCTGCCCCAAATTCTTTCCTGACAGGACCAAAGCCTAGTGCCATTTCACTCCACTACTGGTATTTTAAACAGAATTAATAAGCAGCAGAATAGCCAGTAAGGTGAGCAAAATTAAAACCATATGCTGGAAAAAGATGAATACTCTAGAGGAGACACAGACCTTGTCCCTGTCCATAGTGAATCTGAGTCTTTCCATGAGCTTAGTGCTTTTCAACATCCCTCAATGTGTGGACCTTTCAAAACTTTCAGCTGGAGGTGGAGACTTTCACACAGAGAATTTAATTCTATGGAAAAGAGGCTTCCTTTGACCTCTACTTAGAAGCATTCCGCCAGTCCTGAACAGTCCCTGGGGTTACGGGATCTTTCTTTCACTCTATCCACTCCAGTTTCTGCCTTTAATGCATACCTCTGTACAAAAGGACAGCTCTAAAAATAATAAAATAAAGGACCTCAGAGAGGTAAAATCCATCATCCCTTTCTGAAAGTCATCATTAGTAATAAAGTCCTTCAGAGTTAATTACAAACTGCAAGCTGTACAGCCTCATTAGTTCTGCTGCAACTCATGAACTGTAACTGCTTGGAAGCAAATGAGGAAACCTGTTGTTCACACAGAAGGAAGAACAGATTTGAACATATTTCATTCTGGCTTTGCAGAGCTCACAGAAGTAAAAAGTGATAATAACTGTGTTGTTCAACAAGTCAGCAGATGTGACAGAATGCACTCAGGGAGCAGGTATGTTGCGCAAGGCGGCAACATTTTTACAGAGTCACTCTCAATGCCAAACCACACTCAAAACTTGCGGGTTTTGTGACATTATAACTATGGACATTCCCCCCGTTCTTTTCTTTTAAATGTACAAAATTATGTGTGATGGACAAAATCCTCTGCTTTATACCCACACCTTTCATTGAACAATCACATTTAGAGCAATGCCAGTTCTTTGGTAAGTGGTACAATGAGTGTAACGCAACAAGAATATCTTCTTTCCCATAACTATAGATGTACCTGTGCAGCACTTTGAACTGTTTGTGGGTTATTTGAAATTTGCTGATAAAAGACCTGAGGAGTGGACCTAATTTGCCAATATCTATCAATTAGTGTCCTCAAATAGCATAATATAAAAATGTCTCACATTGTCTTTATTCTCATGTTTGTTAGGGTAATGCCCTTATCTACATTTTATTCAGCAGCTGGAAAACTGAAATACAGCTTGCTTTGAATTTTAAAACATTTTTAGAAATGCTTTGCATACCACTGCATTGCGTTGGTGACAGAGAAAGCTAAATCCCATTTTCAAACGTAATGTAGGCAATCAGGAGTCCAACTCCCACTGAAAAAAAATATAAAGCCTTTTACTTTAGACACTGGGACTAAATTTAGACATCTATCTTTTTACAAAACTCCTGGACGAAAGACAGCTTGTGCAGAAACAAATGCAGAAAAAATATGCCATTTTCCAAAAGTTTGTGTAGCTTTTGGATAATGTGAATCAGCTTCTTTACACTTGGACCTTGAATCAAATTCAGTGGAAAGAAATGTGCAGTCTTATTTATTTTGTTGTTGTTATATTCCGTGTTGCTGCCTTTGAACAAGCAGTCCTCAGTAAACTCATGTTCCATGCCAAGGTTAATAATAACAGTAAAAAAGTGAAAATCATTGGAGTGCTTACAGCATAATGAAACATTGTATTTCACATTAACTAAATAAAAATACCTAATACCTGCTAAAACATATAACATTCAAAGCTTGCCTAAGTTGCTCAACAGAATCTCCTAGGGAACTAGAGCACATGATAGTTCCTTTTGGGGACTAAACTCTCACAGGACCACAGAGTATGAGAACCCAACTACTCCTATTGAACATGAAAATCTAAAAGAATAGGAATAAGCAGTTTCCCTTACACACACAGTATTTCGCTTTCCTTTACCTACTATTCAGCAGAGAAACACTTTCATGGAGCAAAAAGATCCTTCGAAGGAAAGTGATTTTACATTTGATGGGAACCCAGTCTCCTGGGGTGCCTAGCATCAAAATGCATCCACACCCTTTCATACAGCACATGCTTAGCAACTTACCTTGTCTAATACGGCTGGTGCAGCTCTGCTCTTTCCTTGACGGGTCTTAGATGGATCATCCCTTGCTGAGCCAGACTCAGAGCTTGGGCCTTTACTGGATTTACGGGCACTAGAATCTGACAGCCCCACACCACTGCTACCTCCTCTACAACATTTTTGGTGCACAATGAGATGGTCAGGAAGGAAGGTTTGGCCACAGTTTCTGCAGGGCAGGAGCTGGGCTTGAGCACTATGATAAGCTGCCCCATTTTCAGCTGTAAGTGTACAGACACCACCAGCAGGGACCTCAGGTTTCCTGGGCTCTGGTCTTCTGAGATGCCTTGGTAGCTGATTGTTTTCAATATGCCACTTCTCTAGGCACTGGGGTTCATGTATAGAAATAGACTGTGACCCAAATTCTCTGCCACAGATATAGCATACCCTGAAGCAAGGTCTTCTTGGTGGGATGACAGGCCGATTCAGTGGCACCCGAGACATGTTTGAAGACTCTGACTGTTTTGATATTATTGCAGTGCCTGGTCGTCTCTTCTGGGGTCCAGCTTCTAGGTGTACAACTTCTGGCAAAATTCTGGGAAGATCTGACACATTAGATGGCGAAACCTGCTCCAAAGGCAGGGTGCTAGGCACACTAGCAGGGGCTTCTCCAGCACTTGGCAGAGCATTACAGATTTTGTTCACATTTTTTTTCTTGATATTTGTTTCCATGAAGGGTACAACATTTCAAGAAGCTTCTCTCTCTCCTACGCATAAAGGGCTTGGGAAAGTCTGTTATTCAGCATGATGCTCCATCTTCTTAATTCAGTTTCATAGGCTGGAATATACTATGGACTTCAAAGCTGGAAAACCGCACCTAATGGCCACTTCACTGGGGAAAGAGGGTTTCTGTGGGTTTTTATTTTGCGTTTTGTTTTTACATGATCCTGAAACAAATTAAATCAGTACATATTAATAAACACCATCTTTCTTGTTAAGCTTACCAACCAGTGGTTTATCACATGGATCAGTTTACCTTACTGCTCTTTTATATTTTTGAACATCAGACAAATAACATCAAATATATCCTACTCCTAGTGATCAGCTGAACAATGTTAATCTGAAATTCTGGTGTCAGAGGATGTAAAGTCATGAAGGACATGAAAGAATATGGGTTTGCACAAACTGAGGTTGCAGAAATACGTGTGGTTTTGAGTATAATCCATATACTTTATTTTCAGTTATTGACAGAACGGGTATTTCTGACACAGCCTTTAATTTCTAAGCCACTTATGTTGTTAGTTAAACATAATTTCCTTGTCTCAAGAGAAATAGAAATAGAGGCATGGTAATGTCCAATGTCCGAGGGGACAGTCAGCAAGGAAAATGTTCCCTGTCTGCAGGTTGAAGAAAATTATTAGGCCCCTTTACTCAGCACTTATGAGGTGGTAACTCAGATTCTCTGACCAGTCTTTATTCTCCCAGTACAGGAGAGAGATGAATAAAATGGAGCAGGTTTATCAATTAGGGCTACTGAGATGTTTTGGGGCCAAAGCTCATGCCATATGAGGATAAGCTAAGGGCACTCTGTTTAGTCTCAAGAAGGCAGTGCTAAACATACCCAGTTTTTCAATTTGCAGTCTATCCCTGTATACAGACAACTGTGTGTTGTATCACTTAAATGTTCCTTTCCCACAGAGACAACCTTTTGTACTGGTCCTCCAAGAATCAGAAGATAACATTCAGACTGTAAGCATGTTACAGCAGAAGTTATTGTTTTATTGCCAGAATATAAAATAACTAGCAGTCTAGCTTTAGTCATATCAAGCAAGAAGTTGCATAAACAGGCAACTGCCAAGGAAAGCAAGGTCACCATTGTCTACTTTGTCTATAACAGAAGAAACAGCTGATTATTGCTTATTTTGCCACCAAGGATAGAGTCAAAGTGTAATGGCCACTGCTGTGGGGCTGCCAGCTCTTGCACCGACTTAAGAGTCACCTCATTCTTACTGAATATTCCAAATTTTATTGCAACCCTTCCAAACTGTTATGGGGTTCCTAACGCCCAAATTTATCTATGCAGAGATCCCACTGACCCATCTCAGGTGACTTTGCTGCCACCAGCCAACCTGGACCTGCTCTGAATGGCTCCTTTGTCATGTCACAGTGGAAGACTTTGCTCCCACTCAACAGCGTTTTAATCCTTATCACTCCCACCTCTGAACCCAGGGGCTGAATTTTACTACACCCATGGGCGAGGACACAGTTTTGTCATCACCCTTGAGATGACAAACTTAAACTTTGCCTGTGCCACTGAGAAGCACTGAGCTGATTCTAGTCTCTTGCAAATATTCTAGGGGATACCCCAGGGACATGGGCAACAGTGAAAAAACATGTTGCCACCAGGTCCACGTGATTAGTTATCCTCTTGCCAGGGACACAAAGATGTTTAGATTGCTGGATTCACACTGCTTGCTTAAATGTTCACAAGGTTGCATATTCCAGGGACACCTGTGACACTTTCTCGTTTTAGAAAATCTCCTTTGAAGCTCAGATTTCTTTGTACGCGAATTGGAAAATGTGAAGACGATCAGAGCCAATCTGTAAATTGTACGGGAACAAATCTCTGTGAACAAGTACATTGTAGTTAGCTGTTAAAAACAAAATTCTTGAGGAACATTGTACTTAGCGCTTAACACCTCCTCTAAAACTCTATTAGATAACTGCAGTCTGTGGAAAAATATAGTAAAGTAGCATCCTCTCATGTCTGAAGCTATCAGATAGGCTTATAATATATGTTAAAGGATACAATATACTGTAGCACTGGAATTTTTGTTTCAGATATATAAAAAAATTTTTTGTCTGACTCCTATACATTTCACAATGTATAATTGTGAAATATCCAGTGGAAAAGCATACAACAAACTAACACAGAAAGAAAGGCTACAAGCAGTTTGGATAGTAGCAATTAATAATATTTGGGCAGCTAGCTGGCTTCAAACTGGTGCTATCCCATTTTAGAGGAATAATTTTTGCGCTCACCAGCATTGTTTCCTTAATGCAAAAAACTTTGCTAACTGTAGAAAGTATTATAAAAGCTATGTTTACAACAAATCCCAAAGCCTTTCCTTTGTTTTCCTTTTAGAAGACCTAAATTTTCTGATCTTAACTTTACAGAAGGCTTATCACTTTGTACCACAACTTGCCACTGCAGGAATTTGCCAGTTTTGACCAGGTTGTGCGTATGATTCAGTTAGGTGAATAGTTCAACAGTATGTGAAACGCAAATTTGCAAACTAGCATTGAGGCTACTATACTGCAAGGCCCTTTCAAAGACTGGGAGAGTTTCCAAGGAGGGTGGCCTGTTGGATGAATCCAAGTTGGGAAGTAGCCAAGCTCTTTAGGAGGATGAAGGGAACAGAGAGCCAGGGAAACATTAAAGGGTCATGAAATCAGGGGAGATAAGGGTTATTGGAGGGTCACAGTAAGGCAGCATCAGAAAGTTCAGCTACATTTCAGGGAACTTGTGAACTTTGCAAGATCCTATTTATGTCCTATGTATTGATTTATGTTGTAACAATGCTTTCTGCTACCTGAGAGGATTCTTAAAGCAACAGTGGTCACCGAACTGCCTGCCACATGAAGAATGTTAGGTGAATAAATCTGTTACCATTAAGAATGAATCAGTCAATAAAAGATGCTATAAACAACCTATTAACAATATAACCTATTGTTGGATTTCCAAGCTTGCTATTGTAAATACTTCATAAGAGAATTATGCTTCCTTGTGGGGATTACACCATTTGGTCTACATTTATTCCTGCCAAGTTGACTGTTATTATTTGGAAACTTCCTATAAATTCAGTGTGAAATGAAAAGGCACATGAGCAGTTCAAATCTTCTTTTTTCAAGCTCAGTGGTAAAGATATGGAAGTAAATCAGGATTAGGATTTAACACTTCTTTTCAAAACATTCAACTTCCTTATATTTTTCTCTTAAAAATATTGCAATGTGTTATTTAATAAAGTGGGAAGGTATGGTTGATCATTGCATACAGCTGTGGGAAAACATTCTTCTCCTCTGCAGTTCCACTGAGTTCAATACTTAAAAAACCAATCTCATGAGCTGCAGTGATAGGGCACTTTCAACTAATGGATGAGTTAAATTTAATTAAAGGCAAGTAAAATACTAAGGCTAGTTCAGCATCAGGCTGAGCGCTTCACTTTACCCAAAATAGAACAGAATGACAAGAGTGCAAGTAGCTCAGTACATCTCTTATGTTCTTGTCCTGAAGAGGGAACTGGAACCTTACACACTATTTTTAAGTGTATCCTAACCAGAAATTGCAAAAATAGCATTATTATCCCTGCTTCGGTAATGCTGCATTCTCTTAGCTGCCATGGGTGATTCAACCTATACAGACAAATGGAAACTTCTTCCCTGAAATGGCTTTCTTTATGTCTTCTTTCATGTCAGTGTTGGAACTTGGAAGCAAAGTTGACACATACGTTTCCTATTTCCTGTATGCAGCCCATTTCTGAAGAGTGACCCTCTCTGTTTTTCATCTCTCTTGATTCTCTGATGTAAACAATTCCTCAAAACCCATTATAAGGTCATTTTATAAGCCTGGATACCTTGACTGAATTGAAAAAAACATACTTGTGCTAGCTGGGGGATTAAATTGGCTGTTTCCAATGAATCCTCAACACTACTGCTTTTGACTTAGCTATAATTCCACATGGAGACCTCCCAGCTGAAAAAAACAGAGTTTACCTTGTGGAAGAACACATTGCATGAAGCCTCCTGCTGCCAGGACACAACTGTGCTTATTCAATGGAGAAAACACAGGAACAGTTGTAACAATTTGGGCAATCAGTTTATGTACTGTTTATGAATGCTCACTGATATCACAGCCTCTCCATGTGCAGCTGTATCAGCCTATAAACTCCATTTAAACTATATGGCTGGCTTACTGTCACTGTTCCCATAGGCCAGCACAGAAAGGGACAAGATAAATCCTTGCACCAGATTAAACACAGAGCTAAAACAAAGGACACAGAGCTTTCAAGCTTATACATCTCAAAGAAATACCCCTTGGACACGCTTGACTCCCTCTAAAGGCAGAGACAATTTTCACATCTGGGTTTAGGAGGGAGAACCGTAAACAAGCAAAATAAATAGTGGGAACAACAGATTCCTTTACTATTTTTAAAACAGTGCTTGATAAAGATATGGAAAGGATTTATATGAAGTACTTGCTTGAGGTGTCAGTGGCTTACATACAGGAGGCTCTTTGGAGAGGTCATTTATATTTGGAGAGTGCCTACAAAATCAGGACTTGCATAACAGAGTTACAAGAATGTCTGTATGGGTTGCTCTGCCTGAGGAAGTGTATGACAGGCCACAGAGATATATTAACTGAAGGGAGAAACATATGGCTTTAAAATGGTGGAATCCAAATACAACAGCCTGGTGGAAGCCCAGCTACAGATCAGGCTGTCAGTGTCAAAAAAGAATAAACTAATTTTAGATTGCAGAAAGATACTGGTTAATCCAGTATCTCAGATTCAAGAGTTCCTGGCTGTGTAAGCCTTTTTTGTACATACCCCCACTTCACTCTGAGTTTTCCTTTTGTTTGCCTTCAATACTACACTTGATATTGTACAGTCATTCTGCCTGCTTGCCACTCACTGCTTGAAGTCATAAGCTTTCTGTTTGGGACATCACAGTTGTTGTTATGTGGGTCATTTAATAAAGGTGATTCATGTAAATTAGACTAGAATCACAAGTATTCTAAAAGAAAAGTTACTTCAATTGTAATACCTAACTTCGCTGTCACATAAATTACAAATGTCTCAAATGGCTTTAAATAAGAAGCAACAAGCAACAACTTCCTTTGCTACAATAGTACTCAGAGGTCCTGGTTTCTCAGTCTGGTCTGGACTGTATAAAAAGACAAAGGAGAACAACTTAGTCTAAGAGGACAAAAGATATAGAAAGAGAGAGATTAAGTGATCCACAGAGCATTATACAGCAAGTCAGAAAGAGAAGGAAATTAATCTAGAATTTCTAATGCCCCAACACTTAATCAGTCCGGTCACAAGATTTTCTAAGGCTGTTCCCTAACTTTACAGTCAAGGTAAAGGTAAGTCTTTTTTTTCTCCCTTTTACTGGGTTTTCGTTATGTTTACATATAAAGAGGTGTCAGAAAGAAGCAAACTGACATCCTGTCTTGAATGCCAAAAAACCTTGCTTCAGGCTCTTTCCAAATAAAATGTTTTCTGTGAGGCTTCCCATTATTCTTTAAGGGAAAACAAATGAAATTAAACCAACATCTTAAGCTGTATTTTCTCTTGTGCTAAATGTTGCTTTGTACTGCTCAATTATAAATCATTTAGAGATATGTTAAGGCAAAGTACTCAAACATAAGTTGGACAAAGATATTGGATAATTTGTAGTATCTTACTCTTGGATCTGTTTTTCACTGAAAGATAAAAGGAAAAAACATTCTTATGTTTCCAACAATATTTTTAGCAAATTAACCACACATTAAAACCCTCACATTTTTCCAGCTCAGCACTGTATTTTCTCCAGAGTTCCTGGCTGGAAGAGTCTGCTTTGATTAGTCCTAGACACTAATCTTTTCTTACAGCCATGTGAAAAGAACAATCCATTATTTGATTAAACTTAAATAAAGACCACTGAGATGAAGGAAATCCATAGTTTTCTAATTCAGGATGCTTTGTCTTGTCATAGCTGAGTACAACCCATGTTTTATGTATCCTTCTATCCCAAGAAACAATTTGCAAGCTCTGAACACACAAGTATTGGCATGTACCCCCACTTCTGGCAGGTTCAAGACTTTTTAAGTCTGTAAAATCTAACATCACAGCAACCTGGCTTAAATGACTAATGAGTAATGCACACTCAGAAATATGCAAGTATGCAGCTTGTTCCATAAGAGGATCAGCTGCGTATACAGCAGTACCCTCTCCCCCATACTATCTGCAGCCCAGAGGCTAGTGGTTACACCTTCATTAAGCATGGATGCAGACAGCTAAAAGGACAAGGCAAGACTACTCAAAACCAAATACACCAGGTTAAAAAGACAGTGTTTTCTGTTGTATACAAATGGGCTAGAACTGTCTGGGAATTTTCTAACAAGTATTTTTCCCACTGTTTAAAGAGTCCATTAGACAAAATTAAAACTTTCTTCAAAGACATACCTGTACCAATTACACAAGAATAGGACAGAAGTCACTAGCATGTGTGTGCACATGTGCACACACGTGCAAAAGTTCGTTAGAATGTAAGAGAAGGAAAATATATAACCCTGAGGTTTCTATATGATTCTGATAACTATTTAAGGTGTTTGCTGTGATGAGACAATCAACCTCGTCAAAGCTTTTTGTAATTTTCCTTTAACCTATTAAAATTCCCACGTCTGTCTTTGGATCTGATTCTCTTCCTACCTAAAACTTCAATCGAAAATTCATTGATGCCAATAGCAGTCATTGTATACTTGGCATTTTTACTATACATTTACTGTGTACAATTACGCAGTAATTAAGTTTATTTTATTTAATTAAGTTTATTTAAGTTTATGACAGTGTTGCCAGTGAAGACCAGAGACTGGTTTAGTGACCCAGCAGTTCTTTTGCATTACTGTCATCCTCTGCCCAAACATAAGAAATAATTCTTTTGATTTGATTGAAATCATAACCTTATATGAAGGAATTACAGCTGCTATGAGTTAAAATGTATGGAAAAAGTGAAACATTTTTAGTTGAAAAAATGTAATTTGTCAGAATTTCAAAATTAAAAATTGTGAACCTGCTTCAATAACGCCATTCTCTCTCAGATATCCTTTATGATCTACAAACAAGGTTCTTGCTTTTCATATTTTACTTAGTGATGCATTACAACTTATCATGGTGATTACCTTAGTTTTACTCACATAAAATTATTTAACACAATCATCTCATATTTTTAATGAATAATGTTACCCTGCCTCCACACTTACTCTCGTGCACAAATCGTGCACAAATACAGCGTAGTTGTATTCCCAATTTGTGCAACACTGGGGATACTATGCATCACATTCTTACTCAGTTACTGCAATAGATCTATGATATTTCACACTATGCAAATCATAGAGGGCATATCAGATATGCATCAAATAATGAATGGACTGGATGTGTTCACCCTGCCCGCAGAACAGGAGTATGAGAGCAAGGAGACATTGAAACAAGTAAGTTTACACAGGACAAAGCGAGCTACATGTACCTCCTAGCTCAGGTGTCTTTGTTCGACGTTTCCATTTCTGGGACTGATGTGTGCAGAATCTGGATGATTTCCAGTGATTCTGATGGTGAGTATGCAACTTGTGCAATAATTTCAAGAAAGGAGGCTGATCTTGTAAGGAGAAAAAATAGGTGGATAAATGTGTAATCAGTTATGAGTCTGATATAAAAAATAAAATCCAGGCTTGTACAAACTGACACAAGTCAGTGGAAATCAGAAGGATGACAATGTGAATGTGCTGAGAGGCTGTCACTGGAAGTGTAGAGTGATTCAGTGCAGGAAAGCCACTTTTCTCAGTAATCTGCATTGACACAGTCACATTATGCAGGATAAAATAATCAAAAGGGGTAAATGTTCTCATCTGTTACAGTGTAAATCAACCTTAATTTTTCAATAGAAAGTGCTTTTGCTGACAAGTGACTCGATAAGTAAGGTTTTTGGTACTTCTGTTACGAACAGGGTATTCAGCTAGATAATCTGACTACCATGGCAATTCCTATGCTCAGTAAGAGACACTAGCTATTACAATTAATATGAAAACTAAATGATTATCAGAAAGCCACAATAACAGAGAATTAATAAAGAGAATCTAGACAAGGAGACGAAATAATGTGAAGAGGAAAATGGCTAGAACAACAAAACTCTGTACATTTGATTTCTTTTGTGAAATGTTGGTAATCCTAAAAAGAAGTTATTAAATACCCATCATTGTACTTTGCATGAACAATACAGCACAAATCTAATACTTTGCAGAACATTAATGATGTAGTGACACAAAATGAAAATGGCCACCTACTACACCTCTGCTGCAGAAAACAGTGCGCAAGGACTGTGAAAACGCTTATCATATCCAGCACGAGACTTGAGGGCATTACAGCACAAGGCTGGTGATGGCTACAGGTAGGAGAACATTCATTTTTAAGGGTCTTGTTGGTAACGAATCTTTAAAATATTCTTTTACATTATTGTTTTTCTCCTCCAGATTAGATCATCAGTAATTTATAATTGGTGTGAGAGGACATGGCTGACAAACTTCATCAAGTTTTACCTGGAGCCACCGGGCACCGGTGATTCTGTAATTTGTTAAATTTAATGGTGGTCTTTTTCTCACCTTATATCTGAAGCTGTTATCTATGTGTCTAACTATATTGTCCTGTTTCTTGCTTTATAATTCTTAGTTAACAGAATATTACTAAATTTCATGAGCCAACAGGAATACATATGGAATAGAAGCCTGAAATATCCCCAGATAATGTGGGTTAAATGAAGAGACATGTAACACCCATGTACATCTGAGCTCTTTACTGTGTAACCATAACTTCACCTGGTTAGAAAGCAGTGCATCCTACTGTAGATCAATGTCCTAGTGAATTAAGTAAATAGAAAAGTAAATTTAAATGAAAAAAATTTAAAAATTTACAATTAAGTCAATGGTGTTAATTTATGACTTGAGCAATCAGTTCTTAAGAAGAAATATTGCAATCAGCCTTCAGATAAACCACTTGGAAATGACAGAAAAGTTTTCTGTTTTACTTGTGCTTTCCAAGCCAAAAAGAAATTCTGGCTTTTATAGCAAACCTTCTCATTACTGTTGAGCACCACATATTTTCTAGAAATAGAACTGAAAGAAGTAATTTCTGTTAGAGGAGACAATCAGTTAGTATGTGCCAGGTAGGGTTATCTTCTACATAGAGTAACATTTCTAGCTTTCAATATCCAAATGCTTGCCCATGATGATTTCGATTGTATTCTCCTGCCCCTTACAACACACACTTTCCCAGGGAAAGTGAAGGGGGGAATTAGGAAATCAGAACATCTGACCTGGTAAATGATGTTTATTCACAGAGTTTTTGCCAGGCAAATCTCTGTGGAAATGAATTCCAGAGAACAAACACATTATCGTTGCAGTAAGCACTATTACACACCCATTTATTATCAGCTAGCTGGTCTGAGGGGAGAAAGTCACTCAAGTCCTTCACTCATTGAACTTTTTACTTATTTATAACTGGGCCCCTGAGCTCTGCAGGAATCCAGCCATCTGGTACTTTGGCATCAAGCACTGATGTAATGGGATGAGGACAAGGCACCAGGCTGTGTTATTTAATCCTTCACTTACTGAGGTTCAGGCCAGGTGTGTAATCACTGTACCATCACCTGAGTTTCACAAGGAAATCAGGTGAAAACCAGAGAAACTGGGATCTGAGCTTAGAGGATCCCAACTGTCCGCGACTGTTGGCTAGGCAGGAGAGTTGCTTGGACTTCAGAACTGTCGTAAAACCACAGTTTGCCCCAACCACCCAACCATTCGTCCACCTTTGTGCCCTAGAAAAGTCTACAGGCTTATTCAGATTCAATGCTCAAGAGACCATGCAAGGCATTGCATTATTAAAGTCTTCCTTAACATTACCTTCTCTCCAAAGAGTGGCTCAAAAATTCCTAATTTTCATAAGATCTGGACTTCTCTGATGTTGCCTTTTGGTTCAGTTTGCCCTTTATGGAAGAGTTGAACAGCACACTTAGGAGAGCAAACCTGGAAGACATTCTCCTCCCGCACCGCACATTTAGGTTTCCCCTCCTTGCGTTACTTTTGGAGCCGGGCTTCCCCCCGCAGCCCTCGCGGGGTCTCGAAGGGGATCGGCCCGCGGCGACAACACCCGTCGCCTCCGGCGCCACGCTGTTGCCACGGCAATGCATCAACACACGCAACTTCCTTGCCTGCTGCCCGGGCGCCGATTGGCTGACGCCATTGTTCGGTCACAGAGAGGAGGGAGGAGCCCGTGTGGAGCAGCTCCGCCCTCGCCCCCGGCCGCTGCCTTCGGGGTCCCTGCCCCACCCAGGCCTGGCAGCTTTGGGGGGACACGAGGAGCTCTGCCACTGTCCCGCGACAGGGTCTTCTCTCTCAAACCCTTTCCCCTCTTGACTAGGTGAAAAGGGACAAATGGCCTCATTGGGAAACAGAGAAGAATACAACCATAAGGAGACCTAATTCCATCTCCTACACAGACACAGTCCCTATTCAAAAATTCACAGTTTTTGGTCAAATTACTTCAAAAGTTTTCCAAATTTTATTTTTGCAAGCTTCATGTTTTCCATAGAAATGAATTCTACAGAAACAATGATCAATAATTGCTACAAGAAAACGTCACTGGTTCAAACATTCCCGTGGCAGGTGTTCTTTGCTGACAGTGCCAAGTGCAAGCCCACAGTGCTTCTTCCATTCTACCCTTTTCTGCATAACAGACTTCAGTTGTCAGTTACTGAAAACCTTAAAATGCACAACAGGCATCATTTCCATAGACTCTTGGGAAAAGTAATGTCTTGTATTCTGCTAAGCAAGAAACCTGCTGCAAACAAATTCTAGTATGTGTTTCACGCTGAGATTTTGGTGTGGCAGGTGTGCTGCTAGGGCAAATACGAAGCAAACCTGTCAAAAGGGTGTTTACAACATTACATTCTTTGACCATCTCCCTTTGCAGTTTTATCAAGTTCTCTAAGCAATGTTAATTCCCAAGCCTGAGATACAAAAAGGAGAATAACAAAAGGCTTTCAGAGAAGTAAAATTAGTAAAATGAGTTGCATACAAAACACCAGTGTGTAAAGGAGAAAAGTGATAGTAGGTTAGGCCTTCATAGAATCATAGAATGGTTTGGGATGGGGCCTCCATAACCTCTCTGGGCAACCTGGGCCAGTGTTTCACCACCCTCATTATAAAAATTTTTTTCCTTATATCCAGTCTAAATCTACCCTCCTTTATTTTAAAACCATTACCCCTTGTCCGGTCACAACAGGCCTTACTAAAGAGATTGCCCCCATCCTTCCTATAGTCCCAATTGAAGTACCGAAAGGCCACAATAAGGTCTCCCCGCAGCCTTCTCTTCTCCAGGCTGAACAACCCCAACTGTCTCAGCCTGTCCTCACAGCAGAGGGGTTCCAGCCCTCAGATGATTTCTGTGGCCCTCCTCTGGACCCGCTCCAACAGCTCCATGTCCTTCCTGTGCTGAGGGCTCCAGAGCTGGATGCAGCACCCCAGGTAGGGTCTCACCAGACCGGAGTAGAGGGGCAGAATCACCTCCTTTGACCTGCTGGCCATGGTGCTTTTGATGCAGCCCAGGGTACGGTTGGTCTTGTGGGCTGCAAGTGTACATTTTTGGCTCATGTCCAGCTTTTTGTTCACCAGTACCCCCAAGTCCTTCTCTGCAGAGCTGCTCTCAATCCCTTCATCCCCCAGCCTGTATTGATACTGGGGATTGCCCAAGCCCAGGTGCAGGACTTTGCACTTGGCCTTGTTGAACCTCGTGAGGTTCACACAGGCCCACCTTTGCAGCTTGTCCAGGTCTCTTTGGATGACATCCCGTCCTTCTGACACTGCAGCACCAGTATGCCAAACAATTAACACAAGTTTATGTTATATATGGCAAAAGGTGTTTGTCAAATGAATAACACTTGGATTACAAGGAAATAGCATTTAGCCTTCACCTAGCCTTAGGGGTTAAACACAATTTGTATTGCACAAAATTTATTGTCAGCATGACACAGGGCTCCCACCTTTTAATGCTATTTAGACACAGACTGGCTTTTTACTAGTATTTGCAGGATGGCTGATGCCAGGAAAAATATATGAAAAAATTATTTCACCTTCAGCACTGATTCTGTCACCCAAGACTGTTAGCTTCTAACTGAGTGTCATGGTTTGGCCCCAGTCAGCAACCAAGCACCACGTAGCTGCTTGGTCTCTCCCTCTCTCAGTGGGACGGGGGAGAGAATCAGAAAAGTAAAAGCGGAAAAACTCATGGGTTGAGATAAAGACAGTTTAATAGGTCAAGTAAAAGCTGCACAGCACAAGCAAAGCAAAACAAGGAATTAATTCACTGCTTCCCATCAGCAGGCAGGTGTTCAGCCATTTCCAGGAAAGCAGGGCTCCATCACGCGTAACGGTTACTTGGGAAGACAAATGCCATCACTCCAAATGTTCCCTCACTTCCTCCTCCTTCCCCCAGCTTTACATGCTGAGCATGATGTCAGATGATATAGAATATCCCTTTGGTCAGTCAGGGTCAGCTGTCCCAGCCGTGTCCCCTCCCAGCTTCTTGTGCACCCAACAGAGGATGGGAAGCTGGAAAAGTCCTTGACTAGTGCAAGCACTGCTTAGCAACAACGAAAACATCAGTGTGTTATCAACATTATTCTCATGCTAAATCCAAAGCACAGCACTATACCAGCTACTAGAAAGAAAAGTAATCCTATCCCAGCTAAAACCATGACACAGAGGGAATTTCAGGTATATGAAACTGTGATGAGTACATGTGACAGACAGGTAAATAAATACTGAAGAATAATGATGCAGTTACAGAGTCAAAAACCAGGAAGTGTTAAGATTAAAGTTACCCTTTGCTTCATAGATCTAACAGAGAACTTATAAAAAGAAGTAAAAGTAAGCTTGCATTTTGTATACATTTATATTTGCTTATGTGTCTTCAGAAGGTACAAAAATTTTTTTCTCCATTGTAAGATTTTAGGTGGATTCACACGTTAGTGGAGTCAGATAAGACTGTTTCCACATGACTTGTCCCAGCTATCAATGCAAATGTCTGGAAATGCCAAGGGATTTATTCACAGTATAAGATTATTAGGGAAAAAACCCCAGACCTTATCATTTCTTCCCTTTGAAAAAACAAACTGCCTCCAGATAATTAGAAATTAGGAACAAGCTAAACAATACTTCAACTCCAATTTGAAAACCCCCACCAAATCCTTAAGAAAGTTCTCTACAAGGTGATGGAATATATTTTATATTTAAAAAAAAAGTCAGTAATATAGACAAATCTTTGAATAAGTGACTGTGGATATAACACTTCATAGATTTTTACATAAATCCATTCACACCAACAAGATATTAAAAATGGGTAACAATGTTCCAGCTAAATTGCTGGTTGGCAGTTTATGTATGTATGTATGCTTGTATGTGTGTAGGTGTTTAGATATTTGAAAGACAAAAATGGACAACCCTGAAAAATGCTTGCTATATTACATATCCCATACATGTGGTTTACAGCAACTGACTGGTACAGATCTCTGTGCTACTTTAAATTGCATGCTACCAAAATGCCTTTAATCTCTTTGGTTTGCATCTTTTCAGTACTCCATCATCAACCCTTGCTGACTAGATAAAATACACACAAAACACACAGGAATTACTTTTACCAGAGGAAGAAACACAACAGAACTTAATTGCTTCCAATTGCATATATTATTTAACCCAGACTAAATCACATAATGGACAAGATAGTCCCCAGAACAGGCTTCATTATATGAAGTAATTTATATTTCATTAGGGGGAAATTATATGGAGAATAATATAGTCTACTCATTTTTTATTTATCCTTATTACTTAATCAATATTACACCGGCAGTAAAAGGAAGACTGGAGATACAGTGGGCCCAGTGCAGAACAAGGAAGGGGCCCTGGCGACGCAGGGTGCAGAGAAGGTGGAGTTACTGAATGCCTTCTTTGCCTCAGTCTTTCCTGCTAAGGCTGGCCCTCAGGCATCCCAGCCCCCGGAGAGAGAAAAAAATACCTGTAGAAAGGAAGACTTACCATCAGTTGAGAAGGATTAGGTCAGAGATCACCTAGGCAAACGGGATCCTCACAAATCCATGGGCCCCGATGGGACGTACCCACGAGCGCTGAGGGAGCTGGTGGATGTTCTTGCTGAGCCACTCTCCATCATCTTTGAAAGGCCATGGAGGACAGGAGAGGTGCCCCAGGACTGGGGGAAAGCAAATGTCACTCCAATCTTAAAAAAGGGCAAGAAGGAGGACCCGGGAAACTATAGGCCAGTCAGCCTCACCTCCACCTCTGAACAGGTGATGGAGCAGTTCATCCTGGAGGTCATCTCCAGGCACGTAGAGGACAAGAAGGTTGTCAGAAAGAGTCAACATGGATTCACCAAGGGAAGATCATGCTTGGCCAACCTGAGAGCCTTCTATGATGGCGTGACTGGCTGGGTCATTGACGGGAGAGCAGTGGATGTTATCCGTTGTGACTTTAGTAGGGCATTCGACGCTGTCTCCCATAGCCTCCTCACAGGCAAGCTAAGGAAGTGTGGGTTGGAAGAGTGGACAGTGAGGTGGACAGAGAACTGGCTCAGCAACAGAACTCAGAGGGTCGTGATCAATGGGGCAGCGTCTGGATGGAGGCCTGTCACGAATGGTGTTCCCCAGGGGTCTGTGCTGGGTCCAGTCCTGTTCAGTATATTCATGTGTGTGAATATATGTTATGTTATATATATGTTATATATGTTATGTTATATATGTTCAGTTTATGTTCAGTATATATATGTTCAGTATATGTTTTATATATATATAGTATTTGTCATATATGTTATATATATGTTCAGTATATTCATGTGAGGTCACATTCAGAGTGTGACCTCAGCAACACTGTTGGCTCATGTTCAACCTGGTGTCCTTTAGGACCCCCAGGCCTTTTTCTGCCAAGCTGCTTTCCAGCTGGGTGGCTCCAAGCATAAACAATCATTGAATCATAGAACGGTTTGGGTTGGAAGGGACCTTTAAGATCACCCACTTCCAATCTCAAGGACATGGGCAGGGACACCTTCCACTAGAGCAGGTTGCTAAAAGCGCCATCCAACCTGGCCTTGAACGCTTTCAGGGATGGTGTATCCAAAACATCTCTATGCAGCATCTTCCAGTGCCTCACCACCCTCAGAGCGACGAATTTCTTCCTTATACCGAATCTGAACCTACCCTCTTTCCATTTAAAGCCACCACCCCTTGTCCTATCACTACACGCGCTTGTAAAAAGTCCCTCTCCAGCCTTCTTGTAGGACCCCTTCAGGTACTGGAATGCTTCTATAAGGTCTCCCTGGAGCCTTCTCTTATCCAGGCTGAACAACCCCTTCCCCTGAGACATTAAAAACTTGCCTGGACGTGTTCCTGTGCCCCCTGCTCTAGGTGTGCCTGCTCAAGCAGGGGGGTTGGACAAGATGATCTCTAGAGGTCCCTCCCAACACCTACCACTCTGTGATTCTGTGATTCTGTAATTATGATGGCCATAGTATTTTCCAGAGAGGGCATCCCGGAACAACAAGAAGGATCATAGAGAAGCCATGAGAAGAAGGTAAGAAATAATATAGAAATTCAGCATAGGATATCAGTGTGTCTGAAAATTTTCCAAAGGGTCTGAGATAAAGATCAATAAAAATATTTGTATCTGAGAAAGAAGAAACAGCCCTGGTGTAATTTCTATGCACGTATTTTTGTAACCATCATTCTAGCTAATAACTCTTTTGCTTCTGTTGCTTCCTGCAAAACTCTGGGTGGGATTCTATCTGAAGGTCAACTTGGAAGCAGCAGAGGAACAATAAACAAATCAAGAGTATGAAAAATGCCTTAAAAAGCAGCTTGAATGGGGTGAAGGTGAGAGGTCATCTGTTGCTAGGACTTCTTTATTTTTACTGTTTATTATAGCTCATTTGCTCAGGGAGAGAAAATAAATGAGGGAAGTCCATTTCATTATACATTATTTTCATTTTCTAGCTTCCTTTTTCTGAAAGCTCAGAAATGTTTGTTGTATGGCTTTCCCATTACCAGTGTTTCTTTCCTCCTGTGTGTTAAGCAGTAATGTTAGGTTCACTGAAGACTTCCTTATGACAACGTGTTTTGGTGACTGAAGATTTAAGACCTTGCCTATTCAGCCCATGAAATCAATCTATGTTTTGTCTACAGTTGCGTGAAGGCATTAGCTAGGACACCAACGTATTTGTTTTGACATTGCCTTGGTAGATGCCATCTTTTTGCTTTACTCTGCAGATTAACATGCAGACGCTCCAACAAAGCTTATCTTCAAAGCATCTGAAAAGATGTCAGTAACTGAATTACCTTCTGGGTTGAGGAACTTTTCTTTCCTGAGAAAAAGAAAGGTTACACTGAAGCTGAAAGGTCTGTGTGCCATGTTTTTATTACCATTTCTAATGGACAGCCAGAAGACAGAAAGATTATGTTGCAGCTAAAAACACAGTTCAAACATGTACAACCAGATTTCCCCTTGAAGCTGGAAGTTTTCCCGGGGGGATGGATATGACTGCAGCTGAAGCAACAATAATCTTTCATGCAGTGAAATACTGCCACACATTCCAAGGCTGGGCTACTCCAAGCAAATTATACAGGGTTAATGACATTTCACTCTGCGACCACCTGAAAATACCTAGTGCTGTTTTTTCCCAAAACTCCATCACCTCACAATTATGCTCCTCCAACACCTCTGATAATACTTATCAATAACAGAGATTGGTAGGAGAAATCTTAAATTCTCTGAATTAGTACCATTAAAAAGAGAAAGAGAAATTCCGAGAACGATTTTTGAAACTCCAAAATGCAATAAGGGGGTGGAAAGGATCCTCAGGTTTGGACAGAATAAGAACAAAACCAGGATTTAGAAGCAGCAAGAATAAATTGCATCACGAAGACCATGAGTTGATGAACTTTCTGGAAAATATCTTGCATGAAGAAGAATTTTAATTAACACATTGAAGTTCTCTCTCTTGGCAAAAAGGGGTAAAATCATTAGTTATGAGAGACACCTATACCTAATTTTTTCCTGTGAACGGTTGTGCAGTGCTTTAGCCTTTAGTTGTACACTGCTCACTCCATCACAAAGTAGGCAATTTATATTGCCCTGGATACTACTATTAGTTTACGCTCCCTCTTCAGGACTGTTGTTGCAGTACATGGTAACCATGTTTATTGGCCTGCCTTCCCAGAAGGCAGCCTGAGAGTCATCACTCCTCACACACCAGAGCTTTCTGCTGTGAGTTTCCTCTGCTGTCTGCCAAGAACATCAGATGAATTGGATTTGCAGAAATCCGAACTCCTCGCCTCCAGCTCAGGGCAGCCCAATGCTCCTCTATACAGACTATACATTTCTGCCAGCCCCCTCGGAGTGGCTGACTCATTGCAGCCTCACGCAGTCTGCCATTTCACTCTCTCTTGCTTCTCGTTACATCCCACATAGGCAGCCACTCTTTCCAAAAGCTGTCCCAAGAGCTGAAATCACCTTGTCTCCAGGGCAGCCTGCTCTACCCTGCTATCTTACTGCAGAGCCGTCAAAGATCCTGTGCCCCTAGCCTGCTAGCATCAGTCCCTAGATATAAACTGGAACAGCAGTGCATCAGCTGCCAGGGACCCCAGCTACATATATACTTCAGAATGAGGCAATTTGCTTGAAAGCAGATGTTTACTCTTCCAGACACTCCTATTGCTGCAGTCTGGACAGACTTTCACACATCTTTTGTACCTAGTATACACCCTTCACTTCATAAGCATCTTTCACATCAAGAAAATAATAGGTAATGGAGGCTTCCAGTAAAGCAGAAGAAGCTTAACAAAACAACCAAAAAAATGAGACTGAAGCTGTATAAATTGGAGTTAAATATAAAACCAATAGATCTGAAACAACAAGGAATAAACTACCAGAGGACAAACTGTTAACTGATGCATTGAGTTCTTCGCCACCTCAGATCTCCAAATCAAATCCAACTGACTTTACGGAAGACAAGCTTTAGGCTAGCAGCAAAAGTAGCCAGATGTAATACTATGGCCCATGTTACACAGTATGTCTAACTAACAATCTGTTGATCCCTTCTGGGTCTAAAATCTATGAGCCACGTAATTCTTCCTAAGTGCTCCCCACAGGGACTTAAGCCTCAGTGACTGTCCTGGTTTTGGCTGGGATAGAGTTAATTTTCTTCCTAGTAGCTGGTACGGTGCTGTGTTTTGGTTTTAGTATGAGAATTACGTTGATAGCACACTGATGTTTTAGCTACAGCTGAGCAGGGCTTACACAGAGTCAAGGCCTTTTCTGCTTCTCACCCCACCAGTGAGGAGGCTGCGGGTGCACAAGGTGTTGGGAGGGGACACGGCTGGGAGACCTGACCCCAACTGACCAAAGGGATATCCCATACTGTATGACATCATGCTTAGCATATGAACTAGGGAAAAAGCTGGCTGGGGGTCCACTGCTTAGGTTTATCATTTTTATTACTATTTTCTCTTTCTTTTCTGTTGTTTTTATCTCAACCCATAAGTTTTACTTTTTTTTTTTTTTATCCTTTCCCCCATCCCAGTGGGAGGGAGTGAGCAAACATCTGTGTGGGTTTAGCTGCCTGTTGGGTTAAACCACAAGAGTGACTTAAACCCCTCCTATTTCTATTTGCAGTTACATGTTAAAGATTTTTATTTTTTTTACTTACAGCCTCTCACTTCCAATTTCTTCATAGTACTGCCCCCCCCCGCCATGGGTCTCCAAGTAGAACAGCTACAAGTGATTCCCTATCCTTGCCTTTTTCCATCCATTAACTGCATTGGAAATTAAATAAGCCAGGAATAATGCCAGCAGAAAGGACTCATTTCCAGTTCTTCCTTAAAAATCCCTCTTAAGCAATTTAATTTCAGCCAAAAAAGACAAGAACTGCACTTAGACCAGTTTTTCTCCCATATTTCTAAGCCAAGATGTCACTAAAACAACAGCTGCATATTATAAATGTGACATGGGATGTAAAATCTCTCTGCACTCAACAAAGCAGTGAAGAAAGTCAGAGATTCTCCAGTTCTCAGATGGGTCTGAAAACACTTGAAGGCCTCCAATGTGCAGTCTGTCAAGGCATTGGAGTAAACATATGCCAAACATGTAAAACCTCTGCCTAGGTCTTTTCTGAGAACAGGGATTTATATTCTGAAAAAGACCAAGCAAAGTCTTACTCTGAGAAGCAGAAAGTGGGCACTTTGCAAGATCAGCAGTCCCTTTGTATTAATAATAAGTGTGAGCATCTGTCACTGTCACATCTTTCCCTTTCTTTTGTGTGCCTCCTCTTTCCTTTTCCATTCTATAATCTTTCCTTGTCTCTTACTTTTTTCTATATCACTTCCATTTATACAATATATCCTCCTAACACTTAACTTTTCTAATGCTGTTTCCTTCTTCTGTGGCAAATCTGCCAGTGCCAACTTCCTTCTTCATCCTTTTTTCTCTTTTCCCCCAGTTTGCTTTCCCTGTCATTTAACTTCACAGCATGCTTTTGTCTCCATTGCCCAGCTGTATCGTTTGAGCATTTTCTGTCTCCTTTCTCACCTGGTCATATATTCATGTTCCCAAACATCTACAGTTACTATCCATTTTTGTCAGCGATACTCTTCTAGACACCTGTTTTCTTCAGGCACATATCATTTACTGTTCAATATATGTGAGTATCCTGTAACTGTAAGCACCATGCTGAACCTCTAATCCACCTATACAAAAAACACTTCCAGTTCTCCTTCAGTATCTCTGCTACTTCCTCTCAGTCATCTTCTAGATTTCTCTCAGCCTCTCTAGATACCACCACAGCCCATAAGTTTCTCTAGGATTTTCTATCCTTCTCATGATTTTGTACTCACTTTTTGCTGCAGGAGAGAAGCAGAGTAGTTGAAGACATAGCGTGGGAGCCATTTCCAACTGGCATCACCTGCATTAGGAATCCTTCCTTCCTGCTGAGAAGCAGGAGCAGCAGCTGCACCCCTCTCTTTCTTGCAGCCTGATCAGAATAAGTGGGGAACACAACAGATCTGGCTGAGCATGAAGAGGGGACCTGCAAAGAGATGAGATGGGGGCTCTATAATGAGATTTCTGAGAATGTAGGGGCCAGATACCACAGAAGAAAATGGAGGGTCTGCAGGGGAATAAAAGTGTCTACAAAAGGCTTCTGAAAGTCAGAGAGCTAAATGAAGTGAAGGGACACATCGCTTTCCTGTAGGAGGGGAAGCCTCACAGTACAAAGATCCCCATTAATCTTCTTGCTATAATTGGATTTAAAGCCATAATAATGGAAGGCAACAAAATTAATCTTGTACCTATTTTCTCCTCTGTAGTTGAACCCTGCATATTGACCCCTCTCAGTACCTGCATGAGTATTTTCCCTTCCTATATCCTCCTCAGCCCTCTGTCTGAGTATTAAACTAAGCAGCTCGCTTCACATTCCCTAAGCTCAGAGGATTTCCTTGGCCCTTCCAAGTCCTGTATGATGCAAGCATGCCAGACAAACATTTAGCCCTCAAATGTACTTATGTGGCCTCTTGTTTTCCCCTTGTGTGGCTCTGAAGGGTTATGAAAATAAGAGGCCAAACAAACTCGTGCCAGCAGTAATTCCAGCCCCACCCTGCAGAACAGGCAGACACCACATGGCCCAAAGAACAGCCAAATTTCATGATTACATTTAAATAAATGTTGATGGTTGAAGAGACTGCTCTGTTTCCCCAGTTTTTCTCTCTCCTCATGTTCTTTCCCTGCAGGGGGCTATCAGCACCTTGGTTAACTTGGCTGCAGCATGACACAGGGAGACTTCACTCTGTAGGACAAAAAGTTCCTTTAAAAGCTTGAAAATACCCACGTAACAAGACAGTGTTAGTAAACAGGATTTCAGTAAGCACCACAATGCTTAATGATTTTGGGGGTTAAGAAAAGGCACGGATGAGGTGGGAAGAACCAACTGTTTTTCCAAATATTTTAAGTTCAGTGTTTGCCAAGAGCTGCAGGAGGGAGACACAAACAGTAATATTAATAACAAAAAATAAAGGATTTAGAACAGTATTTCACTTCATTTTGCAGGCAGTTTGGGTATTTTATTTGTTTGCTCTTCTTTTTTTCTGGACTTGGCTGCAGGTACCTGTAGTATTATGTAGACACTCCAGGCAGGAATTTATAGTTGCTTTTTGTTGAATTGTTCACAAGCTGTTTGGACACCACATTTCTGTGTCTCTTTATCTCCTTGTAGTTTTTCTCGTCCTTAATTCTGTGGCAGAATTCTACTGTTCTACATGAACAGTACTTTTGGGTATTACCAGAATTAAACAGGAACTTCCAAGAGCCATTAGAAGAGTGGAATTTTTATTACCTGCTTCAGAAAGGAAAAAGGGAGATACTGTCTATAAATAAAACCTGTATTTTAAATTACATATATTCAAGAAAAATGCAAGACTATGGTCAATGCTATTCTTCTCTAAGAACTGAGAATATGAGTTCTTTGTTTGGCCATTTCACTTTAGCTTGACTACGCATTGTGATTTGAATACTGTCAATACAGTTTAAACAGGGCATGTGAGGTTATTTTTAAAGAACATTGCATGGTCATAAAATTTAGAAAAGCTTACTCTTCAGTCTTTGGAAATACAGCAAATCAAACCTCTGTGGTTTGTTTTATAATTGTTTGAATGGCAAATGCTGCATTTGGTTTTTTTTTGTTGTTGTGTTACTAAAGAAACTTGCAGTATAGCTCAGACTTCATTGTAACTCATTACTATTACTTCATCTTAAGGTTGCTTGTATTACAAAGAACAAATATATTAACAACCACCTTGTAATGGGTAGCTGCCAACTGTAAAAAGACTATGAGTCATTTGCATTTTCAACTTCAGTGTTTTTTTAGAGGTGAGAATGGGGCTCATGTTCTTATCGGCTTGGCATTGGCTATACTGTAACTACAATACCGTGACGAAAAGTTTTGAGTCTATTAATAAAACATGGAAGTTCTTGACTGCTAAAGACAGTGTGTAAGTTTGGCACTTTTGGGTATACTAGCCAGATTACCTTTATCTTCCCTTCACATCTGTGTTTTCCTTCTCACCTCCCATCATTCTCTCTGCTACTTCTCTTTGAGCGTGGATTGCCAGTGGCAGACTCTTGCAGCTTTGCCTACAAGATTTTAGAGGATGTTGTAAAAGGTAAAAAAAGAGCACTAGCATTGTATCAAGGTTACAAAGACAACCCATTGCTGTTTGACTCCCACATCCTCCTTGCAGGTGGCAAGACAGCAAGCATCAAGAAATCAAGTGGCATGAGTATAACACTTTTCTCTATATATTCCTCACTTGACTATTTGTGAGTAGTGGATCTGTACCACTGATTAACTGTGCCACAGAAGATAAGACACTGCAGCTGGGTCTGCAGGAACCTACCCAGGCTCCTTGAGTTATTATCTTGGGGTGGAATGCAGGAGTAGTGTGGTGGTTTTTCCACAGAATATAGCATAGACTTGGACTGGAATTACCTCAGTGGGGAGCCAGACCTGTTGCTTCCACACCATGCGTGCTGAACCAGTACTGTAGAACCCTCTGGAGGTGGGGCTCCAAGGGGCTCTTCTTTGCCAGCACAAGGCCAGGAGATTTTATGCACTTGTGTTCATGCCATATCAAGCATGATCTTGCTCCTACTATGCTGCAGAGCACTCTGGATTCCTAGAAAGCTTGTTAGCTCTGTTGCAATGTGATGCACTCAGAGAGTCAGTTCAGGTTGGGCGCTGAGTGTGAATGAGTAAGTCCTCCAGTTTGGATTGTCAGGGGGGTGCAGTGCAGAGATACTCCTAGTTCTGGCCAGTCTTATGAGATTTGGTTCCGTGGCTGCTCCCTGTACTTGCATCACCTGTGTTTTTCTACTGATGGGAAAATGCTTGTCTCTTTCCGTCAGATAATGGAGAACTCACCATAATTATTTTTGGCTGGTGTACTGCTGCTAAGAGCTATTTCGAAGTGGTGTAATACAGAATAGGCTCATGCCAGCGTATGGTTCTTTTGTTCTGGAGAAAATGGTGTTACTGAAGGTCAGACTAAGAGATCAGAAACCCCAGTGAAAATCCTTTTGGGCTGACACTGCGCAAAGGCTTGAACCAACGTTACCTACTTGTCTCATCAGTGTCCTACCGCTGGGGCAGGCAAGTTAAAAGGAAGGACTTCTGTCTATTCACACTTAACCTACTTTGCTCAAAATGCACCAACAGCTACTGGGACAGAAGGACTTCCCAACCTGGTAGTGGACACGACCAGCTTCTATAACAAAATAGCATCAGGCCAAGGGATTTAGACAAGATCCATCTCAATAATTCCTAGCCTTATAAGCAAGGAGCTCTTCTTTGCTTCAGAGTGTTCAAGCCACAGCTCCTGTGACCTGAGGGAGGCATCAGATCTGTGTCCTCCATATCACTGACTGCTCTGGATGCCTCACTAGTGATTAAAAGCACTGTGATCGGCATTCACTGCCTCAAAAGTATGTGAAATTCCTGCATGATTGCTTTCTTAGAGAGGAGTTTATATGCTTGTGGAAAGACAGAAAGACAGAAACAAAGTCATTAAATGCAGTTTGATCTGAACAATAATTCTTTTGTGCAACAGAAGGTAAAAACATCTATTATTCACAATAAAATTGGTGTTTAAATGGCATGGCAATCATAATCCTTTTTCTCACATGAATATCCCTACCACTGTATTCTTACGCCTACATATAATGACTTCTGCAATCATTGCTTATGGGCCTTGCTTTATGTTATATGCCACAATGAATAGAATTTACTTTTGTCCATTTTATGAACAAAAGCAAAACCCCATTCTTTTCAAAGTCTAGCCACAAAGCAAGGTACTCTGGAGCAGTTCTGTTTCAAAAGAATGTTGCAAAAAATGTGAAACCTTCTACACTGGCATAACATGAGAAGACCCTACAGAAATCGAAATGCCAGACTAGCAAGATGGAATTTGCCTGTGCTGATGACTGGGAAGAGAGAAGAGGGAAGAACAGCATACATTCCTACTCCAGAAGGAAAAACCTGGTTGTGACTCAGACAGGGGAGAATTTTTTCCAAGAACAGTTCATCCTAGTGAAACTAAGACACTCAGGTCATGTTGCCAAGGTCATTGACATTTTTACTTATCTGATCCTTAAAGGGAAATTACCAAGTTAAAAATTGTGTGCTATATCCTCCATGGGGCAAACTGCTGCAGCTCCAGTCACTGGGAGCACTTAATGGCACCATGGTTTTCATGCTGTTTCTTAGGAGTTCTTTTCTCATGTTATTTCAGTTTTGCATTACATTCAGTTTTCATAATCTTTCCACAGTTGATTTCTGAAAGTCAACCTGTTTCATAGTCTGGCTTTCCCACATGTAATCCTATAGCTGCATGGTTGCAAACAGAGCAGTGAATACACACAATAAAACTTGCCTGAAGTAAAAAACAGTATAAGGAACATGTCGTATTAGTGTCTAAAGCAACACTGGGCCACAACTTCCTGCCACTTGCAGGAAGCTCCCAATCAGCTCTTGTTAAATGACTGCTACTTTCCTCCTTTCATGTACCCTCTGAGGTATAGCAGCTGTCTAAAGCTAAAGAAAAATCATTGCATTTATTAAATGCTGAGTCCATGTAAATTGGAATCTCCCTACAGAACAAGCTACACAAAGACATCTTCATTGTTTTTACAAAGGGCAACTCCTTGGCTGGAGGCAAGCATTTGAAAATAACTTCTTACTCGTTAGTGCCATTTTTGTTATCTCTATGCGATGACTTCCCTCTGTAGTTTAAAAATAATGGTATTTAACTCTAGCGAAGTAGCAGTGTCAAGCTCTCCTTATTTGCCCTCTGAATGGAAAAGCACTCTGAGTGGAAAAGCACTCCTTGCTGGCCAGTAAGGGAAGGTACAAATGTAGTCCCAGATTCACTGGGTATAAATTCAACCAAATGGCCAGTGTTTCATACTCCTTATTGCTTCAGCATTTTGCAGGCATAGATTGAGCCAACAAGCCAGATTCATCAGAGTCCTAGAATCAGAATTTATTTGGTTTTTCAGTAAAAGCAGAGATCATCACACACACAGATAGCTGAGGTTTCAACACTATCTCTGATGATAATTCTCCACTCATACCTTTTGTCTCTAATTGCATGCCTGAACTGTAAGCTTAACAGGGCAAGTTTTCCATCTGCTATGACCAGGGCATACAGGGAACTATTCCTCAGCTGAAACTTGCCAAAGGTAGTGATATGCTGCCATTAGTAAAATATTAAACGGCTACCAATAAGGAGTAACATTCTGTGCAGCTGTCTGCCTGACTAAATCCATGAAATCTGGAGTCACACTGATGCATCACAGGTCCTCTGGAAGCATGATCCTCCCGTGCATCATGGGGGAACCTGACGTATACAGTGTAACTATGGAGAGTTTTATTTACGAACATATTCCATGTTATGAGCAGATCAAAACCCACAGTGTAAGACTGATTGTACTCAGTATCTTTGAGTCATTTATCTTACAGAGTGCAGCATGATAGCTCCTGGCAATACTCCACAGGAAAACTTTTGTGTAGGTTATCCCCTCCACATCTTCTTCTCATCAAGAATAGGGTCCAGTTTCCCTCAGCCACATAAAGCCAGTCAGAAGCCACTGTCATTTTATGCCTGACCTCACTATTGCTTAATAAAACATCTTCCTGTTTTGGAAAATATTTGGCTATTCAAAGTACAAGCAGAGACCCTAGTAGTCCCTTCAAGTAGCCTTCCTGTGAAATACAGCTCAGGGGAAAAGTATACTGAAGGTTTAATAACAAACATATTTAGAAAGCAGCAACTAATCACATGGGAAACCACATATTTCAGCACGTTACTCTATGCATGATTTTTTGTTACAGAACAATTACTAAATCAAAGTGCTGATTATTAAGAGAGAGACTTCTTTTGTGACTAAATATTCTCTTCAGTAAATTACACATAAGACCTACAAAAACCACAAACATTATCAGACAACTCTGGCTACAAAGAACCTCTGAATATCCCTAAAAAATCCAATAAATTCTTCTCCAAATTTATTAGAAGACCATGTCCATTAAGGAGTCAATTTTTGTTGTACCCCTGAGAGACTGTTTACAGCAAGTTTTGCTGTATTTCCTTCCCTCCTGGTAGTGACTTATAATAAAAGGAAAACATTTTTCCCTGTTTAATGCATTTTCCAAAATTACTCCAGTACTCATCCACTTCAAATAATTTCTAACAAATGCCTTGACCAGCTGGGTAAACAACAAGAATTTACATATATTTCATTGAGCATTTTTTTAGTTTTTTACTGTGAAATATTAAGGCAACACCTCTTGCCAAAACCCATAACTACTCAGATTAATAGTTATTTACCTGTTCAAACTAAGGTATAGGTGCTGTTACTGTCACAGCAGAAGTTAAGAAAAACCTCCCTGTGTAATGAACTTGCAAACTCATGTGAAAATAGGGCATTAGTATGCAACACAGTTCAAGGGACTTATACAGCATGTCTCTGGCAATATGTCTCTGAAACAATAAATACTGATTGAACAAAAAGATGAAGAGTGCATGCTGATACACCTGTCATAAAAAGAAAGTTGAGCAGTATGAAGTACCTTAGATCATTCTCTTTTTCAGAAGATTAAACACAAATATTTACCAAAGTCGAGGAACAGATTTCCTGAGTGGACAACTATTCCCAAACAAGTAGCAACACAGGCAGCCAACCCAGTACCCCCTAAGAGAAAACTGTTTTCATCCCCAGTCGTTGAGGGCATGCACTTGAATATGCTGAGAATGAAGTTTTAAGCATAGACTTTGGGGTTTTGTTTTTTTAATTAAAAACATAAAATCCAAGGCAACAAACCCAATATGAGCTGTTCTTTCTTTGGTGCTTTAAGTAGATTTTGTTTAAAGCTGCATTGGACTCTATTTGATGTTCAAGAAAGAAAACCCTGTCCTGAGGACAAGATGAGGGGCAGTGTGGGCACAGGAAAAGTGCCGCTTGTTATGGATTGGGTGCAGCAGGTCAGGTTCATCCCCCCCTTTTTTTTTTTTTTTAAGGACATAAAGACAGCTGAAAGTAAGTTGACAATACAGAAGACCTCATTTGACTTGTTGCATAGCCCTGAAATCCTCTTCAAACTAAATCCAGCTTTCTCTTACATTGTCATGATCTCAGTGGAGTCAAATTTTCTTGTGATGTGCTGTTATTCACTAGAGAAAATTGAAATGAACCCTTCCTGTACTGATTTTTAAACACACTGATGAGTGCTCATTCCTGCCAGAGTTATCCTGACTGCAGTGTCTCACCACAGAATCTCCATGGAGTGCAGTTTTTTGAAAGCTGAAACGTAAATCAGTAATTACTCGTTACACGAGGTACCAATTAAACTTGCATGTTTCTTTATGTCAAGGTTTTACTTTCCCTCAATGACATGGGTTAGACCGTCAGAAAGACTGGTGACTGTATAGCTGATTCAAAAGCGTGTGTCACAGGAATTCTGGGTCTTTCTTCCGGGTGGCCTTCCCATATAATCTTTACAGTCAAGGGTCATTCCTCATCTCATGACAACTGAGACTACTGCATGCCACCATAACACAGTAATATGTTGAGGTGGGTTAGCCTTGGCTAATAGCCAATCTCCCACCCAACCGCTCACCACACTGCTCCAGCAGGACTTGGAGAGAAAATACGTTGAGGAAGTTCATGGGATAAAGACCAGGAGATTGCTTCCTGGTTGCTCGCATGGGAAAAACAGACTTGACTGTGACTCTTGACACTTGAGGTGTGAAGATTAAATAGAAAGAAAATATAAATAAAAAAAAGAACCAAATACTGTGTCTACAGCCATTTAATCTTTTAAACAAAGACAGCAGGCAGATATATATTGATATGCGTGTATGTGTGCTTGTGTATATGAAGGAGAGAGTGATGAAGAAAGAAAAAGCAGGAGAGGGGGAGAGCATGAGGAGACGGAAGAAGGGTAACTTGGGAGCTTGCACACTCCTCACATTATGAGACAGTGCAAACAGCGGCAGATGCAGTTATTTACGGCAAAAGAAAATATATGCATTGGTGCAGACTGATCTAAACTCATGCAATGGTCA
The DNA here is from genome assembly GCF_949628215.1 of Phalacrocorax aristotelis. Classification (NCBI taxonomy): domain Eukaryota; kingdom Metazoa; phylum Chordata; class Aves; order Suliformes; family Phalacrocoracidae; genus Phalacrocorax; species Phalacrocorax aristotelis. The sequence goes on along the minus strand of NC_134311.1, from coordinate 16,777,593 downwards.
CCTGCCTGTAGCTTACCCAGTCAAGCTGTACCATAAAAGATCCCTCAATTCCCCTGCTGAACTGCCAAAGCTGGAAGGAAAATAGAGGTAAAATAAAAGGATTACAGGAGTTTTACCACATTTCAGGCATGGAGGGAAATTTAGAGTGTCAGATTTTGTCTGAAAAAACAAATCTGTTGTGGACAGTGGTGGTTAATGTGTATTGGATTCAATCTGTTACAACACATCACAGAAAAATCAGCATCTGTTTGAGATTACACCTAAAAGTATTTTAAAGAAAGGAATTCTGAAGGCAACTATGGAAACTACAGACTTTAAACCAAGTTCGAACTCTTGGGACTAGTAATCCTTCCTGTAACAGCCCCTTAATACTTAATGGCCTGAGCTTTACACAAACGATGAGCAATAAAATGCAGTGTATCTTGTGGGCAAGGAAGCAGAAAAATCTGCTATTGTGAAGCTTCTGAAAGTTAAAAATTGTAGATGCAATTCAAACACATTGTGGCTGCACTGGACCCTGAATATGGTGAAGTAAACAGGGAAATGTTTTCACATTTAATTGCTTTTTTGAAGCACGTTAATGTTTTCACAAGAAGCAGTTTCCAGTCTTCATCTATTTGATTCTAGGAGATATTTATTTTTCCTAGTCTCCTTTTTTTTGCCCTTTCAGAACTTCATTATTTCTCAAAACAAGAGTAGGGTAAAAATTACTGATAGGATGAAATGACAATAAGTTATTTTTGAAAGAGAAAAAAAGGATATTTTTGGGCGGTATGTTTCAGAGTGGTCTTGCTCTAGAGAAATTTGTCTGACAGCTTCCTACTGACCCATGATTTGTACTGGGTCACTCAATGTATATATGAAATAAAACCTGTCCTGTTTTCAGTACATGGTGGCACACAAAGGGAGATGCAGTAGATCAAGTACAAACTCTTTTAATTCAGTTTTAGAGAGTGCCTGCAGGTCAGAACAGGGGTAAATTGACTAAACATTGAGAGGGTGCTGCTATGAATTCTTCTGCTGGAGGAAAAGACAATTTATATAGTTGTCAACCTTTCACATTTCATAACAGTACAGTTGCTATTTGTTTGTTTTACCAGAATGTTTACAATTAAAAACAATACTTTATTAAAATACTGTGATGATTCCTTAGGTCAGGGATTTTTGTTCCTTTAACTCTTACTGAAACCATGACAGAAACACTTTCTAAATACATACGAGTAATTAAATTGGTAAGTAGTACTTTTACTTAGCAACTGAATTACTGTCTGTTGTATAGAATGATCATAGAATCATAGAATGCCAGGTTAGAAGGGATCTCAAGGATCATCTAGTCCTTTCTTGGCAAAAGCATGGTCTAGACAAGATGGCCCAGCACCCTGTCCAGCTGAATCTCAAAAGTGTCCAGTGTTGGGCAATCCACTGCTTCCCTGGGGAGATTTTACCAATGGATGGTTGTTTTCTCATTGTAAGAAAATTTCCTTTTGTGTCCAGTCAGAATATCCCCAGAAGTAACTTCTACCCATTACCCCTCATCTTTTCCATGTGAGTCCTTTTACAAAGGGAGTCTCCATCTTCTTTGTAGCCTCCCTTTAAATATGGGAACTGGTGACAAAGTCTTCTGTAAGACTTCTTTTCTCAAGGCTGAACAAACCCAGCTCTCCCAGCCTATCCTCACATGGCAGCCTTCCCAGTCCTTTGATCATCTTGGTGGCCCTTCTCTGGACCCCTTCCAGCCTGTCCACATCCTTTTTGTATAGCGGGGACCAGAACTGCACACAGGACTCCAGGTGTGGCCTGACAAGCGCTGAGTAGAGCAGGATAATGACTTCTTTATCTCTGCTGATGATGCCCTTTTTGATGCAACCCAGCATCCCGTTGGCCTTCTTGGCTGCAGCAGCACACTCTTCGCTTGTATTGAGCTTCCTGTCCACCAGGACCCCCAGGTCCCTTTCCACAGAGCTGCTCTTCGGCCAGGTGGATCCCAGTCTGTGCTGCACTCCCAGATTATGTTTTCCCAGGTGCATGACCTTACATTTGTCTTTGTTGAACTTCATAAGGTTGTTGTTAGCCCACTCTTCCAGCCTATCCATGTCTTTGTGCAGGGTGGCTCTCCCCTCCAAAGTGTCCACATCCCTGTTCAGTCTGGTATCATCAGCAGACTTCACCAGGCTACACTTGATCCCATTATCCAGATCACTTATGAAGATGTTGAATAACATTGGGCCCAATGTTGATCCCTGGGGGACCCCACTTGTGACAGGTTGCCAGTTTGACAAGGTAATTTACTACCACCCTTTGGGTGCGGCCTGTCAGCCAGTTCCCCCCCCCTCCACAGATCACTTGTCTAGACCACAATGCCTTAGTTTCTCTAGGAGAAGGCTGTGCGAAACTGCATCAGCTGTGGGAAACCATGGGATTTACTCACTTGCCTTAGACATAATGTGGCACCTACTTTTAATGAAAACTGACCGTTTCAGCTTTTCTGGTTTCCCTGTCTCTATGCCCCTTTTCCCCATATGCAAGGAAAGAAGCAAAACTTAGCCATGCATATGTGGCATCATGTCCTGCCCTGGAATGAGGCTAAAGCATCACAGCTATGCTAGTGCAAGACTATATGCTCCAACATTTCTTGCTTTATGTTGCTTATTGGAGAATTTCCCCATCTCATCATTGTAGATCTAGTTAAAACAGGTGTGTTTTGCTTCACAGATAATATCTTGTCTTTACTTTGACTATAAACTGCAATATATTTGGGAATAACGTTCTTTTCCTGTAAAACTGGGCAGTCAACTAAAGCAACTAATGCTTTAGTTCATATGTTGCAAGTGGTTCATACAGACTAACAGTCTGGAATAGCAGGGCCACCAGCTACAGCACCCTTCATTGACAAATTGTGGGAAGGAAATTGTCAGCAGGCTAGTGCAAAACAAAGGAAGAATCATGTCCATTTAGTTGTGACAAAGTGGGTTTGATAGGATGGCTTAACAGTGATGCACACGTGGAGTGAGATATTCAAAAAAGTAAGCAGAGGAAAAAGAACTAAAGGAAAAAATAATTGAATACGCATTACCTTATGCTCCAAAACAGAAGAACAGTTCAGACAAAATTTCTATTTGGGGTAACCACAATTGAACTAGGAGCATAGAATCATCTTGATGAGAAATCACAGACCATCAGATTGCCAAAAAAATCTAAGTACCATTTACAGGTATAATTAAAGCTTTATATAGAGTTGTGTCTGATTTTGACTATACAAAAACACTTTAATTTAATTTGGGCTGGGGACATTTCAAGATGTAATTGTTTGATGATTAAAACCACTATTCTGCTAAGTTATTAATTTTTGTTTATTTATATAGATGAAGAATATGTGAATTATAAATACTACTGGCACATCAGCCTTGCAAAATTCTGTTTGTTTGCTTATACATAATAAATATGTGGTTTTGACAAGAAAATAAATTATAAGTAGTTTTTGCGTCAATCAGTATGATGCAAGTATAAAGGGAAATTTACATGGGTGTAGTTGTTACTCGTTTATATTATCATTTGTCTTTTATGCCAAGGCTAACATCCTTTCTTTCATGAACACTTCTACATATATAATGCCTGCAAGTTATTTAAACCCTAATTCTACCGTCATCTCATGTAACACATTGTACCTTGAGGAACACAGCACTTCCTACCTTTGTACTGGACAACAGGGTTAGTTAGCAGTGACTCAAAAGAAAGCTGTCACCCACTGAGTTATTATCACCATATAATGCAGTATTTTATAGCAGTATACTTTCACAGAGTCAGAGAGATCTGACCATATATGGTCTAACTTCTTCTGGACTACATTCAAGATATTGCTTCTCACCTATTCTCTTGTATTGCTTTAGCTAATCTCCAGCTCTTCATTTAAAATTGCTTTATATTTATGGTGTCCTAAATATATTAAAAATCTCTTTAAAAGAAAAATATTTGCCACTTTTCAATCTCCAGTGGGTTTTCTGATCTTAGTTAAATAAATCATATCACTTAGAAATTAGCTTGGAGCACAAAACATCATGAAAATATAACGTTTCTAAAGTATAATAAGAAATCTCTGTCTGGATATTAATTTGGTGTTACCATTTGAAAAATCAAATTAGTTGATCTTCCTCCCAATACAAACCCCTGAAGCTAAGAGGAGAGAAGCAAATGACTACGTTATGAAAGAATAAATGGCAAGAGGGTGATGATAAATCCAATTCAGTTTATACACTTTATACACGGTAGAAACAAAGTGGGAGATAGATATGAAACCACACAAAGTCTTTGGGTGTTGAATTCAAGTTGGTTTCACCAGGCAACATTATTGTCTTAATAGAAATTAAAACTGTACCCTGAGTCTCAATAGAAAAGCTACTGTACAAACATGAAGGTTTCCTAAGGGAAAGACAAAGTGATGCTTACCTTTCTAACAGTTTACATGCATTATGTCTCCTAAAAGAGCCATGAAGTTTTTAATGTATTTGGACCCATTCTGAACAAAGTATGTAGATATATAAAGAATAATCTAAATGTATCAATTTCTGGAATATCTGTTTATTTATAATTTAAACTACAGGACTCTCTCATCTTAAACTTAAAAACACTGATGTGCCTTAGATATTCATTCCCTCTGCCTGACACATGATGTAGCCTCTTTTATAATCTGGTTGCAGATCTACCTAGTACAACATAGCGTATGACTACATATCAACATGCCTAGTGACTAGTGTACATTACCTAGTATACTAACAGACACTTTTTTTCTTTAGCCGTAAGGACAACCAAAAGTTCTAACTCCTTTTAGTGTTACCACGTTATATAAAAGGCAAATTCCAGGATGTGGAGATTTCCACTAAAACCTACCAGAAAGTCTGCTAAATCTGGCAGACAGATTATTTTGGGAGCACAATGAAGTTATTTTAGACAAATTCTTCAGTCTAAACATTCAGCTTAAGTCTCATCCCATCACAAGTTAAAGACTTCTCTTATGCCTGGGAGGTCCCAGAACCACCAACATTCCTCCTGGACAATTTGGGATCTGAATGGAATTATATTCAAATGGAGAAGACTAACAAATAATATAGCTAAAGGAAAAGTGAAGTTTCAAGAATGTCCCCGTATTCTGGCTTTCAGGACAACACTGTATCAGCATGCTTTTGAGAGCCTACGAATTTGTGAGATCCAAAATTTTGCCTAAGTAATTGTAGGTCTTCGTGTAATTGTTCTAACAGATAGAGTAACTGGGGATTCGGTAAATCAAAAATGCCACACACGGGGAATTAGATTTTACATTATAAAACACAGGGTGTTGCATTCAAAGCAGGAAACTACTGTGTCTCAGTTGCACCCCCAAGTTTACTGCTGATGTGACTCTTATGAAGATGTCCTTGCAAGCCACCTGGCTAACTGGCTGTCCCTCCCACTCCCTTGGCTGGGAGAGTCTTTCCGCTGGTGTAGGCCTTTAAAGTCTCTTTTATTTCTCCAACATTTTCATATCACAGAAACTGAGGACAGCAGGTCAGAGAATAACTTTCTAAATGAAATGTAGTAATTCTGTTCACCTCTTTATATACATACATGTGCATGCATGTGTAATGCACACACAAAATACATATGTAAATAAAAGATCTACATAATAGTATCTTTTTGCAGTGTGGGTGAAAAAAACCACCTGATACATACAACAGAATATAGACTCCAGTAATAAGCTTCAGTCTATATGGGGATCCAAGATGGTTTCCTTCAAATTTGTGAACATGGGAAACCAGATCCCATGCTCCCACATAAGACTGTTTACGGGAAGTCAGACTCATTGCTACTTCTCTTTCCAATATCTTTTCCATCTCATGCCACTAAAGCAGCACTTAAAATTTCTCATTCTTCTGGAAAATAAATTCAGGCCACAGGATTCCTAATTCAAAATCCTGTACCATGTATGCCACCTGTATAACGTATGCTGCCCCTGCTAGCACCCAGCACATGGTGCCTAGGGGGGCATATACCGAGAGGCCATGCTGTGGTGATCCACTTTGGGAACACATTTCTTACCTGGAGAAGTCAGCAGGCTGCAGCCCTCCTGAGCACTGCTGCTTTCAGACCACCAGGTTTAATAGATGCTTATGAGTTCTGTCTTCCATTATAGTCTCAGTTTGGTTCACAACTCCTGCATCGTGCCCTTTATATTATCAAGCAGCTGTGAGCCCACAAGGTACTTATATCATGGTGAAAAAAATATTTTCCCTTTTTAAACATTTTTTTAAGGTAATCTTGGTAATGATCATATTTTTGAGTACTAAAAAAATTCCTTCCTATTTCCCTTCTCTGCACCAGTCATGATCTTTAAGCTCTATCATTCCTCTGCCTTCATCAGAGGATGCCTTCTTAATTTTTGCCTTTATGAAATGAAAGGTCCTATTCTAAGGAACAAGCTCATCAAATTAGAACATGGGAAACTCTGACTTAATATTAAGAAAATAGTTTACCACGAGGGTGGTGAAACACTCGAATGGTCCCAGAAAGCATGTGGGGTCTTCATCCCTCGAGATATTCAGAACTTGTCTGGTCATTGCCCTGAACAAACTGCTAAAACTGGGCCTCATATGTTTCATGAAGAAATGTACACTTCTGCCCTCTAAAAGATGCCTACCTGTAATGAACTATTATCTCCTAACAGCTTCTTTTTGTTGTAAACATTTAAGGCAGGATGTTATCACAAGCATTTTTTTAAAATTCAAGCATTGCCTGGGTTGCCCTAAGTACGTGTCGCAGACAAATACCGGAACAGCACAAGGAGCAAACAGAGTTCACCAGGTCTAACTTGAGTGCTGCCTCTTAGCCTGTTTCCAGGACATTAATGAGAGAGGTTTTTTGTACTACCTGAAAAACCATGTACACGAGTGATATATTGGACTGGAAAAGGAAAAAAATCTATTAGAGGAATGCATGACGTTCTCAGGAGACCCATTTTGAATGTTTTAAACCCCAAAAATTACCAGATGAAACCAGGAGAGGGCAATGAGCACACAGAATACTGCTGATAGCTAGAAAGGCCCAAGATCCTGAACGGTACAGGATTTTCCTCTTTGCAATCTAGGGCTAAATATTATTTGCCCATTATTGGCTCTGAAGAGGCTGCCTTTCAGAGGTTAAATATTGTCACATTGCACATGATAGGTCTAAGGGTGTCTCAAAACAAAACAAAGGTTTCCACATCAATCTTGCTAAAATGAAAAACAGTTCAGAATTGCTGCTGAGAGTTTCCTCTTGGGCTAACTGGAAGAATGTGTTTAACTGGACAAATTCCCAGAATGCCACAGAAATTTGCATTAAAAAAAAAATCAACAATCAGCATTTAGAAGTGGAAAAACCATTTCAAAGATCTCTTCTAAGAAATTGCTTTCACAACAGTCTTCACGTGAATGCACTCTCTGAGTTTCTTTTTTCCCAATGCATATTATTTTTAAGAAGTCTTTTCAGTGCATTTTGGTCTCTTTCAGAATGTTTAACTTCTGGTGAACTCTGAAAAATCTATCTGTTCATTAACAAAATGAGGACAGCATTTGTTTGGTTTTCCCAGAAAGAAAGCTTGCTGCTGTATGTGTTGCAGTTAGGTCCGCTGCAGATGTAAACAACAATAAATTGTCCTGCTGGATTGAGGCATATAATTTTCTTAATTTTCTTTAACAGGAAACTCCCTTTAAAAAGACAGGGTAACTTCTAACTTCAAAGATACTGTAATACAAAAAAAAAACCAAAAAGTTGCTTTGGCTGAGACAAAAATAACCTTTTCCAAAGGCAAATGAATAAGGTACATCATAATTCTCAGGTGTAAACAAAGGTGGGGGTTCAAACTGGAGGGTTTTTTTATAGCTGAAGTGGAAATATGTTCCATCAAAAAAAATTCTTCAGAAGCTTGAGTCTTCATTTTTGTTTTTCAACCTTAGTAATTTAGGTGGCATGTGTTGGATTCTGTTTTTGTCCTAAAGGTATTGGTTTAACATTTTATAACATAATATTTAAAGTCCTGAGGAATTCAGAATACTTTCAGTATCCACGGAAGCAAACAAGCACATATTGCCTGCATACCTAATAGTCTAGTGGTTTACCATAGTGTGAAACTGCCTGCCACATTTTATGGTTTAACTTCAGTGCTTAGGTTTTTATGGGTTCAAATGAGTTGAGTTTGTGTTTCTCAAGGATATCACTATCTCACACTTAACATACATAATTTGTTCACTGCTTGGAACATATTTCAGAAATAATATATTTTAAATGTCTGTGATATGAATAACAACAAGACTATTTTCTGTCTCAGAAAATAACTGAATTAAATCTTATATCTTAAACAGAACAACCTTTATTTTTTATGAGTATTACTTTTATAATCAAGATCCTGCCACAGTAAGCAAAATAAAAACAAAGGCCAATTTACCTCAATGATATTTTAAAACCTAAAGAGACAAGAGATTCTCTCTAGATGCTGTGTAGCCACCAGTGATTCAAAAGAACAGAAATGAATGTTCTAGTAGTTTCTTTTTTTTTTTTTTTCCAGTCTTCTTCGGAGAAGTACGTCTCAGTAAGTACTTGATCACATAGAGCATGGAGGAGCGCCAGAGGCTCTGGAGCGCACAGGACTCACTGGGACTGCACAGATGAGACAGGACTGAATGGGTCACACTAACCACAATGGAAATTTGTCCTCTGTTTCTGGCCTTTGTTTGCTACCTTTTAACCCCAAAGAAAGGAACCTGGCCAGTTTCTTCAGGTACAGGTTATAGTTTATGTGATATATTTTAAGCCTTGGCAAAAGTTGGAAATCATGATGTAGGTCTGAGTACATGGAGCTCTGTAGTCCCATGGTACCAAGCTTTTTTTGACCAGTCCCTCCACCCAGTAAGCCTTTTTGTTAGAATTTAGATCTTAAATACAGTTTTATAAACTAAAACTACAATTGTGTGTTCTGAACAAAAATTTTGAGTGGTGAAGGCAATTGATTTTTTTCAAGAGATGCGGTATTCATTCTGATACCCATGTTTAGAAAGCAAAACCCATGTAACAAAAGAGATGACCTAGCAATTTGTCTTAAGTAATGTGTTTGATGACTCCTAACAAAAAAGGTTCAGTCTGTCTTCAGGGGCTTGGATATCAGGACTTCCCAAAATGCTTTGGGGGCTAAGCAGGTATCTTCCCCCCAGCTGACCCTCACTGGTGGTTTTCTCAGTCCAGTACCACTCTGTCTTTTGGCATGAAGAACGCAAAGTTAGATAAATACATTTTCAGCACACCAGATGCTGCATCCAAAACTGTTCCTTTGCAGCAACAAAATCTTTTCTCACAGGTAGCAAGCCAGTGAAGGACAGTCACTCAAAGACCAGATAATGGTAGGGTTCATTTCAAAAGGTGCTTCAAAACTGCTGCAGCTCTTCAGCACAACCCTGGCCCTCCCTCAGGAAGCAAGCAGCCAGAAGGAGAAAGTGAGGGACCTTACAAAGGTGAGTGACAAGAACAATAAACAAAACTTTGCTTTATTTTTCTTACTTCACCAGTCACCGCTTTCATGCTTAAAACATTCATGCTTGTGTCAGCAGGTGCTTTCTTACTACAAGTGCTGTCCTGAGTGACAACTTCAGTGGAGGTGTTCAATTCAAATGATAAATAAGGTTTTATTTTGTTTTGTTTTGTTTTGAAGAGAAGGGAAAAAGCTATTGCATCAGCTGACTTTGGGATGTGGTGTGCTCTCTATCATTTGACCTCTTTAATCCAAGACTGTCTTTCTAAAAAAGATATCTTAGTTCAGTGACTAATTATGACCTTTATGCAGAAATTACTGGGTGAAATTCCATTGCCTGTGTTATACAGAAGATCAGACTGTATAGGTCCTTGGCTTTAAAATTTTGTAAATCCAAATTCCAGTCCAAATTCTAACACATGTAATCTTACAGATTTCCCCAGAGGTTTCTATAAAAGAATATTTAATTTCCTTCTGGTCAAACACTGCTCATTAACAGTACATTAACAGAGGTGAAATGCTCTTCCTCAGTGGTGTGCAAAGAACAATGATGGGAGAGACTTTTATAATGTGCTTTTGAATCTTCCATGGTGGATTGCAAACTGAAGTTACTACTTGTTATTGTGTAGTCTTGGACAAATACTAACCTGTAAGGAAAGTACAGTAATGAAGAAAAGCAAATGGTAGCTTGAGAAAGACAGTATCTTGCCCTCTTAACTAACTCAGGCATTTTAAATTGGCTCTGCTACTTCGTTCCACAGTCAAATTTAAACTTCAATTAACCAAAGTTTTATAACAGCAGAGTTGTCCTGGAAACCATTCTAATTTTAATGCAAAGTGAAACATGAAGCCAGAGCTACAATAAAAATGTGAAAAATACAGTATATGGAGGAATTTTCATTCCTTGAAAAATACATCACAGGGCATATACAAACATGCTAAATTGTCTGCTCTCTGCTGCAAAGGCCCACCCTGCTGTAACTCAGCTGATTTCCATGGGAGTTGTTCACTAGAATTGAGTATTGTCCACAAAACTTTAAAGGGGAATCCAGACACACTGTATTCCTGTGTGTCTATGGGAGAAACACCTGCTTCTGGAACCAGAAGTTCAGTAAAATTCATCCTCCTCAAGCAGCATCTTTGCTTCTTAAACTTGCCAATGCTTATTCAGGTTCTCTCTTCCTACAGGGTCTTTTCTGCTGATACGATTCCTAGAGAAGCCCTGTAGGAGTTCCTATAGGTTCTGCATTTTATTCCTCAAGAGGTTCATGACAGTGAGTAAAACAATGCCACTAAGACGTTCTTATTCCTTATTTATTCTCACGGCCCTTTAGAGAAACTTTTTATGGCTTCCTCTACAAAGCTTGAATTCAGTGGAGCAGTCACAGTAACCTTCCACTAGGAAAAGCAGAAGACCTAGGAGCAGGCACACCTCCCTACAGTCCTTTCAGACTGTTGTGCTAGAAGGTGTAAACTGTCATACTATGATGAGTAAGACACCCCATTCTGCAGAACAGCTACCCCGCTATTCAGTTCCCCATAACAAACCATGGGTGGTGACCAGAAATATAAAATTCCCTAACACTTAGGATTTTGTTTATGATGGTCTGTGTATTTGCATAGGTCCAAGAGTTTGATTTTTTCCAAACTATGCAGGGAAATGGCACTTGTATCTAGATATAATTTTATATAGATAGATACATACAGGAAGTTTGGATAAACAAGAAAAAGTACTGCAAGAAATTAGCATGGTAAAACTAGATCAAAAGAAAAGCTTTCTTTTTGTAGGTGTACAAAGCTTAGCTACAAAACCAGCTGTAGGTGTACCTTCCTAGCTGTAGATTTACTGGGGAAGATAAGTAAGGGGTTTAATTGTTCCTGGTCTTCCCCATCTCATATCCTCATGTCCTGCTCCCATGCTACCACAGAGCTAACTTGTCCAAATCCATCCACTGTGTGAAACCACATATTTTCTCTAGTGCCTCCAAAGCTACAGAGAAGTCAGTGTTGCACCAGTCAAGACTGTTTGTTATCTGATCTCTCCCTCATCCCATTGCCTATCCTTTTGTAGACCCTATTGGCAGCATCACCCCATCACCTGACCCGATGCCATCACACAGCCCAGACATATATCACAAGGGACAACACAAGTCAGCTAGAGGGATGGGGAAGGGAATCCACTTTCCCAGATAAAGGCGGCAGCCTCCTCTGTCATTACAGTATTCAGCCGACATTAGCACAACTGAATGTATCAATTCCTGAATAATGTACCTATATTCATGGAAGTTTCTGTTTGGCTAGATGACATCAGATGTTGAGATAATTTTGAATGCTTTGAAATTACACAAATGCAGTGCACTTGAAACCAATTACTCTGTCACACTTTAACTCAGATAGGATAAACCCAATGAAATCAATCTGGCATACCATGACAGTTTTTGAGTTTACCTTCAAAGATTGGTCTTCAGTTAGTAGCTGCTTGAGTCTGTTCACTGTGAGGAGAAAATAGTATTTACCATCAACTCGTATTTCAGCTCATTAAAGCCAAACAAGCACTTTCTAAGTATACCTCTTTTCTTCTACCCTTATTTGGTAAAGCAAATATTACAGTCATTGACCTGATACACCTTCAACATCTTTTTATAAACATTCCTTACAATCTAAGTGCATGACTCAATGTTTTACTTCAAATAACTTCTCTAATCATCTGAGCAATGAGAAGACCTAAAGTGAAATCTGATAATTACCTGTGGACAAGAATAGGAATTAGATTAGGAATGTATTTCATAAAGGATCTACTATGGAGCAGAATAGTAAAAGAGTTCATGATATTGGTAGGTAAGACAAAATATTATGATGACATTTAGGCCAAAGGGAAAACCACCATGGGTGTTTTATTTGAGTCAGAATTGCTGAGTGTCAACTTTGTTCAATAATACACATAGCTGCATGAGGGCTTTCACATGTTCTAAATGTTGCATCTGTTCAATACAGCATTCTGTATTCAGTGCTGCTCTTCATACTGCAGTGGTGGCCAAAAGTAATAGTCAGACTCAGTGCCCTACTGTGATCATCACTGAGCCTATACATAGGAAGCCATGGTCCCTGCCCTGCAGAGCTTATAATCTGGTTTGAGAAAGGACAAAACAATTGGGAAAAAAACCCAAGAAAGTAGTAAGGAGGAAAGAGAACAGGACCAAGATAATGTACTTGGATAGGATGAGAATATGAACAACAAACAATTTCTCAATAAGTTTAGTGTTCTCTCCATCTTATAAGGAAGGTAAATAAATAAAGTCAGTTATTCCCAAGACTCATTCCGTTAGACACTATTTTCAATCTTCCTAGAATAGTTATACTTAGTTATTCCTTGAGAAAGAAATGGTCAGTAGCCAAGAAATTCTCACTAGTCCAGATCATCAATTTAGGCAAATTGGCATATCTCTACTGTCGTATGTAACCTGATTTGTTTCAGGACTGGAGATATACCTATTTTCACAGAATTATAGAATCATAGGATGGCTTGCATTGGAAAGGACCTTCAAAGACCATCTAGCTCCAACCTCCTTGACATGGGCAGGGACGTCTTTCACTAGGTCAGGTTGCTCAAAGCCCCATCCAACCTGGCCTTGAACACTTCCAGGGAGGGGGCATTCACAGCTTTTCTGGGCAACCTGTTCCAGTGCCTCACCACCCTCATTGTAAAGAATTTCTTCCTTACATCTAATATAAATCTACCTGCTTTCAGCGTAAAACCATTGCCCCTTGTCCTGTCACTACAGGCCTTGGTAAAAAAATCTCTGTCCATCTTTCCTATAGGTTCTCTTTAAGTATTGATAGGCTGCAACAAGATCTTCCCAGAGCCTTCTCTTCTCCAGGCTGAGCAACCCCAATGCTCTTGGCCTGTCCACATAGGAGAGGGGTTCCAGCCCTTTTTATGGCCGTCCTCTGGACCCACTCCATCAGGTCATTGTGTATCTTGTACTGGGCACCCCAGAGCTGGGTGCAGCACTCCAGGTGGGGTTTCACCAGCGCGTAGTAGAGGGGCAGAATCACCTCCCTTGTCCTGCAGGCCATGCTGCTTTTGAGGCAGCCCAGGACACCATTGGCTTTCTGGGCTGCAAGAGCATGTTGCCAGCTCATGTTCAGTTTTTTATTTATCACTGTCCCCAAGTCCTTCTCTGCAGGGCTGCTCTAACTCCATTCATCCCCCAGTCTGTAGTGATACTGGGGATTGCCCTGACCCTTACGCTTGGCCTTGCTGAACTTCATGAGGTTCACACGGGCCTATTCCTCAAGCCTGCCAAGGTCCCTCTGGATGGCATCCCTGCCCCCAAGCAAATCAACTGCACCACTCATCTTAGTTTCATCTGCAAACTTTCTGACGGTGCACTCAATCCCACTGTCTGTATCATTAATAAAGATATTGAGCAGCACTGGTCCCAGTATAGACCCCTGATGGACACCACTTGTTACTGATCTCTATTTGGACACCGAGGTGTTGACAGCAACTCTTTGGATTTTGCCCTTGGTGAAGGTATGTTGGCTGTCCCTAATTGCCTCTCATTCATTCATATGCCTTGACATAACTTCCAGGAGGATGCACCACATCAGTTTACATAATCCACACAGAAAACATTTTTCATGGTTTACAGATGGAACTTTTGACACATAACTGATAAGCAAAATAGAGTCAATATGTCCTAACAATATCAAACATTTTCTTGCCAATACCAAGCTAGGAACCAAGACTGAGTTGCAAATCTGAGGGCATTTATTTTAGAAGCGTCCTGGTCCTTGATCAGACGTTTACATTTTGACAATATCAGACACAGTAAACCACCGCTGGAGACATCTAGGAGGGATTAAGGGCTGATAGACGCCAAAATTATACTCGTTTTCTATGGGTAATAATAGGGTACTATTTAAATCTGAACATACATCTCTACCACAAGACCTTTTGTCACATAGGTTTCTGTGTCCTGCTGGAAGTAGATCTCGCTGTGGAGAAGTTCACCCATCTGTTCCTTTTTTTCCTTCAGTTCTTTTTGAATACAAACTGCAAACTCTATTTCTAATGTCCTCAATACTCACCTCTAAAACATTGTCTCTAATGCAAAGATGTGGGGTTTTTTGGTTGTTGTTTACTGTGTATAAATTCTTCAGTGAAAACAAAGTAGGAGACAATTAAAATCCTAGTCATAGGGATACGGGGATTCCTCTGCCAGTTCCTTATTACCTTCATCACTGTCCCACCTTTTATGCATTCACATTTGTGTCATGAATGGCATTATTGATTGCTACTTCAATTGAGCCTTTGTATGCACCTTATCAGTATAACACAGAATTCTTTTCTGATGTCAGTTATGAAAATTGATGTCAGGATTTGGAAATGGGCTCTTCTCTGGTATTTTTCCATCAGAATTTGAAGTTCTACAAATAAAATTACCTGTCTCTGCAACAGCTGTGCAAATTCAGGAATGGTTATGAAGGTGAAGATCTATACACTAGATGGAAAAGAACTATCAGATCCAGATGTATAGGACAGTTAGGAATTATATCTGGTTGTAAACTAAGCAACCTAGATATAATGAATGAGACACAATGAATCTGGAACTCCTTTATGCTATTTTTACAAAGTTAGCTTTGTTCTTAAGATACTACTGCTGCACTGACTATCCTTGATGAGATGCATAGTAAAATCATGTTCCAAAATCTCAGCCAATGCATTCTGCTCTTACATTATGTTGAACAGGGTTCCACCTTGTGAAAAATTTATAGGGATTTCTTCCCTGCTGAAGAGGAAAGGAAAATGATGGATTTGAAACAATATCCATTCCTCTCTGTCCTACATAATGTTCTTAATCTCAGAACAGTCTGTTGAATGCCTTAGTTCAAAACTAATTGTTTTCTCCAGTCTTCCTTAGCTTGGACTTACTAGCTGGGTTTTTTTGCTTTTGTGCAATACACACAGAAGGGAAGACTCATTTTGGAGGCCTGCCACAACAAAGGCATGCCTGTGTATAAAACTGTTTGGCCAAACATTTGCTTTTACTGAATTTACTTAGGTTTCTCAAGTTTATCTTGATAACCTCTTATCAATATTTGAGAACTTCAATAATATTAGGTAGTTTTGTATGAGATGGTAGGCGATTCTTGATTACATCCTCTGCTTATAAAGAAAATTCAGGATTGAACCACTGAAACAAAAAAGTGCTGTTTACACATGCACTGTGCAAATCAAATTTTAAATTTATTAACCTTGCTAAATGAAACTAACTGCTACCTATCACAGGCATTAATGCACAGGTAGTGGGCTCTTTACTTTTAGTGTCTTGGGTTTCTAGTCCTTTGTACATGTCATCAGACAACTTACTGAAATCAAAACAAACACACCTGATTATACCACCGATGGTAAGTTTTGCATACCATTGCAATGAATAATTCAAAGTCAATAGTTGAGGAAGATCTCATTACAGATGCTGACATGTAAGAAAAGAAATAACTTTGGTGGATTTTCAAATCTCTGATTGAATTTTCAGTAGCTGCCTATTTTTGTATTTATCTCACTTTTTAGAAATCTCATTTGTTATAGAAACCTTTGGGAGACCAACAGAAAACAAACAGAAAAGTTACAAAACAGTCTTCAGAGATGATGCACACTAGAAATTCAAGAAGGGAGAGGCTTTTTCTTTAATTTTCACTATGCTCTTTTAAAATCTAGGTTCAAGTAAAGAAACCATGTAACTGCATGCTGTGAAACCATTCATATTCAGCTTTACCAACACATCAACACTCTAAACTTAAAAAATACTGCTATTAAAACCTCAAAAATCCAAAATCCACTGACATGAGAAAGCATTTATCTCCAGGCCTCACACAAGAAAAGAACAGCTATCTCAGGTCCTGTAGCTGCTTTTCTTGATAATGCTTCCAGATCCTGCAGAGATAGACAAGTGTGCTTAATTTCCTTCACTGGGGGTAGTTATGTGCAATTCAGTAGCTTTACCCACAGTGTATAAAACAAAGTAACTACAAACTTGTTTCGTAATGCAAATAGGTAAACCCAAAATGTTAGATAGGGGCGAGGTGGCATTTTGGTTGATAATTTTGAATTGAGGAGATTACCTACTAATAAGATTTTAACCACTTTCTTTCTTCAACAAATGGACAAGCTCATTGAAGCAAGAAAAACCTGTGTTCTGTTATAAATTAAGGGCTGAAAGAAGCATGAAAGTTTACTTTTGCACTTTGCTTATGGTTGTAGGAAGCTGCCTGATTAGAGACTTCAATATCAGACCTACAAAGGGTAGCTAAATTTAACTAGAATATAAACTTTTGTGAAAATAAATTCTTACAGTCTGCTCCAAAGACTACTGATGTCAGAAAAAGTCTATAACCCTGGTCTCTAATTAAGTTGGCTTGTTAAAAAAAAACACCTCATTACAGACCTGAATCTGAAAATACTCAGTGTTCTTTGTTTCTAGGGAAGTTCATGTATTGTAAAGAACATCTTAACATCTTAATCCCAGCTATTAAGGGGAATTTAGAATAACTAGGAACCTTTTAATCCAATGCACTGACAAGTAAGTTTATAAATAAAGCTACCTGGACCTACTGTAAAATATGTTTCAGAAAAATCCACAGTGTTCTAGCATGCAACAAAATTACCAGTTTTGAATATCTGAATGCAAAAAATGATAACTTATAAAAAATATAAGTTAGATCTCCAAACAAGATAAATTTGAATAATCTAATTGCAACTCAGTGTTCATGCGAACAGAAAAATCAGAGTAAGTTCTTTGTCTACCCAAGCGTAACTCAGATGAGTAAAGTAAATTCTTCTCAGACACAGAAAGCTGAAACCAACTCTTCAAGCTGTTTCTCCTAGTGACTCCTCAATAACCAACCCTTGGATCTCAGACAAATAAACACCAGCTTCAAAGAAATATACTTAACAAATATCAAGTTTGTCTAGTTTCATGTTAGGATTTTGTAAAGTTATTTATATTTCTTGCTTCACCTATGTGACTGTAGCTAAGCATCCCAATTTAACACTAAACAGGAACACAAATTAGCCATCCTATAACAACAGAATTTATGATTTTTTAAAAATAACACTAAAAGTAACAAATAATGGGATTGGTGTAAACTGTCTGTCATTTAAAGTAACTTCCCCTTTTTTGCACTATCACACTTTTTAACACTAAACTGTAAGCGTAGAGAATCCTAAAATACTTCTCTAAGGACATGTACTAAGACATGCCAAATTCAAATAGCTTTGGTTCTGTTTCAGGTTTTGTTGTTTTTTTGAAGAACAGGTTAATCTTTTTCTGTTTTTGAGATTCACAACTGCTGCTTAACAGTGGTGTAGACATAAGGAGGACTCCAAATGATACACATGCCATTTAAGACATTTTTCCATTTGTAACACTTGAATTAGGACTGCAACAACCTACCAATTAAATGTAAAATACCTCCAGATCTCAGGCTTTGCAAAATTATTGTGATTACTTACTAATCCCTGCTTCGATTAGTGTCGTTTTCTGGTAGGCAAAATTTAATTTCTCAGTTGATATAGGCTGTATTTATTGCTGTAGGTGGCAGAAGTCAAAATCCCCAGTGCAACAAGTACCCAGGCATATCAGTCATTCTAGCCAAAAAGGAAAGAGGTAGGCAAATGCTTAAGTAACTAAATTAACTGTGATCTAGTATCAGAACCCAGGTTCACAAAGAAGCTGTATGAACCTCATGAGAAAACTTAATACCAGAGTATTCAACAGTTTCTAGGGCATTTTTAAGGTGATCAGAGTACCTGGCTTGCTTACAAGACATTTAAGGTATTGCAGAGATTTCCACCTCCATACCTCCGGTCTCAGATACTGGTGGGCTTTTTGATGGTGTAGACACACCCAAGGTATAAAAGCCATGTATAATTAGGCAACCTGTGAGGAGAGGAGAGTAGTTGAATGACATAGGCACCTAATGATAAGTGAAGGACATGATTGTCTAGGGACGCTGATAAGTGCTTTTCATGCTTTATGAAACCTACATTTATTAACAAATAAAACTCATGCTATGGAAAAAATGGCAGACAATGTGAATGGCTGATACATGGGCAGGACTAGCCTCAACTATGCTTTCTCCAGTTTCATGAAAAATAATTACTTAATCAGGCAAAAAAAATGGCTAGAATCCCACTGTGTGGAAACGTTGTCTAATAACACACATTGGGCAACAACCTGCTGTTTGTAACACTAATAAGATTTAAAGGAAGATTAGAAAGACAGAAACTTCATTCCTTCAGTGTTGTATTTTCCCTATCTTCAACCTTTCCATTTTACTTAGTCTTAGTCACTGATTGTTCCAGGCAAACTCTTAAGTGGAGAATAACATTTTCAAAAGCCACAATAAGAAAGATCAGAGGGGATGAGCAGTCTGCAAATACGATGAATAAGAGAACCCAAACCCAACCACCTCTGTAGCAGGCTGCCTAGACTAGTGCCTACTGGAGCCTCAGACACAACCTAGTTGTGGAAAGACACCAGTTACTGGTGCTGGTTGGGGGCCCCATCTAGCAAATGCTCCCCACCAGCCTTGTGCTGGCTAGCAGTGATAACAAACAGCCACTTTGATGTTGGGGGTATTCCCAGGTAAGAAGACTTTGCTCTTTTTGATGCATACCTGTCCCATGCTCCTCGGTGTTCTCCAGAATGGGAACTTTTTCAGTTAACTGCTGATTTCCCAGTGAATTTAACCCTCCATGTAGTTTGGGCGACTGCAGGGAAGTGAACAGTGCTTAAGTAAGTCCACTAGGCTGCACACTTGTCTGCAGCACAGGTCTCGGGAGATCAAGCAAGCCTGTCTTGGTGAGCAGCCCATACCGGGCGCTGGTCACAGCCTCTGACCCACCTGTCCACAGGGGTAACTTGAATGCCCAGGGTGGCACCACTCACTTCATGGGCTATAAAGAGCTACTGTAAAGCTAACTACTACTACTACTACTACTACTACTACTACTACTACGACGATGATGACTACTAATTCGATAGCAGTGTAAATCAGCATTGACAGTCTACCACAGCTACAACACAGGACCACATTTTGCAGGATTTTGATTATTAAGCGTGAACTGTTTGAATATGCAATTAAAATAAACTACGATACAAAAAACGACAAGGAGAATCAAGAACATCAAAATGCAGTGGCAAATATCTGCCCAGTGAGTAGTATGTAGACTGTTAGCCTGGCCTGAGGAAGCCGGCAGTGGTGGAAAGGTGCCTTGCATCTAGCCCAGTACGGTAAAATCTTCTGCCCTGGGCTGATCATCTTTGACAGGAATACCCTCACCACCAAACTTTTGGTAAAGGAGAACTTTTGTGTATGCTCCTCCATTCCTTTGCAAGGATTCATACACAAACAGCTTTTGGAAAAATACACCCAAAAGGAGTTTTGGCTGAAATCCGTGGACCTTAATTCGTTTGCCTCACTGGGTGATTGGACTTATCAAAACACAGTGTTGATGAACTCTTATAAAAGCAGGAAGGGAGGCAGAGGCTTTCAGGTCACAGCCTGCTCCTCTTCTCCAGCACGGTTTTGGGGAGCTGCTGCCTGAGCCAGGTTTATTAGTTCTGGTGATGGGGCTAAGCCTCTCCCACGTGAAATTTCACTTTTCAATGAAAACTTACTCCGGGCGGAGCACCGCCAGTATATTTCTCGTGTGACTCATACGCAGATAACCCAAAAGTCAATGGCCAAGACTTTATTTGATGGAGGTTTTTCTCCTAATTAAGAGGTCATTGAGGGGATCCGACTGCTACTCAGCGCTGAGACGAAGGACCCCAGCATCTGCTCCAGAACGGGAGAGGGGCCGGCCAGCACATTTTCCAGAAACATGTTTCCTCTCTTGCTAGCGGCCCCTTCCCCCTCCCCGCCACCCCGTTTCTAGTCTCTCCAGCGCTGATGAGCTAATAGCATTTTTCCTTTGCATACTTTGGCGCTGCCCCACGGCATACTCTGGCAGCCTACGTGTGTCTGAGCGCGCCCGCCCGCCCGCCGCAGGCTCGGCTCAGCTCGGCGCGGGTCGGGGCGCGGGGGGAGGCGGGCGGGATGGATGGAGGGATGGAGGGATGGCGGGAGGGATGGCGGGAGGGAGGGAGGATGGGGAGCTCCCGCCGCCGCCCGCCGCGCCGTCCCTCGCCGCCCCGTCCCCCCCCGCTCGGGGCGGGCGGCGGGCGGGGGGCGGCCGTGGGGGAACTGTCAGGGCCGCACGTTTCCAGCCGCATTACGTGAACAAATGGCGGGGGCGCAGCCAGCCCAGCCAGCGGGGCTTGTGTAACTTTGCGAGCGTGCCAGCAAGTTTAAAGTCTCTGGTCTCTCCTCCTCCTCCTCCTCCTTCCCTCGCTCCAGACACCAGCGCGGGCCGGAGGACGATGAGAGGCTGATTGTTTGCTCCGGCTCCCATTCGCATCCCCCTCGCCTATAAATACCGGGAAGAAGAAAAGCCGCTCCCGCCACCTCCCCGGGCCGGGTTTCCTTCCCGACGGCCCGACCTGCTCGATGGCACCGCCCGGGTGCCGCCGCGCCTGAGACCCCGCTGCCCGCCTAGACCCTTCCAGAGGCGCAGCCCGCACCCCTCGGCCTCTCCACACGCCCCCCCCACCCCCACCCCGCCCCGTCCCGTCCCGGGCAGGAAGGCGCCCCTCGGTCTCCGCTTGCCCCCTCCGGTTTCGCCCGTTTCTCTCCCCGCCGGCACACAGGAAAGACGAGAAGATGCACTTCGCGCCGCCGGGGCTCCTGCTCGCCCAGCTCCACGCGTGTATCTACTGGAGCTGCCTGTGGCCCGCCGGCTGCCAGCAGCCGCCGCCGCGCCGCGACCCCCCGCCGCCCCCCGCCGCCTGGAGGCAGCGGATCCAGTGGGAGAACAACGGGCAGGTGTACAGCCTGCTCAGCCTCGGCTCCCAGTACCAGCCCCCCCGGCGCAGGCAGGCGGCGGAGGCGGCGGGCAGCCCCATCCTGCTGCTGCGGAACAACGGCACGCTGCCGCGGGGAGCGGCCGCCCGACCCGCCGCCGCCGCCGCCGCCGCCACCGCGCAGTCCCGGCCCGTCGCCCCGCAGCCCCAGCACGCCGCCGGCAGCCGGCGGGACTCCGGCGCACGGCACTGGTTCCAGGCCGGCTACCAGGCTCCCTCCGGGGGTCGCTCCGCCGCCGGGCAGCGGAGCCAGGGCGCCGCCACCCCCGCGGCCGCCGGGGCGGCCCGGGCCCCCTCCTCGGGGGCGTCGCGACCGAGCGCCCCCACCAGCCCCGCCGGCGGCACCGGGACCGAAGGCAACGGGAGCAGCACCGGGGCCGGCGGCCTGCCGCCCCTCAGCAGCTTCAGGCCTGGGCGGGAGGATGTCATGGTAGGAGACGACCCCTACAACCCCTACAAGTACACGGACGATAACCCCTATTACAACTACTACGACACCTACGAGAGGCCCCGCCAGGGCAGCAGGTACAGACCCGGCTATGGCACCGGCTACTTCCAGTATGGTAAGAGCCCTCCTTTCCCGCCCTGCTCCCTCCCGTCCCGTCCCGTCCCCTCCCGCCGGCCCCGGCCCGTCCCAGCCCCGCCGCGCCGCCCCGCTCCCTGCCGGGTACGCCGGGACGGGGTGCGGGGGTCGCCGGCTCTGCCTGCCCGTCGCTCGGGGCAAAACCTGGCCGGCCGGAGTTTGCACGGCTGCCGGCCCGCGGGGAGCCTGGTGGGCGGCAGAGCCCGCGGCTCGAGGCGGGGGGTGGGTAGTGGTGGGGGGCGAGCTGCGGCGGCCGCCGAGGGAAGCCCACCACGGGGGTCCGGGCGTCGTGCTTGTGGTGCGGTCGTTGGGAAAAGCCGAAGGGCCTGAGCAAAAGGGAGTGCGAGCTTGACGGGGGGGCAGGGTTCCGTAGCAAAACGACGGCTCCTAACGATCGGGGTGGAAGCCAAGTACTTGCAGACGTGTCCTGGGTTGATCTTGCTGTTATGTGGTTGGTTTGATGAACTGCAGGTCTCCCTGACTTAGTCCCGGATCCCTATTACATCCAGGCATCCACATACGTCCAGAGGATGTCCATGTACAACTTGAGATGTGCCGCCGAGGAGAACTGCCTGGCAAGGTAGGCATCGCCGCGGCTTTTGCCCGTTGACGGCGAGTTCTCGTGCTCCTGCGCCCACGGCGGAGTCCCCGAGGGCACGGCGAGGCGGGCAGAACAGTGAGGCTGGACAGCCCCGGGACGCACAGCCCGCTTTGTAACCTTTTCTAAGCCTGTGGCAGATGGTGGGGTGTGCACAAAAGAAAACAATGCCGCCATATTAGAGAGACAAACTACAGACGCTTTCAAGAACCTACATTTTGTGAAAAGTTATATTGCACGTTTCTATTTATCAGGCTTGTTTGAACATATCCGAATTTTGCAAAATGGAGGCGCCTAAAAAACCCCACTAGAATCTGGTGATTTTCATCTCCCTCCTCTAATCCGACGAGATCATATTCTACTCCATTTAAAAAAAACCCCAAAACATTCTCAACCAGCATAAGTTACTATTAAAATTATAACATGCTAATTGTTTCTGGGCCTATGCCTTATAATGTCTCTTAAGACTAAAACCTCCCTGAAAAGTGTTTCAGAGTCTTTTAATGGGTTGAAATAACAGCTTTGCTATGAAGTTAGGTCCTGTCCAGTTGGCAAAGAGGGACTTTTCCTGTTTTGTTTGGAAAGAAATGAACGTGACTGTTTTTAACCATTTTTAACTTGTTGATACCTTATCATGCAAAACAGATTTATTTATTTACCAGCAACGTTAAATGATGTCAGGCTGTTCCACGGTCATGCTCTTTCTTCACTTGCTGGAAAAAGAAAACATGGCATAAGAAGCAGTATTTTTTATGTTAACTTTACAGTGAAGACTATTTGGAAAGTTCTTGCTGACTATCAATTGATTAAGATATTCCAGTATTTAAGACTGTATATAATAGCTATGAGAAATAGGAAAATACAGCCTGAGGCATACATTTATCCATTTTTACTACAACAGAAACAAACATCTTGTTATGTGATCTTACATACACAGTGAGTTATTTTGGTTAACAGCAACTAATGAAATCATATTTTTGATACCAGAGTAATTTTACAGCTAAGTGGTGATATGCTTCTGAGATGGAGGCAGAGAGTCAGTGGTCAAATTCCTGCCTATATTATTAGAAGCAGATCTGAATATTACTTGGGTCTTGGTCTGACACCAGGCACTTCTGAGCACACCATGTGGAAATCCTGTGCGTCTCCAATGCATTAGCTTTAAGGGATCTGAAAAGATCTATGCTATCAGTTGCTTCTGAGACAATATAAAAGTTTTTAAAAAGTGTTTCTTGCATATACTTACGGCACTTTTTTGCACTATTACAGTTCAGCTTATCGAGCCGATGTTAGAGACTATGACAATCGGGTGCTCCTGAGATTCCCCCAAAGAGTGAAAAATCAAGGCACGTCAGATTTTCTGCCAAGCAGACCCCGCTATTCATGGGAGTGGCACAGCTGTCACCAGTGAGTGAAGTGCTCAGTATGGTACCTTCTAATTATCTTTTTCACTAACAAATTATCACTTACAAGGTGACTTACAAGGTTTTCTAAAACTGCAGTGAAGTGGGGAGCAGGAGCAGGAAAGCCATGGGGAAACTTTAGCCTTTTACAGTCTTGGTTCATTTTATGATAGTGGTAATTACTCTTTACATAGCCACATGAAACCAAAATTGATATGAAGCTTATCTGTAAGTATAAAACTCTGACATGTCTAAATTCATTATAAATACAAGTCTCAAATCAGTTTTGACAGTGTCACCTTCTCCCTGTAAGTATATTTTACTTAGGTTATAGTCCAGTTACATTTAAGTGGAAGCAGGAAATGAAAGTCCCAATCATGTTAAAAAAAGCGTGGAAACCCTAAAATTTACATTTACTAGCATGTTCCCTACAATACATCATTGTAAACATTGACCCACGCTTCTTAACCTGGATTTCATGGTTTAGTTCTTGAGAGGGAATGGTCTGCTTGGTATGGAAAAGAGAAGATACTGAGTTGACTGATCCCATTATCAGTATCCTTAATGTATCACAATACTTTCACATAGCAGTATTGCTCTAGAAATAGCAAAACCCCTGGAAATGGCAAGGCAAATGTAGTAGAACATTTTTGACATTTTGGGAGCAGGTAACACTGCAACCTTGTACCTTTTCAGAAAATTCACATGCAACAGTTTGCAGGTTAGTTCAAATTTTTGCTATTTCATAGCAGGACCAACTGCAAAATAATAGAGATTACCTTACTTTTACCTTACCTAAAATACAATTCTGCTGTTACGAGTACATAAATGATAACTTAATATTATTCTATTAAAAAATAATATATAATCTGGGTTTGATCTAAAGATCTGTGGGGTCAATGGAATATTTCTCTCTAGCTTCAGAGGCTTTAAGCTTTAAATGAAAAGTCAGTATAATTAGAACAAATTCTTTAAAAAAAAAAGACTGATACTACTAGTTTATAAATCTTTTAAGGATCAAAAAGCTAAAACTAAATCAAACAAAAAAAAGCCTCCATAAATGCTTTGGTTAACCCCCACCCCTGAAAAAAACTACCATTAACAAGAAAAAAACTCCAGCCTTGCTGCTTACAAAGTTGATAAATGGACAAAATGGATAGAGAGCAATTGAAATTTTCCATGTGTAGAAAAGCAGTTTTGTCCTCTGCCAGATAGCTCAGCTATCACTATCCAGATACAAAGTGTCTCTGATACTGATTCAGTTCTTGGACAGAAAATACATTGCCTAAAAAAAAAAAGCGTTTCTCGTGATCATTTCCATGACAGTAAAACAAGCTCATTTCGAAATTAACTATAAATGCCAATTAGTTTGGCTAGCCATCAGACTTCAGTGTTAGTCATCATCATCTGTGGACTGGTTTTAGTGTTCTTGACATGAATGCTTGTGAGACTTGTATGCTCCTCTTTGTTTTAACAATACGTTTGAATTCTGTTTAATGATATCTTTTTCACCTACCTCTCAAGCTGAAATCATTCATAAGTAATAGCAACCAAAGGCTGCACAGACAAACTGCAGGTAGTCAATACAAGTTTAGAGTTCCACATGTTTGGAAAAAGTGAAGTTACAGTAATAATAGGTATTCAAGTCCACAGTACCAGCTAGAACTCACGTTGTGTGAAAGCAAGAAAAATGCATCACTGTGCCCAGATCAAAAGCATAAACACTTTTGAAATAGAGACTACATAAAGTATAGACTACAAAAATTGTTCACACCAGATGAGATCTGCATTGCGGGTACACAGAAGCTGGTTTCTTCAAGCAGATTTTGTTTTTACTAGTGTTATGAATGCGTTACATTGATTGAGGGCCATGGAAATGTGAAGGTAAATTGGGCTTTTGCTAGCAAGTAGCAAACTTCCCTGGAATTTATAGTATGTAAGGTAATCATTCCTAGAGGAACTCTAGTTAAAGGCAGTTTTAAGATGTACAATTCAAATATGAATTACTTAATACTTGCTATTGTTATTGGGAAAGAGATGAAACAGGAAATTTGGGAAAAACAGTACTGCTATAGAGTAATATGGAGTATTAAAGTCTATTATTTATATATTGAAGATGACTTTTTTATAGTAATTGAAAATTAGAATAATGAAAATAAAACTTAATTGAATAGCCAGAAATAGGAAAGTACACTAACACACAGGTTCTGTGTAAAAAATAAAATTTGGCCAGATCTAACAAAAGGTAGATCAAATAGGAATATGTTAAAATGTTACTGATAAGGTCTGATCCATCTTTAATAATGTATCTGGTTTAACAGACATTATCACAGCATGGATGAATTCAGCCACTATGACTTGTTGGACGCAAGCTCTCACAGAAAAGTTGCTGAAGGACACAAAGCAAGCTTCTGTCTTGAAGATACATCCTGTGATTATGGATATTATAGGCGGTACGCATGTACAGCACATACGCAGGTAAGAGTTGGTTCGGAGACAACCAAGTTTCTTTCCCCCCTCTAACTTATATTTGGATATTTTTTCTACCAATCATCTGATGCCCTCAATTATCTGATGCCCTATCTCTGAAATTCTCCATCACAGAGGCCAGGATAGCAACTTGGAGACTGATAATTTTACCCAGGTGCTGCTGAATGTGGGTGTCTCATTAAAATGCAGGGACACTCATTAGCCTAGCATCACTGGTAACTGAACTATATTAAAACACACCACAAGTTCTTGCGGTTATAGGACTGGTCAAGCAAGCTAAAGGGAACTCAAGACAGAGTCAGTAAATAAGTCGTTTCCAGTGTTCATCCTCCACAGACTTCTCGGTGATGTCCTTGGCTGGTCCCAGAGCTCATAGCTAGTATTTTCTCCCTTGCAGAGCGTGAGGCTGCAAAGTGCTGAATGCCTTTAATACCTAGAGCTACTGGCTCACAGTCCAACACAGAAAACTTATAGCATAGTTTTATGCATGTATAGAAGGCTGTTACAGAGAACGGCAGCCATGTGAACATTATGATGGGCCATATAAAAATGTAAAGCAAGGTGTTAGGGCTTATTAAGAGAATAGATAAAAAATGGAATTATGATTAATTATGATATTATACAAATCCATGATAGACTTCTATCTTGAAGATTGCATGGAATTCTGGTCACCACCTCTCAAAACTGCTACAGAAAAGCTTAAAACCCAGCCCAACCAACCCCAGGAGAACAAGGATGATCAGTAGTTTAGTATGGCTACCACACTAAAAGATTTCATAGACTATTCCATTTGGAAAACCAGAAATAATACCAAATCTTGAGTGGTCCTGGATGGAAAGAGAAAATTGTTGATATTCACTGTTTCTTACTGTACAAGAATTTAAGGATATCCAAAAGAACTGTCAGACAAGAGCTTTACAACAGAGAAGAGTGCTCTTTTGACACAGGAATAAAGTATTAAATTCCTTGCCATAGGAAGTTGCAGAGGTCAAAAATATCTACACGGGTTAAAAAAAATTCAGACAAAGTAATGGAGGCTATTAAACACAAAACTCTGGTAGTACCTCGTGTCTTAAATACAGTTAAATGCCTGGTGGAAGGAATTTGCCTGGGTAAATGACGTTACATATCCTATTCCTTGTGTTCTTTCCTCTTCAAGCATCTGCTGCTGACCACTGTCAGAGACATGAGACATGACATTGAGTTTGATGGATCTGTAGTTTAACTCAGTGTGGCCATACTTATGCATAAACTTGTATGCCTTATTCTGCAGTTTTTAATCTAGGAGGTAGTTATTTTATCACAGAGAAATGACAGCTATGCTTCACTGGCTGACGTGTCCACATTCAGATTTTAAATATAATGAATGATCTGCAATATATAAAGGCTTTGAAGAGGTTTTATAAAGAACTTTTCCCCTTCTGTAGACTATGACATCTAACTAAGCAACACACATATTTTACAGCTGGGGTATTTGTGTCACTAGAATCATGGCTGTGTCAGCGTTTCCACTGGAAGCCCATATTTCAGGGGTTTGTAATTGGACTGTAAAACTTTCCTCCAGCCTCAGACTTGGCACATACATGCAAGAGTCTGAGCTAATCACCAGCTGGGTCAAGAGGGAATTCCTGCAGGACTTGGGTATTGTACACTCTGTGTGTCGCCAGAACAGATCAGCTTTGCCTAGAGCAATCTGTATCGGCCACAGCTAGACACCAGATTTGAACCACCGATACATTCATATACTGACATACTTACTAATGTTCCTAACAGCAAAAAAGTTTTCAGGAAAGATTCATCTGGAAGAAAGGCTACATTTTCAGTTCTCTCAGGTTCTTGTGTCACTATTTGCCTGAAGAGGAGCCATTTCTATGTAAAGCTCAATGTGAAAATGGCTCTAGACTCTACTGTTCAAAGATGGCACTTTGGCAGAGTACCTCTATAGCAAAAAAGTTGCATCATTCCTAAGGACAGAGGCAGGTTCCAACATGGTGATCAAGTCTATACTCAAGGACTACTTGAGATTTGCAGATATTTAGGTCCAGTTTTTGGTCAGTTTTGAGTTTATTCTCACCTTTCCTGAAGAACAGTGAGTAATAGCACCAACAATATTTCATAAAAGGAGCATTGTAACAAGTGATAATGAAGTACAGATAAAATACAGATATCTCACAGATGAACAACTTTCAATAGTATAGGTGTTTCTTATGCAGTGGCAATACAGTGCTGTCTATAAGAGTGATATTTTAGGCTCATGTGTTCTAGTTCAGATACTCAGATAAAATGACAAGAAAAAATAAGCATCACTTCCTGAGGTAATTTTCTTAGTGAAATGTAATGGTTAAGTGAACTTCGGTCTGAGTGTCCCTAATGTCTAGAATGTTACTATTCCTAATGATTTTACTTCATTTTTAAGGGACTGAGCCCTGGCTGCTACGACACTTACAATGCTGATATAGATTGCCAGTGGATTGATATTACAGATGTAAAACCTGGAAATTACATTCTGAAGGTAAGGGTATTGGGAGTGGGGAGGTTTTGTTTTTTGTTGGTTTTTAAAGAAGCAAATTGTATGCTTATGTCCTTTTGCATGTACGTTATCATCTCAAACCTCAAAGTAGACAACCTGTGCTTTCTGTCCTTAAGGTGAGTGTGAACCCCAGCTATTTGGTGCCTGAATCTGATTACTCCAACAACATAGTACGCTGTGATATACGCTATACAGGCCACCATGCATACGCCTCTGGCTGTACAATTTCACCGTAAGTACATTCCTTTGCTTTTGCAACTCTTTTATATACATAGTGCTAAAGTTGACATATTTATATAGCTTAAAGATATACTTTATATTGAAAAAATAACTCCCACTATTAATTCTAGTGATATCAATTTCTTCAGTATGTTGTGTCTTGGGTTTCAGGATCTAGTGTGTTAATTCTAAATTCAGATGCTACTTTTCGAAGGTCTTTTTTGGCAGGAAAGATGGGAACAGTTGCTTTGCTGTTGATAATAGCATAGCTTTCAAATCCTGACCTCCAGTAACTAAACTATTTCTGTAAGACTAGCATTGATTTTAAAAAATGATTTCGCCTTGAAAAACAATCATAAGTGAGAATTTTGCTCTTGCGAATGTGGCATTAGGATATGTAGCAGTTTCAAAATTGCTGCTACTGTCTGGGCTGCTAGATAACTATGTCTGGCTCACGCCTTCTTTGTACTTGCACTAACACCTTTCTGTGCTCATTCAGTACCCATTTATAGTATCCACGCAGAACTGTTGAGCAGTGACAGAGCTCTTAGAACATTCTGCAAAATCCCACGCATGTATGTTACTTCGCTGCTGCTGCTGACACAGCAGCCATCCTCCCTGAAACAGTTCTTCCTGACATACTCCATTTACGGTTTAGTTCTCTAAAAGTTTAAACAATGCCATAATGGTGCTGCCTTTTTTTTTTTTTTTGAGGAAAAGGCAAATTGATTTAATTAACGTTCTCATGGTAGATCTACTGTAGCTTAGTATCTGTGAAACACACACACAAAAAACAATCAGTCTTCTGTAACACAGAGGTAAGCAGTTCTCAGGATAATATTTTAGTTGCTCATATAAAACATCAAGTGGTTTGATTTGGGTTGCAGGACTGAGTATTAAGATTGTATAAAGGTTCATGTGAGATGAATTCCAGCACAGTAAATGAAAAGTAAAATAAATGACCAGTATAGTCTGCTGTAACAGCATCAGTGAAACAAACATACTGAATTAATGCGACTGTTGCTTAATCAGCCTTTAAAATACTCATTCCTTACTTTGTATTAGGAAACCAGCAGTTAAGTGAGGCTAAGAGGAGAAACAGTTTTTCATGCCAGTGTGGCGATCTGTATTTATAATCACACTTCGGTCATAAACATGGCAAGTTAAATGGCTTCAGCAAAATCCTCTATTTGTCCTTGCTGCCTGGTGGTCAGACTAGCAGGAAATGGAGGAAAAAGAACAACAGACGCCCTGCATGTCACAAGCGATTACTTTTGGTAGACCTGTGGCAGGAGCTTTGAAAAGATTTCTCTGTAAGAGGACTGACTAATTGGTACTTCTAGGAACATCGTTTCTGCTCACATTCACGTGGAAGGGAAATCTATGCATTACGCCTTTAACGTTTAGTCTCCCCACCTTGCCTCTGTAAATGTTATCAAGTAAATATATTCACGCAGGGTGAGGAAGCAAAATTTCTGTTCAGTTACCTGTGCCTTCAAGCTGACAAAGGGTATTTAGCAGATACTCTTTTTGTATCTCTTTGTCATCTGCATAACATTGCTTCTTTTCTTTTGACAGATACTGAGAAAGATGCAGGAAAATGGATGAGACGGTGCCAAATGTTTTGAACTGAAGTATCATTATATAAACTTCAATAGGATGTAAACACTATAGAAACAAAACTACAGAACATACACACGTACACCCACACACCTTATGTGATTTTGAAGCACTTCAGCGGCTTCTCAACCAAATCTGTAACTGGATTTTAAGCATTTAAATTGGCATTACTTTTGTTACTAGTGAAATGTGTGGAACTGGTGGTTCATGCACAGATACTTTAAATTTTGAAAATCTAACTCATTCATAAAAACATGAGCGTTTCTTAACTCCTGAATATTTGGAGTTTAGGTGATAATAGACTTCAGTGGGAATATTACTGGTGAATGAGTTGAACATATTTTAAAAGGTAGCAAAAATTTTTGTAAAATGAATTAAATAAAATGCAATAGAAAGTACTAACGTCAGCTATCTCAGAAAATACCAGAATGAAAACCATCTTAAGAGTAACGCTACAGTACCATTAAAGTAAAACTTGCTAGGACATGTGGATATGAATGAGAAAAGTATGTTCAGTTTTCAAGGAATATTAACATATAGCAGAGAAATACATATATATATATCTATATCTCAATTATACCCCTACAAGAAAAGTTACGTTTACATTTTTAATACATTAGAATTTTTTCCATTTTCTTAAGTGAAAAACAGATGGGGTTTTGAAAGAAACCTTTCATCTGTGGAAATGAATTAAAGAACTTATCCACCTTTCTATGTTCAAGATATTTTTCAAGGTGGGGCTTTTAAAAGACTTCTGCAAACTTAATGTGGATCAAAATAAATACCTGTCAAGAAAAGGGCTCTTGGAGATGATGAAGAGTCCCTGATGTAGACATCTGTGAAAAACATCCAACTTGAACAGGTTAACCATCAAAATAATATAGGCAATTAACTCAGGTGGCAACACAAACAGAAGTAGGTCAGAATCTCTAGCAAAATATTCGTGCCATGAAAAAGCCTACTGCCTGCTTCCCCCTTAAGTACTGTATTTGACTTTAAAATGTATATCTCAGTATTCAAACAATTAAGTTGAAAATACACTATATATAGAGGGAGAACAAAAGTCAGTGTATTTAACGTCCTACTTTAGGCTGTTCAGGAACCAAATACAACATTGTTAAGGGGAAAACCTTCCAGCCCAAATTAAAGTTTTTGCTGAACTGCTTAACTGGTGCTGGGTACACCACTCCTCCTCCCATCCCCAAATTATTTTGCTTTTGCAGTGCACCCTGCTGTAATCTACAGTAGCTGTGATTTTGTTTTTAAACTGTGAAATAACATATCACAAGGGGATCTGGGTTTTTTTTCAGAAGATTTCTGATCATGTAAAATGAAGGATCTACTTTTGAAACAAAGGGACTTAGAAATATTGATTGGTATTGGTTAAGTTTAATCAGTAGTTCAAAACACAATGAAACACGGAAAGCTCTTATCTTAAAAAAATACATGTGTAGTATAGTTAAAAACTGAAAAATCTGAGGAGTATGGAGAGGTTTTATTATCACTGATGAGAATACTTCAGGCAGTATTTGGAAGTATTTTACACAATAGGACCCATGGATTTAATCTGGAAGTTTTATGAATAATATCCTTTATGAGTAATACCCTTTAAGAATCAATTTGTTCTTTACTACATATATTTAAACTTATTTCATGATTATAAAGTATTTCCACCTTAATCATAACTTGGTTACAAATTTGCACAGCTAGTATGTATACTTAAAAAGAATCTAAGAACCAGCCACCCAGTGATTACCGCCCAACATTGGGAGTGGGTGCAGAATGAATACCACACCTGCAGGTCCCTTTTTGTTTGCCAAGAAATCCATTTTAGCAATCAGTCACCAGTATGGGCAGCGAACAGAAGCAAAATTTTGACATTAGATTTATTAGAAAGCCATTTATTACATGTCTGCTAAAGTGAGGGTCTGTTTAAAGTCTAGGCTTCTGAAGCCTCAGCCCAAAGAGTTTTTAAGATTAAGAGGTGTTAAGGGATGCAAGTGCATTCACCTTTATATAGACTTAGGTCAAAATTGGGGTGAAAGTCCTGATAGCAGCTTGGGCAATGGACACAAAACCTACTGTAATGGAAGCTAGGCTGTGGGCACGGGCTGCTTCCTGGTAAGAGGTTGCGTGCTCGTACCTCATTGTGCCTGATGCTGAATGTGGGATAAGAGAGCACTAACTGGACACAGAGCAGCCACAGAAATTGAGTTTATCCCTTGGCTTATGAGGCAGTAACCTGCTCATACGTCTATACCCAAACTACTTGCAGAACTCCGCTGAAGTCAGCAAGGAGCCAGAGGACCTTGAGCATCTGTGTAGGTGGAACAAGTTGTAATACTGGACTTAGTCCTTTCAGTGGGAATGGCCTGGTTCAGAAAGGTGTTGAATGCTATAACTCTGAATATTGGGGATATTGTAGCTACAAAAATGTAGCTTTTTTTTTTCCGTAGCAAAATATTGTATTTGTTTTGAAATGTGTGTTAAGCAACATGACAGTGATGTAAAATAGCACAAAAATTGCCTAAGATAACATGAACAGTCTATTTAGAAAAACAAGGGATTTTAGGATTAAAAAAAATGAAGGAATGTGACTTTAACTTCCCCTGTTTATATTAAATTACAATGCAGTAGAAGTGGAAGAGTTTCTTATATAGCAAGCGTAGAAGTCATTCTAAATAGGGGAATGCCAACCCGCATTTTCAGTATCTTGGCCCTGCAGTTTTCACCCAGACACCTTACCTTACTGTTTTCATACTGGCATATATTTATGGGATTATGTGCATTTTTGTTGAAAAACATTTATAAAACCTGTTTTGATAAAAGCTTATTTTATACAGCAAATTATATTTTGGAATAATTTTTACCAGATATTGGGCTTATTCCCATCATCTTTGAAAGGCATCTTGCCATTGGACTCAGTGGGAGCAAAATCAGATTTAAATTTTGTGAGAATTCTAGTACCAACTTGCTGCCTTGCAGTCTCAAATTTCCTTTGAAAAGCCAAATTGTAAAAATGTCTGTGAAGCAATTACCTCCCACATTTCAGATCTTTAGATAAAAATTTCTCATAAGGAAGATATTGTATGTCAGGCTCACTACAGGAGGGGTTTGTTATGTATTTTTTTTAATCCTGAAATACATTTGATATTTGCATATTTCTAGAGAAAAGTGTAACAAAAACGACAGATTGGTCACCAATGGAACCAACATATTGTATAGATGATGTTTTTGTGTTAGTAAAAGTCTACTCATTTTCTCTCTGCTCCAAAGTTTACTATGCAGTGTCGAATGAGTGCAAACACCAAATGTGCCTTCCTGTAGTCATTCGTGCATTGTTTGCAGTGCACTCATTCAAAACCAGCAGGGTGAATTTCATAGAGACATTGAAAGGTGGTTTATCCTGTGTCTCACATTTATGCCGATAAGGCATTTTCATCTTCTCCAAATCCTAAAAGGTGCTGACAGATTTTAACTTGAATTAAAACCGGAGTATGTTATTGGGAGGTTTTTATTATGCAACTAAATGCTACAGATACAGTGAAATGCCACTTGTTTTTGCAACTTTTTTAAAGGTTTTTCATTATTTCCTTCACTTTTCTTCCAAAAGTCTTAACGTCAACAACTTTGCATCTTTATCTGAAGAGCTCTAATTTATAATATTCAGGCACTAGCTTTGTATTCTTCATTGCACTTTCATATTCTTGTGTTACATGCCCATATTATGGTTGCAAGTTTATGTGAAAATGACTTGAATAAAATGTTTCAAGCGTTCTACTTGTCGAAGTATTATACTTAATGCATAGGCTAGATCCACCTCTCAATGACAAAGCTTCAATTAAAGTTTTTATATCTATATGAAAATGAGGAAGATTGTGTCATACTGACACGGTCTCAGAAAAAATGACACAAGTTAGGAACAAGGAATTAAAAGTTGCGAGGCATGATACATTACCTCTCACACGGCACAAAGGCTTAACACATGAAAGCATAACAGTATGAGGTAATGGTTCATCTGGATACAAGAATCCCTTATCATATTGGCTGTCTCTGTAGGAACAGGAACTTAGAAACAACCTTCAGAATTCCTGCTCCCAAAACTTTATTTTCATGGAAAGAACAGTCCATGGTAGAAAGTCTACGTCCTCTAGAAAATGGACTAACACATTTAGTACTCGGTTACTCCAAAAACATTTTATCCTTTGTCATTTACATTCTCAGAGTACAAACCAACATCCTGCTGCCTCTTCCGTCTCTATGCTAAACCGATAAAATAGGCTGAATTGTGGAACATTTCTTGCGCCTTCACCAAGGGATTAATACAGAATAGCATGGTTAAAAACTTTGGAATGTGCACTCCAGTAAGAGGTTGTCAAACACTTAAATATCAACTAATAGCACTCTTGGCTTGGAGTAAATGGAGACAAAACCAATGTGGTTATCTTTTAAAATTAATAAAATGTAGAATTATTTCAGATATAAAAAATGTTGTGATGAAGTTTCTATAATTTATTTTAAAAAAATATTCCTATACTACTACCTATTAGAGTTAAGAACTTCGAACTGAGAATTCCTGCAAGTACTATCCCTAAAGTGCAGAACGCGGTGTGGATCAGAACTCATGCAAATACAAAAATGCAGTCAAAAATGCATGAAAATATTGCAGAAAGTATATTCAAATTTATTGAAAATAAAGCATCTTCCAGTTTCCAAGTATCTCCTACCTGCTATTCTACTATCTCATTTTCACATTAGATTACCTGCCTAGTATGGCAAAATGATCTATCACCAGTCTACAATTAGAAAGCTGTCCAACATTTCCAGTTAATAAAGTATTGCTGTAACTGAGTCTTCTTTCAATCCCTATTTCTCCTGATCTATTCAGTCCATTAAATTCATAAGACAACTATTTATGCCTGGTTGGAAATCTTCAGATTGGTGCTATTAACAGCACACCTTTCTTTCTTTAGAAAAAAAATCACACTTAAACTAATACTCTCCTAAAAGACACTGAAAAATCTGAGGTTGTTTTGTCAGCAAGTCTGAAGAGAAAAAATAGTGCACCCTGAAGCAGTCTAGTAGTACCTGACAGTATGTACCCTGACTGAACGTTTCTTCTATATTATGGTACTGAACTGGAAAGCATTGTTCTCAAGCGTCTTTAAATCTAATAATCACAGAATGAAATAACTTTCTGTATCACTATAAAAATAAATCCGTAGGACTTGGTGAGAGGTCTCTGTCTAAACAGTATTACAGATACAAGTTATGTTGAAATAATGTATAAACTGGAAATATTATGTTGTTATAATGAGGAGAAAATGTTCTGAACTTTATCAACAACCTGCAGGCAAGTTCATTGGGTTTATCAGTTCACAAAAAAATTGCCCAGTTGCGCATAAAAAATATTATCAAGGCTCAACCATCACTACTTGTTTGTATAGTTCATTAAGGCTGTGATCCAGACGAGTCACTAAGCACCAGCTAAGAGTAGTAGTAACCCATTAAAATATGAAGAAATGCCACTAACCTAATATCTCTTCTCTCATTCATGTTCAGTGTATGTTATCTTTCTTCTTTTCTTTAAAGTAAGAGCTCAGAAGTGTTTTTGGAGACCAAAAAAAAGATGTTTTGATAAGTCAGGCTTCCTTCAGGAAGAATTCTATGGCCACAAATTACAGCTGTAAGAATGGAGTAAGAAACTTGCTCAAATGCCAAGACAAACCAATGCTCCTGGATCTCTAAGCACATGCAAAAAAAAAGCACCGTAGAACATAAGCTCCTTAAAAAGTTGGTTGGGTTTTTTTTTCCAAACTATTTGCAATCTTTTAACTTTTTGGTCTTTAATGTGAATCAACTCTTAGAATAAGGTGCTCACCTGCTGTATTATAGCTGATGACATCTACCAAAAGAAACTTTTCTTGCCTTTTATTGGAACCAGAGAAGTCACATACCAAGTATTTGTTTGGCATAGCATTCAGCTAGGATTTATTTACTTATTTAGAACATTAAGGATTAGCATTTCCATCTGGGAAAGTTAAAAGACTTTGTATACAGCAGGTAAATGCATGGCTTTTTCCACAAAATATGATCCTTCCCTATAAAACCACAGTAAAACATGTATCCATCTTCTCTTTTGATGCTTCTGGCCTTAAAAGTTGTTCCATATGGTACAGTGAAAATAAAAACATAAGATGCTGGGAAATGGAAGGTTATTTGAATTTCTAATTCCTCTGAGTGGCAGCTCCATTCTGGAAGATAATATCACACAGGCTTTTTTCAACAGTGCCCAACAACAGGACAAGGGGCAATGGGCTCAAGTTGGAACACAGAAAGTTCCACCTCAATATGAGGAAAAACTTATTTCCTGTGAGGGTGCCAGAGCAGTGGCACAGGCTGCCCAGGGAGGCTGTGGAGTCTCCTTCCCTGGAAATATTCTAAACCCGCCTGGACGCGTTCCTGTGCCCCCTGCTCTGGGTGTGCCTGCTCAAGGGGTGGGGCTTGGATAAGATGAGCTCCAGAGGTCCCTTCCAACCCCTGACTTTCTGTGATTCTGTGATATACTGACATTTGTTTAGGATGCAGAAAAGGAAACATAACTGAGTGGGGCATAGGCATGCCTAGATAATAACAGAAAATGGACCAAGTGGAATGTTTAGCATTCAAAAATCTTAACACAGGATGGGAGAATAGGCAGATTGCTGGGCTATAAATATTAAGATATAAACCCCAGAGGAGAGAGAGAGGTGGCCATACCACCAACGGAGAAACACTACATTAAAAAACCTAAACTTGATCCTGCTATTTGACTCTAATGTAATCCCAAGTGGAACACACTGATGTATTGCACAGCAACTACATCTTTCAGACACATCCAATAACTCCCCTGTGGAGTCACTGATGGTTATGGAGTTACTGCTTGACTCAGACCTAAGTGTACAAAATCACAAGGTGTAGATGATGTTGGAAGAGACCTCTGGGCATCATTTGATTCAAACCCACTGTCCAAGCAGGGTCACATCGAGGTGGTTACCCAGGACTGTGTCCAGTCAGGTAATGAGTATCTCCAAGTATGGGGACTCCACAATCTTCCTGGGCACCTGTGCCAGTGCTCCACCACCCTCACAGTGAAAAAGGTTTTTCTTCTTTAAGCAGAATTTCTTGATTTCAATTTGTGCCCATTGCCTCTTGTCCTGCCACTCAGTAGTACTGAGAAGAGCGTGGCTTGATTTTCTTTACATTACCTCCCCACCTCCCTGTGCCCCTGCCAGTATTTATACATATTGACAAGATCACCCTGAGTCTTCTCTTGTCCTGAACAGTCCCAGCTCTCACTCTCGACTCATATGTTGTATACTTCAAGCCTTTAACATCTTGGTTACCCTTTGCTGGACTCATTCCAGTCTGACCTTGTTCCTCATGTGCTGGGGAGCCCAGAACTGGACCCAGCACTTCAGATGTGGCCTCACCAGTGCTGAGTACAGGGCAAGGATCACCTCCCTAACCCAGCTGGCAACACTCTTTCTAATGCAGCCTGGAAGACTGCTGGCCTTCTTTGCCGAGACAGGAAAAGATTGTTTTTCTTAAGAGTGTAATACACAAGAAGGCCTTCTACACCTTATGGGATTAGAGATTCCACAAGTTTACATGGATCTAAGAGCAGACAAACCTGTAGAAAATAAATCCATTGAGGATTATTAAACACAATAAGCTACATTATCACAAGGTGTCCGTGAGCTATAAAACTGGAAGCTCAATAAGTTGGAAATTGGATGATGTATCACCATGTGCTTCCTCTATCCCTATGCTTAAAGCATCCCTTTTTGACTACTGTTGAAGGTATCAGGCTACATGGACCTTTGGTCT
This sequence comes from Phalacrocorax aristotelis, assembly GCF_949628215.1. Lineage (NCBI taxonomy): Eukaryota > Metazoa > Chordata > Aves > Suliformes > Phalacrocoracidae > Phalacrocorax > Phalacrocorax aristotelis. Next base: position 16,738,780 of record NC_134311.1, on the reverse strand, counting down.
GATGCAGAGCTATTCTTAGGAATTACAAAATGCTACATGAATTGTACAGTGTATTATCTTACATCCACTGCAGTAATTTACCAAGCTTCTGAATAAATTTGATTATGAAAGATACAATATTATGAAAGGTATTATATTTAAATAAACAACACTGTTAAAGACTAATTGAACTTCAGAACTTGTTTCAATTAAGCAGTAGGAAAAGCCTCTCAAAAAAAATACAATGAAGATTTTAACTCATATCTCCATCAAATAAACTTCCAATCTCAGAATGGCACTTCGAAGTAAAATGTTTCTTAGTGTACAGACCTTTCAGTTTTTCAGCATTCTTTCAGAAAGTGCAAGACAGACATGTTGGAGCACCCAGATACATCCACCACGACAACAGTATTAAAGACACTCTTTCAGTTCTTCAAATCAGCAGTATAATCAAAGGACAGAGGTCATAATTTAACAGGCCAATATTTTATTGCTCTCCAGAAATTTTCATATAATGCATACTACTAATTGGCTCTTCCAGCTACCTGATACATTAATGAATTTGTGACGTCTGTTCAAGTTTAAGGATGTCTTATTTTTTTCCCAGTTGAGATGTATTTGATAATATAGTCCTAGGATTATCACCTTGATATTTTGTATTTTCCCCCCTCTCTTTTGACATCCAAGCCCTTATACAGTTTAAAGTACATTTTTACAGAAGAAAAAGCTCCAAAGAATCTGTATTATTCCTATGCGGCACAAATGATATTCCTAAAAAACATTCACTCATGTTACTCTGCATTTCATAAATGGTGGCACTACGTAATGGTCTTTATGAACCAACACCATAATACCATACATTAATCGACAGCACATGAAAAATGAAGCAATCTTCATTATGAACAGATGGTGAGTTCTCACAATTGCTGTTTTATAGGTTGCAGAGGATAAGGGCAGTATAACAAAAAGGTTCAAACAGTAGTTGTTACTTCACAAGAAAATACCATTGGATTCAAATCTGCAAGAAACTTTTTTTAAAATCATAATTTGCATATAGTCTAGTCATCAAATTTAATCTTTTTCCCTTGGAATGCTGTAATTTGAGACATTTGTTCCCGGCGTCTCTTGCTTGCTTCCCACGATGGATGAAGAGGCTGCTCCAAACATGTTTTCTTACTGTCACATTTAATACCTGCAGCTTTTGCAAATGGTTGCTTCTTGAGCTGTGGTTCCTTTTTAAGAAGAGCTGTGCAAGAAGTTCAAAATAAAACATGAACTACATCATGAACCTTCAAAGAAATATGCTAAAAGTACCTTGGGTCTGCAGATATTTTAAATAATTTCTTAATGAGCCAAGAGGAACGTATTCATCTGAATGTTCACAGCAAGACCTTCATCTTGCAGGCCAGTAAATTGTCACTTGGTAGACTGCAGATAATTAAGATTTATTATTACTGACCACGTCCAAAATTTGTGTAGACAAATATTCAGAATAGTCTCAACTTTTTTCTTCACAATAAACCAATGAGATAGTACACAATGTAACTCAATATGACTGAAATTATATCCCTGATCCAATTAATTCCAAAATGGAACTATATATTATAAATGGAATAAAATATTGAAGGAGCTATTGAAGGAATTAGTAACAAGATAAACTACTTGTTAACTATCATCATCTGACACCTTTACCTGTGTACAGGTAACATTAACTGCTTAACATGAAGACAGCCAGAAAAGCACTTTCCTGTATAAACCCTGCTATATTTCTAATATTCAGAAATAGTAAATAGCAAACAATACCTACAGATTCAAATGAAAGCTTAACAGTTTGACCATTTTAACAATTAATGTTAAAATATGTGCCACAAAACTGAAATGAAACAAGAAACACCCTATCATCATTACACTGTGGAGGCAACAAAATCTCAAGATGTTTTTTTTACTCTTATAACTTTATCAGTTTAAGTAATACATACCTATTTTTCCATTTTTGACAGGCTGGTCTTTAGTATTTCTAAAAACAGAAAGAGAATTTAGGATTTTTTGAGACACTTGTAAGACAACAAACACCTGTGGATAAAGAATTGTCATCACCAAAACACTTGTGCAATGACTTTTCAAGCGTAACATGCAAACCCCTTATATACTGTTTCCTCTTTGTTAATAAAGAACTAAAAATAAAAGTATTTTCACTAGTGATTTACTCTGGATGCAGGTCTACTTAGTAATCCTATGTATATGTCAGTGCTAATGTCAATATGAAAAATATGTAAGAGTCAAGAAAGCTCAAGAAGACTGCAGAGTAGTTTATATGAAAATGTTCTAAGCTGTAAATGGCTGAAATTCTCCTTGTTTGGTAAGGGCTACTAAAAATCACAAGTTCCATTATTGGGAAGGAGAGAGTGAATGGAGAACATAACAAGGTGAAAAGGTTTACCTTCTTCTGTTTTGAGATTTCTGATTAGAGGTAGACAGAGAACTGCAGAACATTGATTCTAGCTTGCTTGCTTTTGCATATGGCTTTTGTTCTTCCATGATCAAATCTTGCGCTGTCCTAGGCGCTGCATTTTTTTCTTTTTTCACTATGTTTTTCTGAAGTCTATCCTCTTCTTTTGCTGAAGAATGATCAGTAACTGCTGCTATTTTTTTCTTTCTTTTTACTTTGCCAATGAAGAAATCATCATTGCTGTCACTGTCAGAATCTGACGACTGGTTATAAAACCTCTCTTCAGTACTATCATCAAAGTATACCTCTTCATTAGGATGTTCCTGGTCACTATCATCATCAGTTATTTCTTTTGTTGCATTTAATTTGTTCGTGCTCATATTTTCTTTCCTTTTTTGATAGCAGAGCTTCTTTCCTGTTTTATTCTGATTAACTGCTTGTATTTCTACTGCCTGAAATGAAGATTCTTCTGGAGCATATCCTCTCTCCACTTCTACAGTTTTCTGCTCAGATTCACTCTCACAAAATTTTTCAGCCACCCTGTCAGTTTCTATTTTCATACTCATTTTTGTTTTGTGTTCACATCCTTGCTGTTTTTGAGCTAGTTTGGGAGCTTGGCCATCCAAATTGCTACTGAAACGTTGCACTGATTTAGGCTGTTCTTCTGACTTAGGCTTTTTCAAAGGAGTAGCTTCAGCTGCGTTCTTTCTTGCATCCTTAAAAGCTTTCACAGCAGCTATACAAGGGGCAGAAGAAAAAAGATTTTGTTGCAGCCACACACGAGTTTACGTAAGTTATTTTAATATAATAAAATCTTTTTGCAATTTAAATATGTTGTATTGAGTAAGCATATTTTGAACATCCTTATGAATTATTTACTGAACACATGGGGCAAGAAATACCTTAGAGTACAGCATCAATCAAAGTGAGGAAAAGAACTTGAAATTATTACCAACTGAATACAGTGTTAAACTTGGGTTTAACTGTGAACTTCTGTACAGCAAATAATCTGCATCTGACAATCATGTTCATTTAGAGCATTACTTTCTGTGTAAAAACTGCAAACAAATAGTAAATTGCTCAGACAAATGGGTATTTGACATGCTCTGTTATTAACAAAGTAACTTTGTGACATTATTACTAGGACATGACCTTTTTAAACATTATTTTTAGTTGGAAAATTTGATTTTAAAGAGAATGGGACATAACCTAAAGAACCAGGAAAGATTCCCTAAGGATTCTGGGGACAGTTTCCAGGGAAGTTTAAGGGAGCAAACTGCAAAACGTTTTAGCTGCTTTTGGAAACCAGAGTTGTAGTAATGCTCCTTTTTCCTTTTTATCTGCATGCTACTGTGCTCATTGCCAGTTGACTCCTATGTAGTTTGGAGATAGTCCATTGTATTAATTCAATTTTAGAGTTCCCATTATAGGCCCTGTTTGTCCTACACCCTATATCTTAAATGTCATATATGTTATAGTGTCAAGTATAAGCCCATTTAAATCAATGTAAATGACTACAAGCTTGTGACATTTGTTTCACTGCAGCTAGTTAAGGTAATTACAGGAACTTTCTGGGTTTTTTTACTTTTCTTTTTATACTGGTTGTTCATGTTACGGATATGCGGGAACAAGGTAAGACACCAATAAGCTACTGAAGTCATAAACAAGTTAATATTATATTTCATACCTTTAAGTTCAACAAATCTGGGTTTCAAGTTGGGGTGTGTTGCAAGTCTTGCAATGGCTCGCTCAGTTGCAGTACAATTTGGCTATATAAAATAAATTCAAAGGCATGAAGTCAATAGAATGGTGAATACTCATACAGGCCTGTATCAGTTATGCTACAATTCATGCTAATGTGGAATATTCTGGAGTATTAACTGAACAAGAGGAAAAGCTTATGACAATATAATATTTGAATATTTCTTGTTTTTCCTGTACTACTACAATTCTAAATGAGGAAAAGTATGACTGCCCAAACATTGTCAGAAAAGTAACACACATGTAAATCTGCTATTTCTCAAGTACTGAACAGGGATGATTTTTATTTTAAAAGCATACCAAACATATTTTTCTGCCTTAATGCGCTGCTTTTACAGTCACTATTTCTCACATGTGCAAAGCAAATTCCTGAACCCCCTGAAATAAAGAACATCATATTCATAGAAAGCATTCTGCATGAAGAAATAGAGCAGCTTGCAAGAAGGGCAGTATGAATGCCATAAAAGTAGTCAAAATGACATAGCAGGTATTCAAGGAATGTACACCAAATGTAGTTGAGAGACAAGGTCTAATTTAATCTTAAAGACAAACCACCTTGAATTTGATGCAGTAGAATACTGAAACTCTGTAAACTGATTCAAAGAACAAATATGATCTTTATGCTTCGATTTGAAGAAAAAGGAGAAAAGTAGGGATTGCTTCCCTTTCTCATTTACTTTTTTATATATTAGAAGTCACAGGTATGGCACACTGTAAAAGCTATCTCATTTTCATGTTCTTGTCATCACTAAGCTTGAAGAACAAACTGACAGGTATCTAAGATTCTTCCAAAGACAACTTTGTCTTCTTTTTTTTTGAAGGGATGGAAAGGGGTGCAACAGGCTTGTCAAACACAAATTTAGCAGGAAGATTTCTTAAACCCTGCAGTAGAATTCTCTGGGAGAGAGGAGAAAAGACACACGTTTCTCCCTTCCTCCTAGTGTTACTGCAATGGATATATGTTTAAATCGTTGCTACCTGTGCTTTGAGCGATATGCCACAGGAAGTGCTACAGCAGAAGCCATCCGAATCAACAGATAATGAGCTTTGTAATGAACCGGGCAAGTGCCCTGTGACCCAACCTGAGCTGGTTTTGGTGCCCAACAACTCAACACAACATGCTGCCTTTCCTGTCCTGAGTGACCACTGCAACAGATGGAGCCCAAGTCACAGATATGTAAATGGCAGGGAATAAGGGGTGGACATTGTACTGGCTCTGCCCAGGGATGGAGTCAACTTTCTTCATAGCAGCCAAGATGGTGGTGTGCTTTGGATTTGTGACTAAAACATTTTAGAATTGGTAACGCACCAATGTTTTAGTTATTGCTGAGCAGTGCTTGCACAGCATCAGGGCCTTCTTTGTTTCTCGTTCTGCCCTCCCAACAAGCAAGCAGGGGGTGGGCAAGAGGTTGGGAAGAAAACACACTTGGGACAGCTGATCCATATTGGCCAAAAGGATATTCTATTCCATATCAAGCTGTGCTCAGCAATAAAAGCTCAAGGAAAGGAAAAGGAAGGGGTGGGGCAGGGATGTTTGTGGTTACGGCATTTGTCTTCCGAAGTAACCATTATCTGAAATGAACCCCTGCTTTCCGGGATGTGGCTAAACATCCACATGCTGATGGGAAGTAGTGGATAAATTCTTTATTGTTCTTTGCTTGCACACACGGCATTGCTTTACTTACTGAACTGCCTTTATCTCAAGCCATGAGTTATTCTCACTTTTGCTGTTCTGATGCTATACCCCATCCTGTGGGGTTGGGGTGAGCGAGTGGTTGCTGGGTGGTGCTTAGTTGCTGGCTGGGGTGAAACCATGACACAAACACTACCTAATACATCAGCAACACATGTTTAAAGTATGTGATTTGCTTGACATAAGAGTGCTCTGCGGGGAATTTTACTTGTGTGTACATTTTCTTCCAGCAGAATGATGCCACTTGGTATAAAAAGTTATGCATTCATTGCATATAGATGGACACTTCATGTCAACTAATAGTGCAGGAGAATCACCTTCAGTGCTTTGGTCTGAAGGAAACAGAGGAGAAGACACACTGCAGCTACAGCAGACAAATACTTCCACATGCAGCAATATTTAATTGGTTTGCAAAATGTGAATCTTGTTCGTCAACCAATGAAAAGCAAACCCCATTTGTATTTCTTTTGCCATCGTTCTACAGCTTACAAAATACACTCTGGGTATGTCCACTCATATTTCAGGTTTGAAGTGCAGAGCGTCTGGGAATTCTAGTACCTTCCTTTCTCCTCAAGTCTCTGCTATTACAACATTATTTCTTCAGGTCAAGAAAATCTGGAAAAATGTTTTCTCTGTAGACTGTCTATGGAACTACAAATGCTGGCGAGAGGAGACGGGTCAAAAGATGGGTCCATTTCCAAAGGCCACAGACTGGCTCACTTTCAGGCTAGCCTAGCTCTGAGAACTTGAAATCTGAATTGTGATCCCCATGTGACAGTGCTGCATGCTGCCACCAGATTCCTGGGACAGCAAGCTCACATTTCTGAAGATCAAACAGTATTTTCTTTGGAGATTTTTCTATAGCTGGAAAACCTATTTCTGAACTTAATTAATACACTTTTTCCCTCAGCTACTTCCTGTGGGTTTTGAAAGAATATACCATGAAGTTCAGAAAGCAGCAGCAGCAGCTTCTGTGCAACATCTGGTGTCCTTTAATTCAAATATTTATAGAAAGAGTTTAAGCATATACATGCCAATCCATATGGAATAACCACATTTTTTCCTTATAGCAAAATACTTCACAACCACTACTCATGCTGATAGAGAGTAGCCAACAAACATACAATATGACATTCACATTCTTTAAAATTTCCCTTTTTTTTTTTTTTTTTGGCACATTCAATGCTCAATTTATTTTTCCTCAAGTATTTTTTCCAGTATATAAAATCTTGGCATAAAATAAAACTTAACAGAAAAATGTCAACTGTATTTACAGCAAGAACACCCTTTCCCCTGCCTCCTGCCCCAGTATGTTTAATTATGCAGATACTGGAATTGTACACATTTAATCTCACATGTTCCTGCTAATTCTTGTATTATTTTGCACTATTTATTTTTTTCATGCAAGAATGTCCTAGTACTTTCTATAGGAACATTACCCTTCATTCAGTGTGCAGCTGAGGCGCTGCAAAGTGAACAAGACAACTCAGCAGTGTGTATTCACACTTTTCCGTGAGAAGTTGTAAGCGACATTCAGAACCACGAAAGTCAGAGTCTCCTCAAACTTTTTATCTTGGTAAGTGATGCACTATTTTTGTATATAGCATTAAAGATGTCTATCTATCATAACTGACGTGTTTCATTAAACTCCATGTGGACAATTAGCAGAATTAACTGCACTGATCTATTTTCAAATATCTTAAAATGAAAAGAAACCCGAACTGCATAAACAAGCATTCTTCATCCTGAATGGTAGATGTGCACACAGAGGCACAAACCTCAAAACATAACTTGTCAGTTATAGCATAATAAAGCAGCAATTGTATAACTTACACATGTGCAAACACACATGCATGTCCCACATAAGGGAGACAAACTTTGTACAATGTGGCAATGATTGGGAAGAGAATGGACATTACAAGCTTGCTAAGTTAAAAACAGAGTCAAAATGCAAGTTTTGAGATGTGCTGGAATAGAGGTCAGAAGTGGAATGGCTCTAAGAGCTGGCAGCACTGGGTAAAAAAAAAGTCAGGCAAAAGCTGTGTGGGTAGTACCTGCTTCATTCAACACAGGTGATACAATGACAATGGGAAACCAAGTGTCTCAGGGCCTTGGGGCCGATGGGATTGCAGGAGTTGTTAGCATGTGTGGGACAGCAGAGCTTCAGGAAGAAATAAAGGGCAGAAAACTGGGATTAATTTAGGAACATGAAATAGAGACTTCTGGCTGTCGCTTCATTCTGGTTACTCTTCCTGTTCAAACCTACCTTTGTTTGTACTCTCTCTGCTATAATTATAATCAATAATAGGAAAGAAAAAGGTAATACTTTTATTCTTCAATTTACTTTGGTACAAAAGGGGATTGCCTTGTTACAGGTCTCACCGGAAACAAGACTGCTACTAGAAAAGTATACCAAGTATACAGCAGCAGAGTATACAAAGTATACAAAGACTACTACTAGAATTTCAGCTGGGTCAAAGGCCAGTGCTACCAAACTGGTGATGCTTGGTGGCCCTGCATCTGTCACTTTAGATCATCTCTCAGCTATTTAAAATAATGACATTCAAATGGAGACAGTCAGAAACCCCACTGACAAACAGAAGCACATGGCAAAAGCCATGACACAGAAAGTAACCTCGAAGCATGTCACAACTCAGGTTTCTAAACTAACTGGAAGTGCAGTTTAATGTCAAGTGTAACAACAGACTGATTTTAAGCAAAAAATGGCAGAGATAATACTAACCAGGGTAAGCTTTAAAAAAAAAAAAAAAAATTGCAATTCTGGACCAAAACACGATATTATTGCAATATCCTTTGCAGCAGCTTAGGAGAAGAGCTCTCTGTCTACTAAAAAAGCAACCCAGAAAACCTGTTAATCCACACGTTCTTCCCAGAGCTCTAACAAGTTACAGCTGTCCATAATAGCAGATGTGGTTAATGTGGAGTCACAGGGTGGCTGAAGGTGCCAGATCATGGCTGCCACCCAAGTCCATCCCATGACCTCATACTGCTTTGGAATAAGACCTTTGAGAAAAGTAACTTCCCGACTGTGAAATGCTGCTAGTTCTCCCTCTTCCTTTATGTCTAAGACAGACAGTATGTGATTTGTGGCCACCAGAAATGGTGAAGATTTTGGTATGAGGCAACTGAGTATTGGTATCACTCATGGTAACACTGTTGTCTCTCAGCTCCTGACAGGAAGAGAGATTGATTGTTGGCTGTGGTGGATTGACCCTCGCTGGACATCAGGTGCCCACCAAACCTGCTCTATCACCCCCTCCTCAGCTGGCCAGGGGCACATTGTCTTTGCCAATCCTTCCTCCTCAGGGGCATGACTCCTCACACTCTTCCCCTGCTCCAGTGTGCGGTCCCTCCACAGGAGACAGTCCCACACAAACTTCTCCAAAGTGAGCCCTTCCCATGGGCTGCAGTTCTTCATGAACTGCTCCAGCATGGGTCCCTCCCAGGGGGTGCATCGCTTCAGGAACAGACTGCTCCAGTGTGGGTCCCCTGAGAGGTCACAGGTCCTGCCAGCAAACCTGCTCCAGTGCAGGCTTCCCATGGGGTCACAGCCTCCTTTGGGCATCCACCTGCTCTGGTGTGGGGCCCTCCCCGGGCTGCAGGTGGATATCTGCTCCACTGTTAGCCTCCATTGGCTGCAGGGGCACAGCCTGACTCACCATGGTCTGCACCACAGACTGCAGAGGAATCTCTGCTCCAGTGCCTGGAGCACCCCCTCCACCTCCTTCTACACTGACCTTGATGTTTGCAGGGGTGTTTCTCTCACATATTCTTACTCCTCTCTCCAGCTGCAAATGCACAGGGTTGTTTTGGTTCTCCTTTCTTAAATATGTTAGCACAGAGGCACTACCACTGTCGCTGATGAGCTCAGCCTTGGCCAGTGGTGGGTCTCTCTTGGAGCCAGTGACATTGGCTGTATCGGACATGGGGGAAGCTTCTAGCAGCTTCTCACAGGAGCCACCCCTGTAGCCTCCCTGTCCTAGTTTAAACTGACGTTTTAGTTGTTGCTAAGTAGTGCTTACACTAGTCAAGGATTTTCACTTCCCGTGCTCTGCCGCATGCACGAGAAGCTGGGAGGGGACACAGCTGGGACAGCTGACCCAAACTGGCCAAAGGGATATCCCACACAATGTGATGTTATGGTCAGTACGTAAGCTGGGGGGAGTTGGCCAGGGGGCAGTAAGTGCTGCTCATAGAGTGGCTGGGTGAGCAATTGCATCATGCATCACTTGTTTTGTTGTTGTTATTATTATTAAACTGTTCTCACATCATCCCACTTCAACCCTTTAACCCTTCTGATTGTTGCCTCCGCCCCACTGGGGGAGGGGAGTGAGCAAATGGCTGCATGGTGCTTGGTTGTCAGCTGGGGTTGAATCATGACATCCCTCTGCTACCAAAACCTTGCTATGCAAACCCAGTACACTGACCTTGATAACAGGAGAATGGATCAGCTAGGGAATGCAGTGAACAGGTCTCTGTTAGATTTGGCAAGAGTTTGAAAGAGAACAGTTCTCCCAAATACAGAATAATGGAGAGCAATCCCATGATACTCAAAGGAGAGAAACATAGCACTAAGTGCACTGGAAATGGATAGCCAAAACCTGTCAGATTTATAATCAACTTTTATGCAGTTTTTACTAAGCTTTCCCAATTTTCCATGTAACATCAAAATGATGGTACAGATGTAATGAAGAAGCAGCTATACAAGCTTGATAGCAGGACAGGTGAGAAGTTCTTACGACAATTACTTCTGTATGGGTCTCACGAAATCACACAAAGTTTCAACAGATTTTTTTTTATTGGGCTATCTACAATTTTAAAAATAGACTGATGAAAAATTTCCAGTTGAAGCTAAAATGTACGTCCTGACAGACCTAAAGCCTTTGCAAAAGAACTCAGCAAGTTAATGCCTTGTATTACACCACAACCCAGGAAAAACTGAATAATTTCTTACAAAACATCCAATATACGTGAATAAACCTGAAGTCCCCCTTGGATTTTTTTTTTTTTTTTTTTTCCTTCTTCAATGCTTTGCCACTCTTTATATTGGTTTACATTGTTTTCTGTTATCATGGTATTTCAGCCATGAAAATATCTGGATATTTATCTTGCAAGCATTATGGAATTCGAAGACCCATGGCAGCATGGGGTACTCTGGACAAGCTTTTCACTTATTTTTTTTGTGTGCACAGACCTGCATACAATAGAAGTTAAAGGTCTGGAGAATCTAGCTGACCTTGCATTTATGGCAGGAGCACTGACTGTCAGCTCCTCACTGGTTTCTGCACACTTTTGAATCCAGCATCAGGGAGAAGCATGAGATTCTTCGAAATACTGCCAGGGTGCTTACACTGCCCTAACTTCATTTGTACCTCTGGACCAAAGCTATTCTTCTCCCCATAATTTGTTAATTTGGATTTACCTTCACCTCTACATCCAGTTTGGCTTGTCTTTTATCAAAATGAAGTATGAAGTATAAACTTGTTTCTATCATTTTCTCCTCTTCTTTTAAAACAAGAATTTCAAAAGAGGCCATAAATTAAGAAAAAAAAAATTCTTGCTGTTCTTTGCTGCATGGATGATAAATACCTACTATCCAAGCATTTGAAAAAGTTTAAAGGCCCTTTAAGAAGCCTTGCACTTTACATATGTTAGAAGACAATATTTAACTGGAGTATAAAAGAGGCAATACAGTGTCTCTGAATTAACCTGTCACAACTAATTTAGCTAACCATACAAGTGTGAGGAAAATGCTTATTTTTCAGGTCAGGAAATGGTCAAAGAGAAATAGAATGTTTCATCCCAAACTACCACAGTGATCTACAGCAGAGCTTGGCATAAACCCCAGATCTACCCAAGTACAAATTATGTCCTTAATCTTCTACTAATTCCTTCCTTCCTCTCCTTATGCATAAAATAATTCCTATGATTGTTTCAATAAAGTCAGAGGAAAAAAAAGTCCTGAATAAAGCAGACATAGATTCTTAATTATCTCCTCATGGAGAACAGGGTCAAATCTAGGTGTAAGCTGAAACAGCAAGATTGTGGGGAAACTCAAATGCTCCTAACTCTTCGCTTCTTCCAGGGATAGTAAGAAATGTGTCTATAATCCTCTGGTTTGGCATCCTGCACAAACAATGCACACATTTTTAAAGAAAAAAATTTTAACTTAAATTTATGAAAAAGGACATAAAGCAAGCACTGTGCCAACTCCCCCACACAGTTGTAGTGGTCTAACTCATTGTGACTACTAATTTGCTGTCTGAACATGAGCCGACAGTGTGCCCAGGTGGCCAAGAAGGCCAACGGCATCCTGGCTTGTATGGCAGGAATAATGGGGCCAGCAGGAGCAGGGAGGTGATCGTGCCCCTGTACTCAGCACTGGTGAGGCCACACCTCAAATACTGTGTGCAGTTTTAGGTCCTCATTATATGAGGGACACTGAGGTGCTGGAGCGTGTCCAGAGAAGGGCAAAGCTGGTGAAGGGTCTGGAGAGCAGGTCTTACGAGGAGAGGTTGAGGGAATTGGGGTAGTTTGGCCTGGAGAAGGGAAGACTGAGGGGCGACCTTATTGCTCTCTACAACCACCTCAAAGGAGACTGTAGCGAGGTGGGTGTTGGTCTCTTCTCCCAGTTACTAGCAATAGGATGAGATGAAATGGCCTCAAGTTGCACCAGGGGAGGCTTAGATTGGATATTAGGAAAAATTCTTCATTGAAAGAGTGGTCAGGCACTGGAACAGGCTGCCCAGAGAGGTGGTGGAGTCACCATCCCTGGAGGTGTTCAAAAAACACGTAGATGTGGCACTTCAGGGCATGTTTAGGATGCATGGTGGTGTTGGTTTGATGGTTGGACTTGATGATCCTAGAATTCTTTTCCAACCGTAATGATTCTATGATTCAATGAACACCTGAAACCTCAGCTGGCCTTTGAGAAAACCTAAAAGCACACTGAACATTACTTTATGCTATGCATAAATGTGTCTATGATGTGGACAAATTCCGAGTGGAAAGCAGTTGTGAAGACAGTACTCCCCATATTAGATTCTGAAAAACTTACTAAGAAATATCTGTAATGTAAAGATATTACATAATTTGAATTACATACCCATTAAAGTTAATAAGTAGAAAATATGTACAGTTCTGACTTATAGCAATGTAAAATCAAATACATAAAACATAACAGTATAAAGGCTACATGTTTTCACTTTTTAACTATAGCTTTGTATATAATATATGCATTTCATATATTTTTACATTTGAACAGTTGAGGCACTATATCACTATAAAATACATGCACCTTGCCAAACTGAAATAAAAAATTTGACACAGCACAGTAAAATACATGCTACTAAAAAATTCCCCAAACCCAAAGCCCCACAAAAAACCCAGCTGAGGCTGCCCCCCCAACCCAAATCAAGCAAAAGACAATCATATTGAAAAAGTAAATCGGAAAGCAAAATATGATGAAATAGAAATCCCGAAACTAAAAATATACTTCAGGGGGAATAGAAACAAAATGCATCTTGGATAACAGGCAGTAGCTGTGAACAATACAAAGAGAAAGGTCTTTGCTACAAAATTCACATAGACTTCTTCAGAGAACATAATGAAATTTAGCGGAAAGGTCACGTATAAATTAGACAACCACTATATATCAGATCTGAAACCACACCTGGCTTTTGCAGAAAAGTGAAGGTGACAGACAATTTGCTCATAATTGGCCATCTTGAATGAGGGTCTGGAGACTTAGAATAGGCAGTTGTTTATTAACTCAAAACAGGGAGTTACGCTGGCCAAGCTCAAAAGGAAATTTAAAACACCCGCTATTTGGGAAAACAACATTTAAAAAATTGATTACTTATATTACTTTGTTATGGAAAAGAGACCAGAAACACAAAGTAGACCAACACCACTCAGACAGTGCTGCAAGCTGAGCAAGAAAGAGTTGTCTGAGCTTACTACAACCTGAATACATCTGAGCTCCCAAGATCCAGCTGTGCATCACAGGCATGTCCAAAGACTGAGTGGAAGCAGATGGTAGCAAATAAATTGCTGAAATCCAGGGCTCAGCTCCACATTATTAAAACTATTTAATAGACCAAGAAGTTCACTGTATTCTGCCTTGGACAAATCTGAGAAGTTTCAGAATTGAGATATCCACCAGTCTCCTTATGAAGTCCATTTGGTGACAAAACTCTGTACTGAACTTTCAGGGATGTAATCCTGAGACATCCTTACATTATTTCACTACAAAACAGATGCTCAAAGCTCAAATTATCAGTTGTCAGATGTAGCCTGATACAGCACCATATGTATAAGCACATATGAAAGTTTATAACAGAGAAGGTAGACATAGTTCAGATCTTCAAATTTAAAACAGATGCAAAGCCACAAAACTAGCTAACATTTGAAAAACAAGCTCCAATTTAATCAGGTATATTTCAGGTAATTTATAGTGTAAAGGTAAAAGATTTACCCCTGTTAACAAACCCTGTCTTGCTCAGACCTTTATATTTACAAGCACTAGCACCAGGGAACACACCTATATACAAACTGTTGTCTGATCAATGTCTACAGATAAAACTCTCAGGAGAGATTTATTTATGTTCAGAGCGCTGCTGAAGGAACTAAATATGAGAGCCAGGGATTTGGGGGCACAGACGACTTAAAAGACCTCATGAATGCTGCACACACTAACCAGGGGTAGGCCATGTTATAATATGCTATTCAAAACAAGACAGAATTTCTTGGCACACCATGTTGCAATTTTTGTGCACAATTGAAAACAGATTTGTCTTAATCTATATGTTTTCAGCCTCTTTCTGAAAAAGACAATGGAAATACAAATTCTGTTCACTGAAAAACTATTAAAACATCTGAGATAAACATACCAGTTCTTTGGCACCAAAATGTAGATTTTCCATCATTAAGTCTATTGAGGGAGCATATGCATTCAAAACTTACTCTAATGATAAACACATGTTAGATATATATGGCAGCCTTGATATTACTTGAGTATATCAGCAGATGATGGATGCAAAATAAATGGAAATCCTGGATGTTCACATTTTATAGCAGGTATTTCACCATATGGCACACCGAACAGTCACCTTTATGCTCAGAGGCTCTCGGGCATCTTCTAGGCCATTACATTATTATTACTGAACTCTGGCATGCAGAATTTTCCTAATGTGTAATCACTCAACCATTCAATCATCATGCAGTTATTTGCTTTCCAAACCCAAGAAAAACTAGACCATCACCCTTTAAATTTAATGCTGTTATACTTTCACTAAGTAACTTGTTACCTCACGTTTCCCATACTTTCTCTTACCTAGTAATCTTGCCATAGAGGGACAATATGCTGTAAACTTATGCTCTCATTTTACCAAGCTGCAGCTTTTCATTGTAGCTGATCTTAGCAGCTACATTCATTGACATTCCAATAGATGAGATTTTTCCTTAGACAGAATTCCAATAATTCAAGAACATCTAATTTTTTTCCTTTTACAGCTAAGTTTTAAAAAGCTAAAATAATAGACCCTCCAGCACTTTTCATCTAATTTTCCGGTGTTAACAGACTGATGGGCTTCATATTGAGCTCAAAGAACCCTCCTAATTCTGTAACTTCTTTTATTTAGTTTTTGTTTTTATAAATCTCAATTTCTTAATTCTGAATGGCAGCACATTAAAAACTGATCTGGATAGGAAAGGGGGGAAGAAATCACAATAGTTTTGTGCTTTATTTGTATATGATATAAAATGAAAAACTGATAGAATTTCATTTATAAAAATAAAAAGAAGACAGTGGCAGCTGTTTTTCATTTTTAGAAATATTAGGAACGTCAGTTTATCTTTTTCTGATTTTGTAATGCAATTCTGAGTCACACTACAATGCATGTATACAGAAAGAGGTTTTCCAGCTAGCAATATGTGAACAGCTGTCAGTCTTTAACGTGATTACAATTGTTTATATAACATTAAAGACATCTTAACACTTTATGGTCTCTGTACAATCAAAATAATGAGATTCCAACACATGCATGTTCTACCTTATGTTTTCTCTCCTTGCACTTATGTTCTGTGCCAACTCTATAGTGCTGCTCAAAACAAGATCAAGAGGTAACGAACTACGGCCACCTTTCCCTCAGTGGTACACTGATCTTGGTTTCTCACATAAAAACCATGCTGTTGGAAGTTCATGCTTTCAAAACCACTTCCAGTAACCTTGGTTGAAATTACTCAGTGAGTATCAATACTTAGAGAATTAGCAAATACATAGGTAGCAAGACATGGAAAACATTTTGCTTTCTCATTTGGTTGAGCATATTCTTCCCCCTGCCCCTTCATGTGGATCAACTTTATAAACTGATTACCTTCCCTTGGATATATAAAGGATGCAGTTCAAAGATTCTCTCTTTAGTACCCAAATGAACTAAGGGTGACTGAAACCTTGCACTATTAATATCTGTCCTAAATTTGTAGCTCCTCTAATCTCATGTAACATTTTTCGTTCACGATCATCATTCTGACTAGAGACTACAGCACATTACTAGTTCCAAGCTTTTATGACTGTTGGGACTTCCATTCAAAAGGCTTCTCAGTGCTGCTCTTTTCCTGTAATATATTTGTGCTGTTAGACTTAAAATACAGCACTTCACAACACAGCACCACTTTCATGCATATATATCCTACCACACTACGTCTGTAAAGATGGTACCCTTCATTAATTATCTTGAGGATATCTATTACATCTGTGATGTAATGTGTCAGGTATTCTAGTTTCCTCCTGTTATTTTTTTTTTTTGGTTCAAGGATTGGTATGGAAGCATTCATATTTTACACCCCTTCTCTGTAGCTTAGTATTGGAGGCGCCAATCAACTGGCACGGTAGGTAGTCTGATTAACTTTCATTATTTATTGGATCAAGCTGTTCCCTCCTTGCCCTTTTAGAGACATTCTGAAAGACAGCCACAAGCCCGTTGTTGGTCATGTCATTGTGAATCAGATGTTCCTCCATGCACATTGTTTTCCCCCTGCTTTTAGTTTAAGTATTCCTCTATGACCTTTAAAATTTTCAGTGCCAGCAGCCCAGCACAATTTTGATTATGATGCAGCTCACCTTTCCTGTCCAGCTTCATCTTGCCCCAGAGGTTCCCCAAACACCTAAACCTCTCCTTTCTGTACTATACTCACATTCATGCACTGAGATTCTGGAGCTCTGCCTGCCTCTTGTGCATTGTAGGCAAGTCTGAACAATATTTTAGAGAAGGTTATCAAGGAGATTCTGTACATCAGTAACTGGATCTTCTTTTATTGAAGGGAAAAAAGAAAAAGGCAAACTAACCACCATACCTTGGTAACCTCTAAAAAAAACCATGGCATTTTTTTATGCTTTCCTTGAAGAAAATGCAGGAAAACAAGACTACTTCTAACATCTTCCTCTGTTGTTCCCATGAAAGCTCATATCCGGTAAGATATTTATACACTTTGCATAACTACTCAGTTAAAATTAGAGTGAAAGTTAAGAGTTGCTTGTCTTTCATGAGTGCTGTGATATAAATCCTTCTGGGACTGAAAAAATACAGCCATGTGCACATGAAGCACCATGTGTCACAACTTCACTACCACAGGCATATCTGAGCTTAAAACCACTGCTCTTCCTCACCCACCTTTTTGTCCATTTATGCTCTTGCAAGCTTTTATTGTGTCTGAACTACCTATATGATCCAAGCCAAACATCGCTTACAAAAACATGAATCGACTCCTCTGAGCTTTATTAACAACAATCTGCCTGCCCACATTTTGGTCTGATACACCAAATAAGTGAAATGAGCGTATTCAAATCAAAAGTCACATCACTCTGAGATTGAGCCTTGTCTAAGGACAGGAATATAATAATCTTGAGTGATCAGTTCAGCCAGGCAACAAAATTAAGTAATACAGCTTCACAGGAATGCAAGTGAGTGGCAGTAAAGTCCCTGGATGAGTAATTTGACAGGAGACAGCCTTTTTACGTCAGAGAGAAACACAGAATCTGTATGATAAACTGCCAAAGTTACTAGCAGTTTATTTCAATGCTGAACTTTAAAAAGATTCTTTCCAGAATGGACAAAATCCAGGCTGTAATTAAACTGAGATCACTACAATTGCTACTCTGCTGTTGAAGATGGTAACTTTGGTCTAGTCTATCTTCCTGCTCTCAGACGGTTGACCCTACTGCCCATGTGTGGCAGCCTAGTTTGAATGCAAAGGGGCTAATGGAGAAGAGATCTACAAATTGGCCCAGAGGAAATAAGGGAAAGAGCGTGTGGGGGGAAGGAATGGCTAACCAAAGGTGGGAGGGCAATGGACATGACATAGCATAGGCAGGACCCTGAACTCTCCCACTGGAAGCCTGGGAAGGTGTTGATACCGGCTGGGCTAGCAGACAGATAGAAAATTGGGTGGAGAACTAGGTGGGAGTGGAGAAAGGTTTGTCAAAAATTGACAGACTTAGTTTTATACTGACATAAAACTTCAGTTGCAGCCATAGCAATGGATTCTAAGCTCTAAAATACAGAGTATATATAAAAAGATATGCTAAACAGCTTGCAGTTCAAGTGATCAAATTTGGAAGATGAGCAACCTTCAGGAAAAGAAAACAAAAACTAATCAGTCACACAGAGAAAGTAGCTACACCTGAATGCGATATTCATCACTGAATGCAAAATTCTTCACTTCATTAGTAGTCTTAGGAAGACCACAGGCATTCCTCTTTTCACGTTAACATCTGGTGTTTGACATGGAAAATTCTCAGGAAACACTGGCGTCATACATTCAGTGCAACTTCCATTCAGAGTCAAAATACTCAAGACAAAAAGAATTCAACTCTGCAATGCTGATTCCCAGCATCAAGCCAATTATCTTAGCCTGAGTTACAGGTAATTATGCTATTAAATCAATCCAACACATTTCCAAAAACATAAGTTGTTGACAGATGCAACTACTACATAGAGAAAAGTGTATCTGGTATCTGATATGCGTATGAATACCTTTATTTCCATACTGAAATAAGAAAGGAACATGTAACATTTTAATGTGTAAGAAAATAAATGGATATTATTTTATTATTTTCAGCATAAATACATTGTTGGAGAATGGAAACATCTTTGCACTTACAAGGCAATACATTAGTTCTGAAGCAAAAGTAAGTAACTGATAAAAGTATTTCCAATAATTGGTACTTAGAAAGAATGGGGTAGGGTGGAGTGGTAGAAATGAGACCAAGATTGTTAAGAGAGTCCAAGTTGGTGATCATTAAGCTATTAAACTACCACATATTCTTCTTATAAGTATGCATGATTTCTAATTTAAGAAGAGTGTAACAACAAGAATTTACATAGAAAACAAGAATGAAGTTTTTCCTGGGTCCCTCAAAACCACCAGCCATTCCCTCTCCCCTTGGCAAAACCAAACTACATAACAACCAAGTGCAAAGAACTAATGATAAGCATATTATACAAAGCTGATGGATCAGTATTACACAGAAGACTGATTCATACAACAGCCCTCTCCCTATGGTTTACGGATTGCAAACAAAATATTTTCATAAGCAAAGAATGTTAAAAATCTACATAAGTAACTACCTAGTTATGCTGCTATTAAAGGCACTAACAACAGAAACAGAAGTTTTGTATCAGTAATAACATCTATCCTCATCAGAATGTTTTTGTAGTGAGTAGAATTCTTCAGCAGCATTGGGGGGGGTGGGGGTGGGGGGCAGCGAGGAGAGAAGGGAGGAGGTTGTGGAAAAATCCCCCAAAGCCCAAACGAAGACAGCAACTATTCTCTGCTTGATCCAAAGCCTTTGAAGTTAATGGAAAGTCTTCAATTAAACTGCAAGAGACTTTGCATCAGGCCCCTTTTACGATTTAGTGCATTTCCTCAGATTAAATCCACAGAGAATACAGAGGTTTTGTTTTTATATATTTTCCACTAGAAAGTACATTTTTAAAATAAATCAAGGCAAAGATCACAAATGTACATTTAGGATTGTCAGCTAAAATAGAGACCTTTATATTTTTCAAAGTTAGAAAATAGTGGTATGACTGTTCCTCCTCAGATACAGATGTGTTTAATCAAAAATTCTAACTCCATTCAGGGATTATATATTCCTTTCTTTCCCTGTCACACAGTTAAAAAGTAATAGCAGTATCAAGTTGAAAATTTCCTTAATAAGTGTATTCATTAGAATAAATGTTATGCATTTATTGGTTGTGTAACCATGTCTTGTGTGTGTCAGAGTCTTGTAACCAAAGATTACCATCTAGTGATGTACTCTGGGGAACCTGATGCTCCAAATAATTACCTACTGATTGTTAATTAACACCTCAAAGTTAGTAGCCTTTCTATAAGCTGCCTTTCACAGATTTTTGATGTGAAACATGTTCAGTGTGAATCTATAATGAACATAAAACAAAACAAGCACTTTGGATACCCTATCTTTGCTCTTTTTTCAGTTACTGATGAGAAAGAGGTTGTGCACTGGTAAACAGACTAATCTCAGGACATCACCTGCATAGTTTAAAAGGAAGGTGAATGAATCTGAAAAATGCTATTTTGATAATGTGATGTAAACGCTCTTTTGAAAGAAATAAATGTAATACATAATCAGTCCTGTAACTTCATCCTCTTTTTGTCCTGTCCGTCCTGGGCAGAGATACCTTTCTACCTCTTTCTCAGGTCCTTCTTGCCCAAGGACATCCTTAGTTCCGCACCAGAGATCCAGTGAATCCACAGAGGAGTTTGGGAGGTGAAACAGGGTCTTCTCACATGTGAAGCAGTAGAACCCTCATTTGATAAATCACCAAAACCCTATTCTTATTACTGTTAGTATTTTAGCTGGTTCCCCAATCCAAAATTCATTTGAGCCATATAGGTAAAGAGCTGTAGATATTAAACTCACTCACTCCTGACATAACCCCCAGAATTTTAACTGTAGCATAAAAGCCTTTAGGCATCCATTAAGAATATCTGGATGTGAATCTAGAGAGCACTAATGTCATCACTTCAAAATCATGTTAAGTACTGCTGTCCTCATCACGCAGCTTAGACTTTAATGATCGGAATCATACTGTGCACCAGGTTGCCCAGGCAAATCCTGGCACATCTCTCTATGGCTGTGCATGAGCTGCCTGAGATCCTGTTTGTAAAGCCTTTGAATTCCTTTTAAATTCCAAACAAGACAAAGTTGGTTCCTGAACATGAAGCAATCCAAAATAAGCTCTCTAGGCCTTATATTAGGAGGGCGGGGGGGAAAAAAAAAAGCTAGTAATGGCTTACATTTCTGGTCTAGAAGAAATTGCTCAACACAGAAATTGTGGCAAGCTTTTCAGTAATCTTGAGATTCAGAGGGATGTGGCATGGCCCCAACAAACTTTGAAGGTCACAATATACTCAAAATCCACTGTGCAGAATCCTGCATGATTCAGACACGACAGGATTGGAGTAACAGGTGAAAATACAGAACCTAGCAGGAAAAGGTGGTGCTCTTCTCAAGGACCACAGGTTAGAGCTCAGTGCAAAAAAAATGAAAACTATGCTACTGAGGTTATGTGAAGATTGTATCTGGAAGCAAAAAATAGAGAATGTATTTATCATCTGTGAAAATTTGTTGGTATTTCTGCAAGTGAGAAGTATGTGCTCAATTTAAGCACTGACAGTAATGTAAAGTCTATTCTTCAAGCTACGAAAAATACAATAGTCCTTTGCAGTTTCAAATTCAACCCACCCCTCAAAAAAATCTGAAAGTCACTGAATTTTGAAGCACATAGACTTTATATTTTAGAAAAAAAAAATTATTTTGTCTTAAGGCAAGATGGCACTCCAGATCATTGCTTGTAGTAGAGAGTTCCATTATGCTAGAGCAGAATTCTGTCATTCTCAGTGTTTAAAACAGTTTGTGGGGTTTTTTTGTTTGTTTGTTTTCGGGTTTTTTTTAATCTTCTTTTCTCATGTCCTATATACCAAAGACTTACTGGAACAAAAACTAAGTGAGATGCTCCAATAAGTTAGTCAGTATCTGTTTATTCTACTGCAAAGGCAACAAAACTAACTGTGATTATGAGGAAGGTGTTCACAGGTGGACCAATGTCCCCTTTTTTGTAAGAACAGCACAGATGTGTACCATACATAATTCCCCTAATACAAAAAAAACCCCGTATTAACCTATCTATACTGCCTATCTTAACCTATCTGTGTTACCTTAAACCTATATTAGCAATAGGTTGAAGATAAGAATCAAGACCTTTGTCAGTTCCCAATTCAGTTTCCTGCTTGTAATGAACAGCGTTTTTATGATTAGCTTCCTATCTATAACTTTGGCATGCTGGAGCACAACACTAATGAACCAAGCCTCTCGTAACAGTTCAGGTACATATGCTGTAAGGAACACTTCAGAATGCAATCACAGATGGAAATACCAGTTTAAAAAAATATTAGACAACACATCTGCCACATTTTTTTATTAATGGCTGGCAAATATATTTGTTGCAGACAGTACACAACTGTGTACAGAAAGTGCACAAAAACTTAATCAAAACCTAGAAAATACATGTTCTGTTTTTCAACAGCTGTAACTAAGGACCAACAATATAAGGTATAGTTAAAAGCTGCAACAGAATTTATCACCTGTTGATAGCAATGGTGCCAGCTGCAGCAATATTAAAATGGATTAAAAATATTTCAGAAGTAGTTCACAAAGAACCATTCACCTACTGCTTCTTGCCTTACAGTAACATGGCAAGCCCTATAACATTTTTATAAATCAGGAAAGGAAGAAGTCTTGTGTCATGTGGCTGGTGACTCTGCAACTATCATAAAACTGATTTGCTTATTAGCAGCCATCAGTACAGCAATATTGACAGCTGAATCATAAGAACTCAAATTAGAGTGCCACTTGCTAAACATTGCACAATTTTATTGTACTTGACTGAAATCTATGCAAACTGTTTTTAAAATGAGAAGTATGCTCATATTAGTCTGAAAAATATATGGGGAGACATAGTAATGGAACATAAAATCTCAGTGGGCAGAAGGAATTAAACAAATATCTTGACTGCATGTCCACTATGCAAAACTAATATTCAGCATTCCACAGTGAATTAAAAGCAGATTGCCTTTTATCAATGAAAACAAACCTATTCTGAAAATGAAAACAGCCACAGGATGTTTTCCTTCAAATATTTCAAAACTCAAGTTAATGAAAAGGTAAACAGTGTAGTCTGCATTTCATGTGATCCACACAATATTGCTAAGAACAGAAAAATCAATGATTTTTTTTGTTTCTACTGTATGCTTAATAACAAACTGTGGGAAAAGAAGAAATAATCTATTGGAAACTTTCGTGAAAGCACAGAAGGGGTCTTCTTTAGTTGGGGATATGCCAACCAATAGAGCTACGATGGCTTAGGCACCACTTGTCGACACTACTGTAATAATTGTACATGTTCTTCTACTGCAGAGAGGTTAAAAACCTGCTATGGGTTAAAAAAAAAACACACCGGCACCCATCCATAAACGTGAGACCCATTCACTACAAGGTATGAGCTCAACAGACTTTCAAACCACTGAAAAACAGGACCAGCAGCAGAAAAATGATAGAAATAACAGTTCTAAAAATCAAAACAATTCCATGAAGATATCTGTATTATCTGTTTTCAAGGATTACATCTAAATGAAAGCCTATTTTAAGTAAATACAGAAAGCATACAGTCAGCCATGACTATGAATACATCAAAAACAATAGGACAAAATAAACTAGTAAGATTAATAATATTCCTTCTGTATTTTTGACAATGAAATTTTTCTTTTAGAAAATAAAATTCCAACTGTAAACTTCTTTAAAACAATAGCATCAGTTATTTCATATTGGGGATCCTATACTTTATACAATCAGCATAAGCTCGATGTATTTGAATTCTTGGCATATGGATCTCCTACAGCAAGTGACAAAACGTCTTACTGTTTGAGTTTAGCATCCCTCTCCAAGCATGAAATTCTTCTTCAGGTGTCCTCACACATCCAGAATCTCCACTTCTGCACCATTTCTATTGCAGTAACCAGTTTCTGACTAGCTCGCCTAGAAAACCTTGGCCAAATAATCTAAAAGAATGCTTGCTTTCTAGCTCCATCTATGTACACCTGTGAGCTTTTCCTTACTCTCTTCTATCATTAAAAGAAGGAAAAGCAATAAGATATTTCCATCTAAACACTGCTCCAGAAGTACCAAATTCCTATGATACTTTCCTATTAACTTGACTTTGCTCACATGAAGCGTGGAAATCCTGCTGCACACTATGCTAATAGCTGAACTACATCACACATGACTGCTTTGCAACAGCACAATTATATTGCAAACTAGTGATGCCATTATAGGAGGAAATGACCCAATTCCACATTAAAACTTAGTGGACTACAAACATTTCAGATTTCAGACTTCCTCAATGGACCACCCATAGTTATTTAGGATAGTGTAGAGGAAAACAATTTCACGTACTGCTATTTTTTGATGCAGAATTACTTTCTGGCATCACTTCTGCAGCACATCCCTTAAAATGCTACTTACTTCTGCTCTTCTTCACTCTAAAAGAAGAGTGTCCTGTCTGCCCTCAACCTCAACAGCTTATTTCAACAAGCATCTTCCCACTTGTACGTCTTAATTTCATCTCTTACAGGTATCACTAGTTAGACAGTTAATATTTAAAAATGTACCATTAGTGGGCTTCAGGAGAAACATCATGCTGAAATTAGTGAGCCACAGAGGTGTTAAAATTCCATCTTTATTTCAGGCTAACGTTCGTCACATTTTGTTCACATGTGGAAACTTTTCTCTGCATCTAAAAGTATTTAGAGACTTTTTCCAACTTTTGTTGAAAGCTTAGATTATTTACACTAACTGAACCATGTATATGTACTATGTAAACAAAAGAAATCTATTTATAAAGACTCCAAACCCACTACTATGCTTCCTGGTATTCTATTCCAGTTACTATGGATTAGGCCACCAGCCTAGATGACAAGCCACTTGTACTAAACAACTATACAATTTTCTGTAGATACGTCCTAGTGGAAAAATTTCCTTAGAAAAGGAAGTAAGGTCTACAGTGAGGACACCACGTAACATACAGAACATACTGTGCAAATGTATGTACTCCTACCCACATATGCACCTTTTTCTAAGGGATGCTCTCACATTCAGAGCAGCAGGGGAAAGAAAACAAAAACCAAACCTTACCTTTCTGCAGACACTTTCAAAATTAACTT